>NW_017537589.1:953413-1135647 GCF_001853355.1 Bactrocera latifrons
TGCTATCAAAGCAGCACAAATATTTTGGGAACAAGCACGAATACCGATAAGAAAAGAAGATAAATGTGTTGAGAAGTTATTGAAACTGTACGAAAGTTGGAAAAAAAATCCTGAAAACAGTTCCAGAAAAGAGATCCAATTCACAGAAAGAAGTCGTTGATATGTTTGTTGGAAGTTTAGATGATTTATTTGACATGGCCACCGCTAATGCGCTTGAAAAAATGAAGTTAGTAAAAGATAAGAAATTTCTTGAAATGCAACGTCAAAAAGGACGGCCAGGTTGCATGATGGGTGTTGATAAGGTTTTGTACGATCGTGAAGAGCATGCACAAGAAAGACAGGAGAAAGCAAAGCTGGTGCAAATATTGCTGAAACTGTTTATCAGAGATTAGTCGATTGGAACATTGTTGAACTTGTTAAAGGCATATCTTATGATACAACTGCTGTCAATACTGGTGTTAAAACAGGAGCCGCAGTCCGTTTGGAAAAAAAACTGCAACGCAATCTCATTCACCTACCATGCCGTCATCATATGTACGAAATTATTTTGCGCAACGTTTTTGAATCAAAGATGATGTCAAACTCAGCTCCAGAAATACTCTTGTTTGAACGATTTGTGAAGGCCTGGCCAAACCTTAAGAAAACCTCGTTTAAAACTAATGTTGATGATAAATTTGTGGCATCAAAAATAAGCCAAGTGGAACGGGACGCTCTTGTCAGCTTCTTGCAGGACCAATTAAAAAAATCGCATAGCCGCGATGACTACAAAGAAATGCTACAACTTGCTTTAACTTTCCTTGGTGCAGATTGCTTTAATTTATGTGCTCCAGGTGCAACCAGCAACGCACGGTGGATGGCAAAAGCAATCTATTGTCTCAGAATATATTTATTACGTGATCAGTTTAAACTTACAACCAGGGAATTGAGTGGCATCCGCGATATTTGTATTTTCATTGTTAAAATGTACATCAAAAGTTGGTTGGGAAGTACAAATGCGAATTCAGCAACTAATCAAGATCTTTTCTTTATTAAAGACGCTCTAAATTATACAGATACAGATTCAACAATTTCAGAAGCTATTATTAAAAAAATGTCTAACCACTTATGGTACATCGCCGAAGAAACAGTAGCGTTATCATTTTTTGACTTATCAGTTACCCACGCAGAAAAACGTAAAATGATAAAACAATTAAAAAGCAAGGAACCAGTTGTTCATTTAAAAAATAGCCGAAGCCACTCAAAATTGACAGATTTTCGAAATTACGAACTTAGCGATTTTGTTTCAGAAAAGACAAATTATTTTTTCAATAATTTTGGGTTATCTTCAGCCTTTTTGGGCGTGGATCCATCCCAATGGGAAAATAGTTCAGATTTCGAAAATAATTGGACTTTTTGTCGCAACTTACAAGTTGTTAATGATCCCGCTGAAAGAGGAATAAAATTTTTGCAAGACTACAACACAATTTTAACGAATAATGAAGAGTAAAAGCAGTTGGTACTCCAAATTGTTGAATCGTATCGCAAAAAATACAAATCATACAAAAAAATTGATTTAATGTAAAATATAAATTTAAATATGTACTATGTATGAAAAAATAATAAAAATGTAAAATATTTGCACATACTGACTAAATGTTATCGTATTAACCCCAAATTTTAACTGTTTACTTTAATTACATAAAGGAACCAAATTCTGGCCGGGAAACTGTAATATAAACATTTTGAAATTACCCCTAACAAATAAGGACACCCCTAGTAAACATATATCACACCAACAATTCATCGATTACGCTAATACTAATAATTTCAGGCCAATTAAAATCGTTTGCCCCTTAAACATATAACATAAACTATGCGAAAATGTTTGTAGATTTTCATATTGTTGACGACAATCGATTTGATGTGACTACTTATTTATGGCAATTAGATGCAAGTACCGTACATGTAAAAGTGTGTACAAGCACTCAGCAAAGCAAAATGCAACAATCACGTCATTTGCATAGGACAACGCTTATGAAATGCAATACATTAGCGAAATTATCAGCTATTGCTGTCTCCGCGCATTTTTGACACAAGCCCATACACAGAGCGCTCAAATTGTATATACATATGTATGTTTGGGTATTTGGGTATATGTATCTATAAATATACCTGTGTGCATACTTTTGTTTTCAAACACAGAAGAGCCAAGTATCGCCGCATTTCCATTTAATATTAAACAAATAAATCGTAACGATCCTACACATGTGAACAAGCGTACCTTATTTACGAACCAGATAAACCTACAACAAACATATACGCACATACATGTACATATGTATGTAAGTGCAGGCGAATATATTTACTAGTGAGCTCACGGCATGACTTGCACGCAAATCGCACGACGGCATTCACCTGCAGACTTCTTTTCTAAATGCATACATATAAATATGTATACGTGTATTTACTTTTATTTATTTAAGCATATTTGTGTGCTTGCACATACTTTCTACTTCGTTTACATACATACATACACATCTATACGCAGATTTGTGTGCATAAAAATATGTCTACTTCACTCCGCAGAAGATTCTCTCCACTTGCTAGTTGCACTCCAGACTACTAAGACACTTTTTCAGCACCTGAACACCTTCTCAACAGCGCAACGCCTGCAAGGTTTATCTTTTTCCTAAGACCTACGACCAAAACACACACCAACACACAGCGACGAGGTCGCTGTTGAGTGCCGCTGTTGCAATGATTCTAGTGGCTTTTATGTAAATCCCAATTTTCTGCAGCACAATCTCAAATGGCATTGTGTTGTTCTAACGGCATCATGTAAGTTCTTAAGCGTAGAAGAGTTGTACCAATGGGTGTACGATAGCAGCAGTGTCGCTCTTGAATCTGTACACTGTGTTGGGTGTGTTGTGTAGTTGTTGGTGGAAGCTGGTAGGCGTTTAACTTTTTGCATGCACTGTGGATGAAACGCTAGAATAAGCGCTTACCATGTGGAAAATCAACGAACAATTCTGATAGGAAATGAAAATTAACTAGTTCGAAAAATTCTAGTTGGCAACTAGAAGGTTTGGAGTTTGAACTTAACCCAAAACACTAAATTTGTGAAAATTATTTAGGAATAAGTTAGTTCTCAAAATTAACTAGTCCGAAAAAAACTAGTTGGCAACTGTTCTGTAATTTGAACTTGACCCAACAAAAAGAAACAAATTAGTGAAATTATAAAATTATTATGGATAAGTTACGTCTCAAATTTAACTAGTCCGAAAAAAACTAGTTGGCAACTAGAAGGTCTAAAGTGTGAACTTGAACCAAAAGACAAAATTGTTGAAATTATAATAGATTTATGAATAAGTTAACTCTCGAAAGGCTTGCCATGAATACAGCTGCGATTATGTATTTTCGACAAATACTTTAAGTTAAGTAATAAGTTGATATATTTCTGAACAAAATATTGTAATGAATATCTGTCGAAAATAGCTACATATATAAAAATAAATCTTATGTATTTTCGGCTGGGAATTTAGTTCATAACTTTTTCTTTCGGCCTTTTCCGACTAGTTAAAACAGGTATAATCTATTTCTGAACAAAAACTGACAATGAAGATCACTAGAATATAGCCATGTAAAAATAAATCTTGCTTGTTTAAAAACAAAAATTAAACTCTGCATTCATACAAGTTATAAGCACTGCACGACTAGTTAATTTCACTAGCTGGTTTATGCGCATAGACTATAGTAGTCAGCTTTCACCCACAGCGGTAATTGAGCTGAATACACATATTAAAGTGCAGTAGTGGGTTTGCGTTCTTATGCAGAATCCCTCGTAAAGCAATGTTTTTATTTATAAATTTTACATTTTGAATTCTTGCAACCAAAATATATACCGTTTAACATGTAAAAACGAGGCATGTATGGGCATATGTAGGTATGTAAACTTCTTATGAAATAATGCTAATGCACAATGTAAATTTCGTAATCTTTGAGTGGTCCCAAAAATCGTACAGCTGCACTTTTTAGGTACTGACGTGGCAAACATATTTTTTTGAAATATATTTTAAATTATTGTGCTTAAAATAGTTTGTATATTTTTATAGAATGAAATTCAATAAGTATAGTACGTAGATACCAATTTAAAGTACTATGCCTAAGCTATTTATATACAATATGTATTTATTTGTATTGTGCTAGCTGTTTGTTCTACTCGTCATCATTCAAGTTTTGACGAGTTGAATGTTTATGGAACACTTGCAATTGGTATCACAATTCCAATTAAAACCCTATTAACATGTAAACTTTTTTTAAGGCGAGTATAGGATTCAATGTGCATTCTTCTACTCCGTTCAAAGCTTACTCCAAATCATTTTTTCAGCCAACCATTGTGCTGAATATTGTAAACGAACCATCGAGACTCTAAGGGTCATATGAGATTGGATTTTATAACTGAAACGGTAAATAAAAAATGCCAAAGAGCATAACCAGCTTAATGAAAAATAGGAAGAACTACTTCGAATGGTTGAATAATATATAAAAATTAACTAAAGCAAGCAATATATCTCCTTCCATTAAAGAAACAATCATAAGTCAAATATGTTTCTCAAGCTACAATACCGATAATTAAATATGACTTGAAATCTCCCGTAAAACTACTGTCGGCCTTCGGTGCCACTCTGAGTAAAGTAGGTGTTTCGTTGTTCACGAGAGAACATTGCATATATGAAATAGCCAGCACTAATTTTACGACCGGTCCGTTTGGGCCTGCGTAACGGCTGCACTAAATAGGGTCAAGAATTACCTAGGACTGCTTTCTTTACATAATCAATATACATATACTCGAATTATTTATTAATAATCGAACAGGTGCAATCTTCCATTAGAGTGTACAGCTGCTGACGTATGCCGATGCTATTGATATCATTAGCCTCAATATCCGCGCCGTTAGTTCTGATTATTCTAGACAACAAGAAAAAACGTTAACTTCGGCTACACCTAAGCTAATGTACCCTTCACAGGTGATTTTCTTTTAGTGGCTGTGTGTCTAGTTTGCATGGAAACTGTGGGATATAGTAAATCGATCGAAAAAATTTTTTGGAGATTATGTTATTACCTTAAGCAGTAATCCATGTCAAATTTCGTGAACATACCAAGTCAAATGCAAAAGTTTTCCATGCAAACCCTTGATTCCGATCGTTCAGTTTAGTCTTCAGTCTTTAGGGTATACAAATTTCAAAATCATAATTATGAATCCTGCGTAGTTTGCCACGAAATTTGTAACACCCAGAAAAGAAGTTTGAAGACCTCATAACGTACATATGTACGTGAACTGGTCCCTAAATGTCGATCTGAAATTTTGCCTACGTTCTTTTCTTCCAAAGAAGCTATATATTTATCGGAACTGCCTATATCGGACCACTATAGCATATAGCTACCATAAATACTGAGCGATTAATAACGAGACATCATGGGAAATTTTCGCATTTTGACAAGACAGCTTCATGAGATTTAGGATAGATTTTTGCATTACACCTTCGGCGCAATTATAGTTAACGTTTTGGCTTATATTTATGGATTCTCTCAAAAAATAATAATCAGAAAGATATTACACTATATTTTACCTACGTTTACAATATATTTGCATACTGAGAAGTCCGCTATCCTAAAAAAAAATTACATAAATGATAACCCTTAACTACAAAAAAACAATTTGCTAAATGAATTTACAGTTACTTGCACATGTTACTATCAAGGCCAATCGCTACAACTGTTTATTTTGCGCGGAAAATAAAAATTAATGAAATGAACGCACTCAAAGTGTAATATGCAGACCAACAGCAATATTGGTAACGCCTTTTTCGCATTGTGATTACTCGGGTGTCAAAATAAATGCTTACGCCTTTGGAGGAGGGGGGGAGTTCATTAATGTTTTCATCGGGTACGTTTAATAATTACAAAAAATGTATTTAATTGTAAACCCTTTTCCGAATTTTGTGTAAAAATTTAGCATGTTGGGTGTAACTTGGCAAACACTGTTGCAAGGCACTGCAAACAATTAACCTTTGTTGCAAAAATTGAATGTTTTTTGTTGCACATTGTTATGTTGCAAGTTGATTGGTTCGTTTCTGTAGTGTCTTATCGTCTACGTACAGGCGTTAACGTCGACGCCCTTCTCAGCGAATATTTTTATATTGTTCACAAGGGCAGGCATTCAATTTTTTGGTGCATATTGACTTGTTGCATGCAACACTGTGACGGCAAATGCATTTTACAGAAACAGGTTTTTTCATATACACATGCAACCATTCAAACCGTAAATGCATAAGTTTGGTTAACGCTGAAGTGGGCATTCTATAATTATAATTTATCTCTAATTTTGGGAGGTAGTGTTTATTACTTTATTTATTTATTTTTTACAGTAAAACCCCAGCTTAATCAACTGCTTAATGGGACTACCCCTTTTACTAGGAAGAAATCCACCGAGCATAACAAAAAGCTATAAGTTAATACAGCCTTGACTAGTGCTGGCCAACTACTACTCAATTCTGAACTAGAAATAAAAGACCTAAACAGATTTGAAATGAGCTGAAAATGTTATGTCCATACCCGAAAAACCCTATCTTAATAATCTAGCATAGCCTCAAGAGTTGCTGTCTTCCATAGATCAAGCATTGTAAATAAGCATAAAAGTGACAAACTTATTCCCATATACTCGGATGACGAAACCTCATTCAGTTATAACGTCTTCACCATATGGACTTCGAAACCTGCATACTATATCTGAGACAAAAATTATACATGTGATAAGTCAATGAAAAGGTTGACTCAATATGAAATATTCAAATTGCTTTCGCCTCCGACATATTCTATTGAGTCTCAGCAACTGCTTTCTGCTACCAGAACTCAGAGGAAGCTCTCGCTGAATCACTGAAACGAAATTTAACGACGAGGAAGATGTAATAGCCTCTTCTAAGTCCTAAATTATAGCAGAACATAAATCATACTTATGAAAATGGTGTAAAAAAGTTGGAAATAAGTGTAACGCGCTCGACTCAAACAGTGAGAAGTAGTTTAATAATCGAATTTTTTAAGGCAATTATTTTATTTAGTTGAAAATCCTTCTTTCGTCAAACGTATGAGTTTATCAATATATCGTCGAAAATGTCCCACAATCAAGCGAACGAAGCTTGAAAAATAAGTCGAAACTAAAAAAATTTACGACCTCTTCAACTGATGAAAATATTAAAAAAGTGAAGGTGCTTGAAAATCGTCAAGCCGCTGTTAGAGAGATATTAAGAGAGGCTGATATCTCTCGGGAGTCCGTTCGAAAGATTTCAGTGGATATTTTGGGAATGCAACGCGTTCTTGCTTGATCGTCTCGATAAAGCTTTGTTTTTTTCAAAAAGACTTCCGTAAACAGGTCTCTTTAGATATACTTGAACGTGCTAATTCCGATCCCACATTCATGGAGAGCATTATAACTGCCGATGAGAATGGGTTTATAAGTTTGACACGCAAACGACTCAACAATTATTGGAGTAGAGGAGAAAAAACGAGCCGGAACCAAAAGAACCACGCAAAGCCACTCAAAAATGATGGTGATGCTCATTGTTTTCGATATTCGTTATTTGGTGGATCATAAATTTGTTCCAGAGAGACAGACGGTCAATAAGGAATTCTATTTGGCCGTATTGAGGCGTTTGAGTGAGAACATCTGTCGAAAACGGCCAGAGCTGAAGACTATCCCAAAAAGTGCCTATAAAAAGTTTTTCAAGGACTGGAAAATGGTTGGCATATGTATATTATATCTGATTACTTTGAAGGCGACAAGACAAATATTGAAATAATTAAATATTTTGAGTTTTATTTACAATTTTCGGGTCAAAATTTTTCTACAAAATCGCTTATGCTGGAGCATTCGGAACAAATTTGCCAAAGGGTCTAAACTTGACTATGGGTCTAAAATCGGTTTCGAGACAGTGATTTTTAAGGTGAAGTTTTAAAAACTAAACAAACGGCTGTATGGGAGATACAAACTTATCTATATAATATCAAAAAGCACCTACGTATTAAATTTCGTTCAGATATCTCAAAAACTGAGAAACAAATTCTAATAATTCCTAAAGAAATTCTCGTTAAAATCGCTCGAAACCGTTTTTAAACCCAGAGTCTTTTAAGAAAAGATATTTTCAGAATGATCCGCAGCAAATTTCCCGCAGACGCAATTTTTACTTTTTCAGCTTCCTGTAAATCAACCTGTTCTAAAATACATATGTGTATCCATACTTATCATATTTCGTTTGAATGGCAATTAAAATTACAAAGAATAGAGAGAGAAAGAATTGTCTACACTCGTAAGCATATTTTATTAGTCAAACACAAATAATGGAAGCAGTGGGGAAATCACAGTAGGTAATTTATTGCAGCAGACATGCTTCCTAGAACTTGCGGAAATAAATAAATAGTAAAATAAATGCGGCCATGTCTATAAATTAAAAAAAATTAATAAAGTGAAAACACATTAAATTGAATGTACAATTAGAAAAAATAGCTAGGGAAGGCATTTGAGAATCAAATCTGAGCCGATTATTTTTTGTATAACAAAAAAATGTAAAACTAAAAATAACAATTTTATCAAAACTTAAAAGCGCAATTTAATAAAGCTTCGGCTGGGATGGTCCTCAGTGTTTTCAGCCTTTTTCCGGCTTTGGCTTATTTTGGGAGCTTCTTTCGCTAAACTTTTGGACAGTTTCGATGTCATATTCATAAAAAAAATTTCTCGTCAACAGTAATGATACGCTTGATAAATGCGGTCCTCAGCCCAAAATGTGTTAAGTCGCCCCATAAGCAGTGTTAAGATCCTCTGTTATCACTCTGCTGCCAGCAAGATGATTTTTGAGCATTGTTTCTTTAACTTTTTCAACTTATATGGTATCATCATTAACAAATGTAGATGGACGAATCGCATGTGGCAAGTTTTCGTTGATAGTAAAGTTAACTCCCAAAAAAATAAATGCCACATATTTAACGATTGCATAGCCTAGATTCCATTGAAAACACAAAATTTCGGAGGTTATATGGACCACTCCCGGTCAAATTTCATAAAATGTTATTATGACTATTCAAAAATATTTTTCCCTTACACCACTAGTTGAAATCTATCAATGATCACTGTACCAGGGTAGCTTATAAAGACTGTTAACTGTCTATTAATAAATAAATAAAACAAAATCAGAGGCRGTTTTCTCCGGAAAGACAGTTACAAAGCGCCTATGTTATGTGCTTACTTTTCAGGCCGATACTAATCTTTAAGTAGACAAACAAACTCAACTGAAAATAGTTTTTTCATGCTTTGGTAGCATTTACCGGCTACCGTTAGCAAACGCCAACAACATTTGCACGCTTACGCGACAAATAAAGACAAACATACACACATGCACATAGAAACACTATTAATTTCTTTTTAAGATGACAACCAGCTGATAGACACATAACTGATAAAATACTGAAATCTATATATAAATATGTAGTATTCAAAAATATGTGTATTCCCTCAAGCATACCTTAAGATAATGTCGGGCATTTATATAGGTAAGTATGGGTAGCAAGCTTTCTTTCACACCATTATCATGTAATCCTACATAACTGCCATCAATTATTAATTGATTACATTTATAATTGACAGTGACTGTCTTTGCTTGGCCTTCCGTGCGGCCGTAACAGTAAGTTTAGCAGTTCGAATTACGAGTATCATTCGATCATTTTCAATTCATTTCCATAACGGGCGTTTCACCTTCTACGTCGTGTCCGTGACCATTCGTAAGTGTCACCGGCTTTAAGTTTACATGCAGTTTCGCACAATTACACGAAATTAAATTAATAGTAAGTAATTGATAAATAAACGAAATCGAAGTGTAAACAAGCAAAGTGTCATCTCTAATACTACTCGTAACTAACAGCATAATGAGTCATATCTCATTTTTATTTCATTTACAAATGTATAGTAGTAGTGACATTGGAATTTCTAATCCTAATTTATGTGTTTATGTTTGTTTGTATATGTTTGCAATATGTTATTGTTAAAAAGATAGATAAATATTATTTTTTAAATATTAGGTTGTCAAAAAAGTATTGCGGTATTTTTGCTAGTTGGCGCTGAGAGCGCGTAGTTCTATTTTTATTCGTCGGATCGGGTCATGCTATACCGCTATACCTTTTTGGAAAGCTCATTTCACGCGCTAACACGTGTTTGATTGATTGTCGTTCGTGGGTTATAGCGTCGCAAACATGGAGCAAAATAAAGAAAAAATACGGCATATTTTACAGTACTACTGCGATAAAGGCAAAAATGCACCTCAAGCCGCCAATAAAATTTGTGCAGTTTATGGACCCGATACAGTTTCCATTTCCACCGCATAACGATGGTTTCAACGTTTTGGTTCTGGTGTAGAGGTGGTCGAAGATGCGCCACGCTCCGGAAGGTCTGTCGCCGAAAATTGCGATAAAATCACTGAATTGGTCGAAAGAGACCGGCATAGTAGCAGCCGTAGCATCGGTCAAGAGCTGGGCATGAGTCATCAAAAAGCATTTTATGAACAATTGAAAATTCAATAAAAACACCGCAAGAAATACCGCAAGACTTTTTTGACAACCTATTATAAAGCTTAAATTGTGTGACATCATAGATAAAACTCATATAGTATGTATTGTTATTAATTTAGTAAGATATGAATCACAGAAACACATTTTCATCCAGTTAACCTCTATCAAAAATAAGAAAGAATGCAGGACTCTAAAAAAAATGATTGAAGATTAAATATGAAAACTTTTTGAAAAGACCGAATCCAAAATTAGGGTTAATGGTTAGGGAATATTTGCTTTCGAAAATAATGATAAACAGAAAATTTCAAAATGTACCAAATTTATACGCTCGACTTAAGTAAGGCAACACCGAAAGACAGTCACTGGAGTTTTTCTCCTAACTACATCGTTTAACTTTGCTGAAAACTGCGCAGCCAAATCGACAGGACAACTACTGACTGCAAGAGAATTACATATAGAACCTTCGGCCAAAGCTCGATGTGTAATGGCATATCGCATATCGTCTAAAAGTGTCTTGGGAAGCATGGCAGCAGTGAAAAGTGTTACCAGAAGCAAGCAACTTCATTTCTACTGGGTGCCAGGTCAGGTCAGTATCGAAAGCAATAGAATAGTGGACAAGATTACCCAGAATTGTGTACGGCTAACGGCCAGAAACGTGATGAAATCGAGAAGACTGCAGGAAATTTCTTGAACAAAGTACCAGGAAAACAATGGAGCATCTCTTGTGCACTTATCCCGCAAGCGTGCAAAGCGTCCTAAAAGACGACTACTCTTCATGAAAATGGTAACTGAACGCCTTCTGGTGTCGCGACGGACCAAAGCTGGTCTATGCCTGGCTCTTTGGCAGGCAACCTTACCTAACCTAAACTAATCTATCGTTTTACTGAATACGATCTTTAGACTTGAATCATCACGACTAAAGACGAAATTGAATCAAACAATCTCTGTCTAAAAGTAGTCGCTTCTCAGTAGAGCTGTCAAACTACGAAGTAAACATCTGCCAAAAACTCTTTCTGAAATCTTTAACCCATTTTTGAGATGCGATCGCTCAAAAATATATACCCTATTTCAATAACTTACTCTACGTGCCAGTGAAATCCCTTCGACTTTATATATTATACTTATGGTATATTGTACAAAGTAGTACTTGGTAGAAATATTTACATCTATTTAAAGGAATTTGGAAGCTTAGAACATCTTAATCAAGATATCACATTACCTTAATGCCATGAGTAGATTTCTTTTCGAAACATTTTTATAAACAACACAATGTTATTGCAGTTTGACTGTAAATAACTACTAGTATCCTTGTATTATGTACAAGCAAATATTCCAGCAGTCGACTTGGTTTCATCTAATCTATTCTGACAACTTTGATGTCAAAGGTGCAACATGCGTTGGAAGACCAATTGTCAAAACTATGGACAAAGAAAGGGAAATTGTCGAGTCCGACCGTAATGTGAAAACTGCTTCGATTGGCTTAGAGCTAATCATTACAAACAAAACCTTTATAACCAAGATAATAGCCATATGAGCTGCTTAATCGCATCGAAATCATTCAAATTATGACGCGGTGTACCCCTGATGGTGGAGAATGGAAAAGCTAGCGTAAAAGATACACAAGAACAGAAAAGAATAATCTATCGCTTGACGTATCTACATCAACAAATGGTTTGAATGGGCTTAAAACTTGTGTGGAAGGAAACTCGCGTATTTAGTTACTGAGCCTTGTAGGAATGAGTCAAGGTTAAAAATTATTGACTGACTACGTTGGGCACTTTTTAGTTTGAGCACCACGCTATACTATACTATACATGAATTGGTCAGCCAATTTTTCAAATATCGATCTGAACTTATGTATACGTCCTTTTCTGTGTAATAAACTGTTGATTTGTCAGAACCGGATCCGATATCGGACAACTATAGCATTTACTATATAAATAGACAGTATAACGGGGCATGTCCCTGTATATATGCGAACTAGTCCCTAAGTTTTTGATATATCGATCAGAAATTTTTGGCACGACCTTGCGCTTTTGAGAGGAAGCCCATTTATCGGAAGCGCCGATACAAACAGACATATTAAAACCAAGTTCGTGTATGGAAAACTTTTTTACAAGACACTTTAGCAATTGGCTATCATACAAACTAAACGATCAAACTGAAATTCTTGTATTGAAAACTTTTTATTTCAGAAGGTGTTTGCACGAAGTTTTTGTAGATTGTTATCTAAGTTATTACTAAAATCTCCAAATAAATTGGTCAGATCGAACCACTATGCATAAAAAAATTAATGAAATTAAATTCTTCTTATACCAAAGTATATAGCTATAATACATATGTGACGAGTTTTATTTTGTAATCATCTTAACACCCTTTTCTTGCATCAAACTAAATATAATTCAACAAATTAACAGATTTGCAATTACACATCTTTTTATTGCTAACGGTATAAGTTCGATGACACATACTATTTAAATATAGTAAGTATGTATTAAAATATTAATATATTTCAAGCGATTTGTCACTGGCATTAGACGGGCATTTAGTTAAATAAACACGTTCAACGTACTTATCAATTTACGCGCACGAACTTGCAAAATTAACACCACATCGATAAGTAAATTTTGGGCAAGCAAGTGAAAGGTATTGGACGCGCTCAGTAGGTTTCGCAAAATAGCCGGACTAACTTGCAATCGAGCATTTAGAGAAAAGTTAAAAAAGTAGTAATAGAAATAAAATCAAAATCATTCAGGGAAAGTGCGAAAATTAATTAAAGCAAAAAGTGCTAAAAATGA
This sequence comes from Bactrocera latifrons, assembly GCF_001853355.1. NCBI lineage: Eukaryota > Metazoa > Arthropoda > Insecta > Diptera > Tephritidae > Bactrocera > Bactrocera latifrons. Next base: position 966,802 of record NW_017537589.1, read on the forward strand.
GCAGTGGAAATTAAAACAAAATTTATAAAAATTAAAAAAAATATATTGTTTACTAAAGTCAAAGTGTGTGTTTAAGAAGCAGTGAAAAAATATTGTGAATTATTTCTGCGTATAAAAAAATTCCAAAATATCAAAAAGCATATAAATGCCTAGCCGTCCACTAACGATACCACTGCCAAAATACTACAGAATGCCTTCGGTGAGATTCAGGTAGGATGAGAGGAATAGTGAAAACTCTTTTTAACTCAAAATATACTCGCACTTTCTAAATACATTTAGTACAGCTAGTTTTGCCACTAAAATCTTGAACCTGAAACCGCAATGAATGGGCTGCTAATTGTCATTGTGCCAGCCGAGCCTAGCATTTTGAATGGATTACAGAAACAACAAAGCGTTGCGAGATTTTTTAGATAATTTTGTGTGGTTTACACACGCCAGCTTTTTTGCGAATTTTTTCCGCTCTTATCACAAGCAACTTTGGAAAAGTATCTACGCTAAGGAAGTGACATCACAAATTCAACAACAACAAATACAAAAAAAGCAACAACAATCACAACAGCAACAAAAACAATCACAACAGCAGCAATCATCTCAGCGACAGTAAATGCGAATCATTTAAAGAAAGCAAATGTGTTTTCCCACTTTTAAGTGCCGTTTTTGCGGTGTAAATTAATGAAAGCAAATAACAAAACGGCAAAACAATAAAATAGAGTGTGTGGAGAATTCATAACACAGAGATTTATTATTTAAATTTCATATGAACGCACACATTTCCCCAATTTCACGCCGCCAAATAGTGTTGTGACGAAATTTTCACTTGAAAAGACAGCAGTCGCCAAATCATACATATGTGCTTGAATGTGTTAATTGGTGAAGCTTGATAAATTTACAATATGTATTTGTCTGGCACATGTATCATAATTTGCCAATTTAATTACGAAAATCTCACTTTGCCAACGAGTCTTGATATGACGAAAACGATTTAATGCAAATATGAAATTGGACAATGAAACAACAATTCTATATATAACAAGATAAGACGTTAACTTCAGTTGTGGCGAAACTATAATACCCTTCACAAATAAAAACTTTAAAGCAACAGCACTAAAGTTCAAGTCAATTATATGTGCCAAATTTTATTTCAAATAATCTATGCCAAATTTCTGGAAAATATCTTGTCAAATAAATATTTTTCAAAAAAAGCTTTGATTTTGACCGATCAGTTTGTATGGCAGCTACATGCTATAGTGATCCGATCTGAACAATTTTCCGGGAGAAAGTATTGTTTCCTTGCGTAATAACCAATGCCAAATTTCATGATGATATCTAGCCTAATATAAAAGTTTTCCATACAAGAATTAGACTTTAATCGATCTGTTTAAAAAACCTATATGCTATAGTGGTCCGATCTGATTATTTATTCGGAGATTGTAGCGTTATCTTAATCAATAATCTATGCCAAATTTCATGAAAATGATCGTGTCAAATAAAGCAGCTTTCTATACAAATTTCTCATTTTAATCGATCGGTTTGTCTGACAGCCATTTGCTCCAGTCATCCGATCTGAACAATATATTCGCAAATTAAAGCATTATCATGGTCAATAAGACTCAACGAATTTCATGAAGATATCTTGTCTAATAAAAAAGTTTTCCATACGAAAGATTTATTTTAATAGTTCAATTTGTATGGCAGCTTCCAACATATAAGCTACCTCTTAAAGTCACAAGATCGTGTGCGAAAATTAAGATTGATATCTAAGGGACAAGCTCGCATACATAGAGGGCATGGCTGACTGAGACTGTCATGCTGGCCATTTATATGGTAGTTATATCTCTCTTATAAGACCTCCGACTTTTAGATGTTACAACTGTTGTGGCAAAATTAATATTGGGTTCACGGTATAAAAGCATACATTATATAGCTACCTTCATAACAAAGTCATAAGTAACATTTAAAAAAAACAAACACGTGCAAAAATCTATTGTTAATTAGCTGTTAATGCCTTTCTAATTGGTTAGCTTTCGGAAGTACATTAGTGGAGGATTATATCTGAATATATAGTATAACAATAACAATAACGTGCCAAGGTTAAATGTTTCCTGAATTTTGAATTTTGAATTTTGAATTTTTCTATTATTTTCTAACTTTGTTTACTAAACTTATACTGTTATTACAAGTAACCTAAATGTTCTGCTAAAAAATATTTCTATTAATGCATTATTGCATTTTTATACTCTTACAATATGTTTCTCAGATTATAAAAGATTTGTTCCGGACAGGGTTGCTTGTCAAATCAAAAACTTAACGAGATTCATATGAAATTTATTCAAAATGAGGAAGGGTATTAAATATAGGATAACTATCTGTCCGTTAGTCTATCCCATAATAGAATTATCGAAAGCTAGGGTAAAAATCTTTATCCAAATTGATAGACTTATTTACTAGTTTATACTCTGAAAAGATCGGAGTAAATCGTCATATATCGAAAAACTGTCAGTTGTGGTTTCAAAACTTTTAAATATTGGATGTAGTTCCGTATTTTAATAAGTTATACAGGACCAGGTAAAAAAAAAATCCATTAATTTTTCAATAAATTGCAGGTTTTACTTTTTTTTAGAATGACAGATTTTTATTTGCACCGCTTTATTCGATAACTTGTTGCAATTTTGAAAGTAATTTCATGTCACTTTAGCCTCGTCTCTATTGGCTAAAAACCGTAACTGTTAGTTTTCATAAACTACATTCATCCATAGCCAGGAACAAATAATAATCGTATGTGGTAACATCCGGACTGCAAGGTGGTTACATAAAAACTCCCAACCACGCTGCCGAAGTTTCTGGCAAGGCACTATCGATGTGTTTGGCATGACCACATCCTTATAAAACGCAAATCTTTTCCCGTTAGCCGACGAAGCTTCTGGGGACAGCTTCCTTCAGATTGTCCAATTTTTGGCTGTAAAATACGAATTAAGAGTTTAGCCATAGGAGAGCTGCTCATAATAGATAACTCCTTGTAGATTGCACCAAACAAGCAACAAGACTCCCTTGACCGCCAATCTCTGCGTGATTTGACAACACCGTTTTCCATTCCCAACTAATCGACTTTTCATCAGCAGTAACTAACCGATTGAGAAATGGATTGATTTGTTGCAATTCAGTAGCAATATATCACAATTATCAGAATGATGAAAGGAATGGAATTTGGTTTACCAGTTTTAGAGTGCGCTTACTTTTTATTTAACATAATTTATCGAGAGGGCTACTTGGATTTAAGAACTAAGCTTCGGATTTCTGACCATCGAAAGATAAGGGACAAAACTAGCACGGAAATTATCTTAAACACTTTTCGTCCTTGAAGTATTTTTAACCATTGTTAAGATAACAATATTTCAAGAGTACTAAAGTATGTCGAAACTAGTACTGGCAACAATCTACAGACATCTCCCAGCAAACTGCCATCTCTGCGACATGACTTCGGAAACTTCGTAGCCCCTATTTCTAGGTTGCGTAGCGATCTGCAGAACTATATTCGAAGTGGGAGCACATTGCCTTGCTAAAAGCTTTGCTAGTAATATCCTGAAATTCAACAGAAGCCGTGTGAAAGAGACCAAAGCGCAATAAACTTCAGATCATAGTACACACCTCAATTTAACTCTAACTAATTATATAGATCTATACTGATAACATTACATATGATAAAAAAGCACCTACAATGTGTACTTTCAGAAATATTGTCTAATAAAGAAGCCACTTAAGACACATAACACATAATTTCCCTGTCCTGATATAAATACTTTATTATTGTTGCTAACCTATAAATCTATTTTTGCTTAAGAAATTTTCTATTTATAAATAAAAAATATTTAAAATCTACTGCAAATGCATTGCTACGCATGAAAAATTATTGAAAAATCGCAAACTTTGAATTAAAAGCTCTTCGAACGCGACTTTTTGATTAATACACTTAATTGCCTTCGCTAATAGCTTATGCATATTTGCAAAACACTAAAATAACGATACAAGAGTAAAAAAAAATATTTCACACTGAAATTTCTGGCAATAAATATCCTATCATAAATCTCTTTGGATGGAGAAAGAGAAATAAACAAAAGAGCTTGATAAACACAGTAAAACCTTGATAAAGCTACTTTGAACCAGGAGAACAAATTTTATATAGAATATTAGGAAATATGTGCATGGAAAATTAGGAACCCTTGGGGTAAAAAAAATTTTAATTTAACCTTGAGACAAATGCCGGTAAGATGGATATTTACAAGGAGGTGCAAGATCCCGTCATGGAAATCCCCATGCACTCAATGCAGAAGGTTGAACTAATATGTAGGAGCAAATCAAGTAGCTGAGAGTACTTTTGAACAGCAAACTGACATGAAAACTCAATGAGAGAGTGAAGAACTGACCTAATACCTGTCCTTATGCATTGGTGTCAAGCCAAACTTTCTTTTCGGTGCTTTGATGTGTTGCATACCTTCCAACAAAATCTTATAAAAATAACCGTTGTAGCTAATAAAGCGACTTGCTGATCTCCGCAAAACGGGATCATTAAGAATCAGTCCAACAGCTTTACTAGAAAGGCTACTCAACCTGCCACCAATTGACATTACAGTGGAAGATCTCAAGCGAGGCTTGAAGCTGACGTAATACTGCAATATATTTCAGGCAGAAGCTACAGAGATGTGTAGGAAACGACGTAAAGAACATCAATACTTATAAATGTCAATAGCCAAGTATTAGTGAATGTCTTTAGAAGCAGGATGCAGGATCGTCAAGATCACGTGCGCTTTCTTCCAAGGAAGCAAAACACGCTAACTTAGACATCTAGAAGATTCTCAGTTCAAGGGGCTGGATAATGTATCAAATTAGACGACAAGTCACTATTAAAGTGCACAAAAAGTGTTGACGTCCAGCACGATGTAAATTTCAGCTCATATGACCTGCATTTAGCATTACAAATTGGACGTGGCAGCCAGTCAGTGTAACCCAATCTAACCTAATCTTTCTTTCTAACCAAAGGTTGAAGTTTTTAAACAGTTCAATTTCGAAATTTTATGTAAAATAATTCTTCTCTCCAGATTAACTTCATAAAACGGACTAAATCTCTCGAAAAAAAATGGTTTGAATCTCATACCTTCAGAGAAGTGACCATTTACTCAGATAGCAGAGCGGCGATACTAGCCTTGAACTCATTTATAGTGCATTCAGGCTTTGTCGAGGAGTGCCTAATCTCGCTATCAATAGCATCGAGTGTCTTTGTGGTCAAAATGTTACGGGTGCCGGGCTAACAAGGAAAGGCACCCTAAAACAGGTATCGGTGGAATGGTAGCTTCCTATTACTGGATAGCTGGGCTTTGCGGAAGCTTGGCCAGGCTTGATTCGATACATGCGTTGCCACAAAGGCCTTTTGGCCCAAGATTAATCGCAGGAGATCTAATTTCTTTGCCTTCAGTAAGAGTAGCCTCTCCCTGGTTTTGAGACTTTTAACAGATTATTGCTCTATTGGCGTCCATGCTGTAAGATTGAGAATCTTACCAGACGCCATTCGCAGAATCTGTATGGTAGAAGATGAGGTGAAAACAACTCAAAACTCTTCCTTCTTTACTGTCCCGCGTTTGGGATGTTAAAACTTAAACTTTCGTAGTTTCAGAAATCTCACCGAACTGACGTGAGTTTAAGTTAAACGCATATGCAAATTTGTATTGGTTAATAAGCGTATTGCTAATTTATATGTTTTAACAAAGAAGTTCTTATTTTCTATGGCTTCACAAAGGACTACATATACCAGTCGACGTAACCTCATACCCAAAATAACTTCATTTTACCATAAATAATAATATCGAAAAACTATATCACATAGCCTAGTCTCACTGCATTCTCCGCAAAATTATGAGTAATAAAATTTGTAAAGGTGCTAATAATTCGCACAATTAAAGAGTAATGAGCACATAGCCAGTGCAAACTAGTTGAGTTTTTTCTACTCTGATTTGTGACGCGCACTTGTCGACGCCTACCGAGCTCAGTCTACTGAGCATCTTCAACTTTCGCAGTGGAAACAGATTTTATCGAGACGTGTGAATAATCTAAGTAGACGAGTAGATTTACGAATGTTTAGTACTACAAATACACTTCGATGTTCACAGTTAACTCTGTAATCTGAAGAACTTGAACTCAGTTTGATTTAAGCTTTCGTCGCAATATGTCGATGAGTGATCTGTATCGGCCGCGACAATCCTCGTTGGGCGGCGGTGTGGGTAGCAGAGCATCCGCCGTTCTCGGCCCATTGGGCTTGTGGAAACCGAAACAACGCGTTCGCTATCACAATGAAATGCCAGGCGATGTGCAAAAGTTTGTTTAAATAATTAAAATAAAATCAAAAATAAATGAAAATAAATATTTGAGGAAACGTTGTTTGGTGCTGTGCGTAAGCAATATAACTGTGAACTCGATTGCGTTTCGAAGTGATATATGTTAACACGAAGTTACTGCCATTTACAAAGGGCTTCCAACCCTTAGCGTTGATAGTTATGCGCATTAATTTGAATTGAGCTATTGTATTGGTAACAAACAAATCATTACATTCTACTTCGAAAAAGCATTAAAAACCACTTTGAACCACTTATTTGCAAAACAAACTGGATTATTAACTTCCTTGAATATTAAGTAGTTGGAACAATAGCGAACAGATTACGAGGTGAATGTGTTTGTCCGGCACCACACTTTGGAGAATAGAATTTCTAAGCTTAGTTTTTCAAGTACATCAAAGAGGAAAGGAAAGCTGTTAAGTCGAGATTTTCCAAGACAATAAGTAATTGGAGACGTAAAAAATTCGCAAAATTTTATGTGGCTTGAGGAAAATGATTTCTTTCTTCCAAAAGAAAGTCGAAACAAGAAAAGCCTGAATTTCGGATGCAATAATTTTATTTCGATCGATCACTTTGTATGTTTGTATATACTACAGGTAATCTTGAAACAATTTATTCGAAGATCATAGCGTTATCTTGGATAAAATTCTATGCTAAATTTCGTGGCATATCTTGTCAAATAAAAAAGTTAACAACAAAAAAGCAGCTTTTTGGGAAGAAAAAGAAGTGTGACAATTTCCAGAAGGATATCTCAAAAGCTGAAGAATCTCCAAATAACATATTGAAATAGGAAATATTGCTGCTATAACCTCGAGTAAGCACTTTAATTATAGCTGTTAGATTAGAATAAGTTTGCTCGGTTTCATAAGAGATATTGGATTCTTCTTTGAATCGAACTGTTCTTGTCCTTCTCTTCATTTGTAAAACACTTTGCTTCAAAGATTCGAACTTCAACTAATAAGTCGTTGTTGTTGTTGCTGTAGCGGCAAAATTTCTCTGAGTTGACAGTCCTTAGCTGAATAAAAGTCCGGATCCGTTCCGTTGCGTAAGCCCGACCGACGTGAGAACCGGTCTAATAAGTCGATGGGACTTGTGCCAACTGACTGAAACAACTGAACAACTGAAATGGATTTCTAATAATTTTTCAACAACTTTAATTTAATGTACGGTAGAAATAAGAATGATCCATTTCGAGGTTCTCTACTTTTTTAAAGAAAAAATGCCATGTCGGCGTTAGTTCGCTCTAAGTCTTTTCTATATTTCCTAATTTAAATTAAAATCTAAGTCGGCAGACCCAAAACTCTAGATTATTAACTACTATTATTAATTTTACACATGTTAACGTTAGATTCAGCTTTATAACCTGTCAATAGTCTAAACACATAAATGTTAAAGAATGTTTGAGTGAAATGTAAAACCAAATCATTCATTCATTTTAAACTTAATTCACACCTTCAATTGACCAAATAGTATTATTTACTAATATTAGTTACTTTTCATAACTACTTCTCATTTCAGAAAACAGAATCGCATTTATTGACTTAAGCAACTAATAAAATTTAGCATGTCTCTCCCTCTCGCACAATGTTTTTATGTCCGGCCCTTTGTTAAGCCAACGATCTCGTTAATTATTGTAGCGCGTAAATATTAGACAAGTGCAAATATAATAGGTGTATTATGTGGCGCCCCTCAACCGCCTAGACAAATGATAAATATTTACCTAAAAAAGTATACTTTTGAGCTTTAAATCAATGACGGCTTAAAATTTATTAGCTCGAAATCAAAGCTTCAAAACTGATAGTAATAACATTATTAAAATATAATTAAAAGGTCTGTGCACAGTCACAAAAATTTGGAAAAAATTGCTTAGGAGATTATAACGTTCCCAAAAAGAAAAAATGGAAAGAGTATTTACTCGATTAGTAGCGTAAAGAGAGCTGGCGATGATGAGGTTATCTTACTGCTTTTAGGATCTTTCAAGAGAATATGCGATCAAAACGTGAGTCCACTTTTTGAAATAAAAAAAAGTATTTTCTTAACGGCAAAATATCTTTTATGTTGGCAACGCTGGTTCCTAAAGAGTTATATACAATTAGAATTTTTTTCAAAACAAAAAAATTTTTTTTTCTTAATGTAGAAATATTTAAGAATACACTCAGAAAATTTCATGTTGTTCTGGTCAATATATTCGAAGTTACACGTAAATTTTCAAAGGCGTTTCAAAGTGCTTGGAAGTACAAGGCCTTAAACTGATGTTGTTTGAACAAGCCTTCAAGCGTGGATCCGCCCACTAATTGGTTAGCTCTTCTTCATACACTTTAAAAATAGGTAAAATCAAATAGTAACTACACCCTCTCCTCATACAAGGGTAATGTTGAAACCTACAAAAAGTGTGATAACTCAATAAATAGACACGTTAGAGACAATATATTTTATCCTCGAGAAGGGAAGAGAGGCCTTAATAGGAGCCGGTATCAAAATTAGTAGCAGGGCCACTTTTAGTTAACAATCTATATCTCGGGTTCTGCGCGACAAATTTTAGCCAAATTTTTTTGGTGAAGTTACCAAAACATTGAAAATTAGTGAAATCGGAAGATGATCTTAATAAAACTTCCCACAAATAGCGTATTCAAGATATTTCAACTCATGCCCAAAAAATTTTTGAAAACGAACTATAACATTTCAAAAACCCACATACCAAAACGAATGTTAACATGCACCCTTGCGCATTTGGCTGATTTTTTACCGAACATATCGGCCAATCTTTGATGTCTTAAAATTAAGACAATTAATTATTAAGGGGTTCCATGGGTTTGCAGGTTTCAAAAAATATATTTGTTTTATTGTATTGTTATAAATAGTATTGATTACAGGCAGTCTTCCAGTTTCTTGAGAAAAAACAAATTCTCCTAAAACTTTTTAGAAATTAGAATATTTGGAAAAACAGTAATGGAAACCAAATTCCCATATTCAAATATACTCAATTGAGTTTAAGTCTTGCAAATTATCTCTACAATATAAACACATTATAATATGTATGTCTAATTTCGCATGTACAACAACTAATTCGCAATTGCCAGCTTGTAATTCCTAAATACAACAAAGAAATAATCACATTTTGTTACTTTTCGCATGAAAGTTAACTTTTTCTTCTGCACATTTTATTTATTTTTATTTTTTCTTTTAATTCATATGCAAGTAATTGTTAATAATTCAATTTAACACATTCAAAGCCAAAAAGTGCGATTTTCAATATTGCACAAATTAAATTAGCTTTGCGTCAACATGTGTAGGAAGTCAAGCGAACACAAAATTTTACAAAAACAAATGAGCAATTATTCACAAGCATATTTAGAGAAGTGTATTTGTAGTGAATTTAGCACAAAAAAATGTAAATTCTAGGCAATGTAGGCATTTGAGGGTATTTAAGAGTATAAATGCCGCTGCGTATACGTAATAATTACCTAAAACCAGCAACTGTGGAAAGACCTCGACACCAACCAACCAAATAGTAAATCAGCCACTTATCCTGTAACTTACTATACACATACAAACATACACACCTACACACATATGTGTATGTATGTGCATATTTGGCTGACCAACCAGTCGACCAAATTAACATCAAGCAATTAGTTGACCGCTTAATTTGTTAACACGCTCGGCACGCTTCCTCATAATTTGTTAGCTTTTAGTCAAACTGTACCACTCCGCACCCACATACACCCCCCGACTTACATGGAATAATATGTAATTCTTGCATCTGTATAGGTGATTGTAAGTACATTTTGTAGGTCTGCGTAAATTTGCATAGACTCACTTTCACATTGTACAGTGGTGTGCAAGGAAGTAAGGACGTTTGGTTTAAAACTAAGAAAGTCACGCGTTCAATTGAAATCTTGTAAACTAGTGTCTAAACGTCAGATAAAATCAAGTTCAAACAAATTTTAACGTACAGTGTGACAGAAAGCTCCCAGAAATTGTAATTAAATACCACGGGTATATGACATTTTAAACAAATGTATTTTGCTAAGTTGTTTACAGAAGCTGCTTAGGTCGGTACACCTCAATAGGGCTTTGAGTTTTTTACAATGAATAAAAATATCGAAGAATTTGTCTCAAATTGTGTATTTCTAACCAAATTTCGTGTGCGGAATCGTTGCAAGTATTGGAAAAGGCTAACTGTGATTCAGTTTTATTAAAAACACAAGCCTGCGAGTGATACAAAGCCTTCAACGACGGTCGAAAAAGAGTATACTTCTGGACTACTTTCGACCTGTCCAATTGTTGAAAATAATAAAAAAGTGAAGAACATGGTGCTTAAAAATCCTCAGGTAGAGGGATAGCAAAAGATATTTTGAGTATGAAACGCGGTTTTGCTTGCCTTGTCCCGGTAAAACTGATTTTTTTCAAAAAGAGTACCGTAAACAGATCTCTTCGGACATGCTTGATCATGCGAATTCCGATCCCACATTCTAGGAGAGCATTATAATTGCCGATAAAACATGGGGTTTATCGTCGGAATGGATCCCGTTTTCAGTCGATCGAAGAGATTAAAAAATTATTTTTTTTTCATTTCATTAAATTCTGCAACACCTCTAAAATATTGTCTTAAATTGATCTGAGTAAAAGTTTCGGAAATCCAGCCTTGAGAACTTGTGAGTTCGAGGCTAGCTAGGCTAAGTGCGCCGTCTTTAAAGTAGTCTGGTAATTTGGGTTCAAAAAATCGAAAATGTTTTGTTTGCTTAATTTGAATGTACAATGTTTTGAGAATATACTGTGCAAATTAAAGTCCGCCACTTATTTATTTACCCTTGAAATTTAACTTCAGTAGTTCCGACATGTCTATAGATTATGAATAATCAAGAATATTTGATTTCAGATAACATCAAGAACCAAAATCACGCGGGCCACCCACGTGCATTTTTTTTTTTTTTTTTTTTTTTTTTTTTAGGTTCCACCTTCGAGTGACAATAGTAATAATAATAAAGTATTAAATTTTTTCAAATAAATTTTAAAATAATAAAGATCGTAATTCCGAGAGCAGAATACTTGGAGAGTTGCAAATTTGATACAAAGTTAAATAAAAAAAATTATAATAAACTGAGAAAATTAAGTTCAAAATTATTTAAAAAATTTGAAAGAATTAGAAACTAAAAAAAACATAACAAATATTTTTAATTAATAAAGCTTATCCTTCTTACTTGATTTTTTAACTTGCTTAGATCATTTTCGTTTTGAATATTAAGTAGTGCATTTAAAATCGTCTTAAACTTACCTGAAAAGAGAAAACATATTTATATCTAATTACTTATTTTTATATGCAAGTTAAGCTTATTAAATACAATGATGATGTTTTTGAAATTGAAAATTTTGAAGTCCAATTATAAGAATTATTTGAAAAATTTCAAAAAAAACTCTTTCATATATTTATATCATATATATAAGAAGATCCGACGTTTTCGAATTTTGTTCAGCGATGAGACCCATTCTTGGCCCAGTAGGTATGAATACAAGCAAAAAATTTTGTTATGTGAGAAAATATTGGTGAAAAATGTTATTTTTATCCGAGGAAACACATTAACTCCTTAAGATTTCATATTCTTTCGGTTTTTATCCAAAAGCGAGATTTAAAGCAGAATTTCGTTTCACTATAATAGTTGTGTTCCAATTTGTTGGCTCAATACTGTATACCATTCCAAAATTATATACAAATATAGCACGTTAGACGCGGTTTTACATTATAGTAAAACAGATGTAATTAACATGTAATTTCCTTCCAAACGGCACATTTGTCAGCCTTTAAAGTTTACAAGAGAAAGTTTGTTACACCAAAAATAAGCAAATTTTATGTAGCTCCTGAAATATTTTCTACGACAAAATTCTTCATTAAATAGAGATAAAAAATGCTTTGAAAACGTTTTAGCTGTTGTACATACGTAAGTCGATATTTGGTAATTTAGGAGATTGTACTTTAGAATATTGCAAAACTCGATGAAACTAATTTCAAAGCTTTACTTTTATATCATTTAGTACGTCTATTTTAAAAACTACTAAGATAGTATTAATTTATTGTTACTTTTCATATTTGTGGCGCAACAATACAATATTTTAATTTTTTTCAACTCGTGGTTTTTCTAGTTGATACTAAAAATTTGCATGTGTATATAGACACGTTCATTAAAACAAATCCCCAATTGATTGATGATGTGAAATATTTTTATGGACTGACAAAAGGTAAAAGCTACATGCTTTGTATCAAAACCAAACGAATATTTTGTCTAAGTATCAATATTAATATGGGAGTATATAACATATTATATACTTAAAGTAAGGTAATGTGAAGTTTAAGGTTGGTTCATATTCAAAGATAAGATAATTTTATAAATATGTCTCATATAAGGACTTAAAATCATCAGAGATATTATCGCTTATATTATTATTATATAATCGAAATATTTAGCTATATCGACGGTCATTCTTAGGTTTTGTGATCGTCTTTATCTTTGGCCAATATATTATAAAGGTTGTTATGAATTTAAACCCGACTATGTGCACTCTAGCCAATTTCAAACGTTTTCTGATATTACGTGAATTTTGAAGAACCAATCGTAGTAATTTTAAATTATGAAAAGAGAGGACTCAGTTCAGTACATTTGTTCAGAAATACGAATATATAGTGTGATCCATTTTCCGGTTCCCTACTTTTTTAAATAAGAAAACACAGAAACTTCAAATTTAATGAAGAATGTTTATTATCATTTGAAAGAGCATTCTTTGACATTAATTTTGTTGCAGATAATCCATCCTTTGAGTCCAATTTTCCAAGACTCGTTCGAGCATTTCGAGTGATAAGTAGCAAATGACACTCGTTATGTACTTCTCCAAGGCCTGCATGGAAGCGGGATTGTGCGCATAAACTTTAGACTATCACATATCCTCAGAGCAAAAAAAGTCTAACAGTGTGATATCACCGACGTCTTGTGGAAACCAAACCTTCTATTTGAGACACAAAATAATCAGTTATCATGATATATCATGTCTACTTGGATCATCCGTTATGTTTAGTTCCAACTCTGAAATTTTTATTGGCTTCTTCACAAAGTAATTTAATTTTTTTAGTGAAATTTAAACACAATTTTTTTTGTGTAAAATATTTTATGAAGTTATATATACTCCCTTTTGATTGTACACATGTGAATGAGATTGATTCCACGCTCATAAAATTCTTGAACCTTGCAGGCAAAAAACTGGTCCAAGTGGTTTTTTAATATACAAATTTGTGGTGAAGGTTCTCCCATCCAAAAAAAAAAAATTGGGAGAAACCAAAATCAGTTCGGACTATTACTGGTTTCGGTGCCAAACCTGGAGAATATGATTGGTGTGGTAGTACCACCTAATCAAGCTGCAAAAACTTTTAGCGAGTCAATAAAAATTTTTTTCATCAATCTACCAATGATTTTTTTTTTTTATCCACATCGGTTTCAAGATTTTTCCAGGACGTGGTGCATTTTAAAGATCGTAATTGCTGGAACGAAATTTTGTAAACCAATTTTGGCATTGGCGATCGGTCATCATATCTTCTCCTTACACATCATATAATTTTTGTCTGTTTTGAACGGCATTTTTACCGCCTTGACAGAGAAACATTTGGAAAGGCTGTTTTTGATCTTCCATCTTCGATGGGGCACCAAACAAGAAATATCCCAAAAAATTTAGACATTTTTTTACAAATAAGCCTATAACAAGACTGTTCAGATATATAATGGTAAAACGGTTAAGTATGAACTTGGCTTCGACAAAATTCAATGAAATCAGCTGTTGTCATCAAACGAAATTATTTGTTAAACGACCCAATATTGGCGTTAATCCTAATTCCAAGATAACTTACAAAACAGATATAATTCTCTGCCACTCTCGATTGGTATTAAAGAATGAGATTTGATTTTTTGAATAGAAACAAATCTTCATGAGGTTTAAAGTTTATCCCAAACTGTTGCTGAATAGCACGTTCAGTATTGACTTCTACATCCTAAAAAGCGTCTGGTTTGGCTCCAATTCTTGAGTGGGAAAAATTTCGTTTTTCAAATTCTTTCTCAAAATCCGCCATGTTGGGGTTTGAGACATTCCCAATCCTTGAGAACGTCTAGGAATCGACAAATTTCGGTCTACGTCAGCACTTGCCTAAAAGGCAGCACTATTTTTATTACTTCGAGCAGTTCTTTGCCTTATTGATACTTGAGCATTATGCAAAGAAATTTTCCACAATTAAAAAAATAGTGAGACAGATGGACGATTATTATAACTATAATTGGCAAAAGTGGACGAAGTTGCAATTAAAGAACGATTATTTTGATAAAAAAATTAAATAATTTGTAAAATTTTTTCTTGTGTATAACTTTTCATGATGAAATTATATACATTACTGAATACAGTGAACAAAATATTATTAACAAGTAAGGGAGGGCTAAGTTCGGGTGCGACCGAATATTTTACACTTTTACTACTTGCAAAAATCAAAGCCAGTCAAATACTCTAAGGTGTAAAACCAATCATATAGAGTAAAGTGAGGCAGATATTCGAAAATTCTGATATTAGTTATGTGTATGTAGGGCTATGCCAAGTTTTCGCTCAAATTTATCTATTTTAGGTACAAATGTACACTGTTACGAATAAAATACGCTCTCTTATTTTCATTGGGATAACTCATATATTGGCCGTTATATGCGGTAAAAAGTCACATCGAATTTCGAAAATCTTTATATTAAGTATATGGGGGCATTGGTCCGTTTCAACTAATTTTTACATACAGACTTACCATTTAAGAGAAAGATACCTCAATTTCAGTTAACATATTATACATTGACCGACATTTTCGAACAAAAGTCAACTATAGGTACCAGGGTCTAAACATTCGGAACCTAGGGGCATGAACAGTTTTTATTGAATTTAGTCAATGTTTGCTCATAAAGTGGCAAGCACTAAAGGCATTATTCGGGCAAAGTTTAATCCCGTTATATTAATTCCTTCTTAATTTATATACTGGAAACTGAACGAATCAAGTGGGATTGTGCTATATAGAAAGTAGGTGGTTGTCCTATTTAAATTTTGTCGAAATCGAATATTCGGGTCCGGGGATATGGGGTTTCACCAAAAAGTGGGCGGTGTCACGCCATCTTACCATCTCGGTGGTAAAATTGAATGTCCCTGGCTTATTTAGTTATTGATTTATCGCATTTTTAGTATCTTTTAACAATACTGTTATATGGGGAGTAAGCGGGATTTTTCCCCGATTTCATTCATTTTCACACTGTCGGTAGAAATTCTTACAAGATTTGTACTCGATAATTTTGTTGTAACTTAAGCGGGTTATGAGATATGCACATTAAGCGGTTACATGGGTTTCACAGTTTAAAAAAATCGAAAATTTTTTTTTATCTTATTAAATTCTATAATATCTCTAGAATATTGTCCTAAATTTTCAAGTTGATCCGACTAATAGTTTC
Source organism: Bactrocera latifrons (assembly GCF_001853355.1). Classification (NCBI taxonomy): domain Eukaryota; kingdom Metazoa; phylum Arthropoda; class Insecta; order Diptera; family Tephritidae; genus Bactrocera; species Bactrocera latifrons. The sequence goes on from NW_017537589.1 coordinate 982,688, forward strand.
GGAGATACAACCTTGAAAAGGTGGACGCTCGAGTCAGGTCAGGTATAGGCTGAGGGCGCAGTAGGTAAAACTTTAAACGCGTTTTTCTCAAAACTATGTTTTCAAAGTCGGCTGTCAAGATTTCTCGCGAACTACTTGACCGATCTTGATGAAATTTTACACAAGTCTTTGAGATATCATTTGCTTGAATGAAGGATTTTTTTTTTTAATTACAACTATTTAAAAACAAAAATCGAGAATCTCCATCGCATTTTTTTATAAAAACGTCTGCCAAAAAGTCAACTTTCATTTTTTTCCCCCTTCGTCCAATAGCTAGTTTAATGTCTTCACTAAAACACGTATTTTTCTATTTTTATTTGAGATGATCCTGAAAGAAGTTCTGTTGACAACGCGGATGCACCATTTTTCGGAGGGACTGTGGGAAATGGCGTCATAATAACTGCCATTTTGATATTTTTTTTTTTTGAAAATTTTACAAAATGTTATTAAATATGAGTATTTTAAACAAAAAAAAATTCATTTCCATATTTCATTTTTTATATGTAAAAAAAATTATTGAAAAAAGGCCGGTTTTTTCCCCAAGGAAACCCATGTAACCCCTTAAGCTTATTAGAGGGCAGGGCAGAAATTTCAAGTAAAACCCCACAAGTATTACATAAATTTCTATTGCAGCAATAATGCAGCGCTGTACATTTTTCTTAAATTTTGGTATTTGAATAAATAAATGACCTAGCAAAAATAAATAATATACTGATATATAGTATGTAGATAATAAATAATTGATATTTGAATGAAAATAGATAAGGACGATGTGAAATTAAAATTGTATGACTGACATTTAAGCAAGGCCGTCTAGACGCAGCGTTTAGCATTTCCTCATATGAAATTTTAACTGATTTATAATATTTGACAGTTTTATTTTCAATTTGGAATAGAAAAATTGTTATATAAACCACGAGCACACATATTTCGCACATTCTTTGCTGTAAACGCTAACCTTAAAACAAATTCTGTGGTTTGTTAGGCGGAATGTTAAGGGCCATAACAAATAGTACCAGTACTTTAACATTTTTGCTTTTATAAAGAAATGCATATAACATATTTATATTTTCACAAATGTATATATTGATTTTCTCCATTTACAAATACATATATATGCGAATAATTTGAATTTGATGAAATCAATCACGCTTTCACTGACACATCATCAATCTTCTTATCAATTTAGGCGGTGCATAATTGACTTACACAGAATATGGTATTTCAAGTCCAAATGGAAAATATTTAAGGATTTTTTGAACAATAATTCGCCCTTGTGGTGTATTACGACAGTTCATTGTCAGTTTAAATTTAAATTTTAAACTCGTCGGTTGTGGGTTTAGAGTGACGGTTAATATCGAGAAAATAGGATATAAAAAATATTTAAGAAATAACAGTTGTATAGTCAAATACAAAACACGTGTTTTAAATGTTGCTTTGCCACTCACCACTTAAATACTAACTAAAATACTACAAATAAATAATCTGTTCAAATTTAACACGGACTGCGTAACATTTTTCATGCATAGACTAATAAACTATTTTTTCATAAACTTGTTATAAGACTCGTTTGGGATGGTTATCAGCGAAGTTTGGTTTCTCGGGTCAATTTTGGAGCGCCATTCGCTTAATTGTTGCACAATTTTGGCATCATATTCACTCACGTCTCGTTAGCTATTAAAGTGTTAGATGACTCTAAGCTCCTCAGCTACGTTGTCAAACCTCTCTTTTGCGACTAGGCTTTTGGTACTGTGCCTTATACCCAAAATATTATCAAACAAGAAAAACGTTGACTTCGGCTAATATACCCTTCACAGGTGCATTTCTTTTACTATGTGTTCATTTGTATAGCAGCTATATGCTATAGTAAGCAGATCTGAACAATTTCTGCCGATATATCTTGAAGATATATCTTCAAATGAGGAAGTTTCCCATGCAAGCATTTGATTCCGTTCATTCAGTTTTTATGGTAGCTATATGCTATAGTTAACCGATCTGAACAATTTCTTCGGAGATTACATTGTTGCTTTAGATGTGCCAACTTTTGTGGATATACATTGTCAAATGTGAAAGTTTTTTATACAAGAACTTGATTTCGATCGTTCAGTTTGTATGGCAGCTATATGTTATAGTCGTCCGATATCGGCAGTTCCGACAAATGAGTAGCTTCTTGAAGAGAAAATGACGTTTGCAAAATTAAAAAACGATATCTTAAAAACTGAGGAACTAGTTCGTATATATACAGAAAGGTAGAGGGACGTGGCTGAATCGACATTTATATATTATATTGTATATACTTTATAGGATCTCCGCCGCTTCCTTCTAGATGTTACAAACTTTGTGGCAAACTTAATATACCCTGTTCAGAATATAAAATTACTCAAACATTACTCAAATAACTACCAAAAATGGCTTGAGTCGATCTATAAGAGATGTTAAGATCTTCTGCTATATACATAGCTGATGCTAACACGATGATTTTCAAGCACTGTAATTTATTTAACTTTGTTGGTGTTATCATCATAACACCTTCACGGATTGTGTTTGAGCACTTTTAACAATTCTGAACGCCCCGTAAAACCTCGCAAGCATTTTCAACGCTGCTCAAAAATTTTCCATGATAAAAATCGCCAACTAGCTTCTCACCTCGTTAGCAATCGTTTGGGGAGCAGTTTCATTGGACTAGTCCGAGTCACATCTGATTAGATACAACAGCAAATTTAAGATTCCCTTCACTTTACAGCACACTGTTATGCGATCTAAGTCACGATATCACACGACACGAAGCGCAGCTTACGCACTTTAGCACAGACACGCACCACATTGTCACTAAACACACTTGCTTGCCAACACTTCTTCGTACTTAATGTGAATATAATTCTATTTTACACGCAGCAAAAACCAAGCGGCCAACAATAGTGATTACTTTTACAAGACCGTCGATATAAAACCAATATCCTCACTCTCTATACCAACGATCGTAGCTACACCCTCCTACAATCAGTCGACGCAATCGAAACGTCTCGCGCGCACACCTTGCGATCAGTGCGGCTACCATAACGTGCCGATCATGGCACACCCCATCTCACCGTTAGTGCGTTCACAAACAAATCTGGAGCTTGTCAGCACGGGCAATGCGCGACAGGCTCTACTACCGGCCATTGAGTTTACCAGCCATGGCAATGGTAGCGGCGGTGAGAAAAACGATAAACTAGAGAAGCACTCGAATGGCATTCCACCGACGAACAGCAACAGCAACAACACGAGTATACAAACTTTGCAAATATCACGACGTCCATCGCTGCTGCTGCAGGATATCTTGGCACGGCGACCATCGGCGTTGTTTCGCGGCAAGAATGGCAAGGAGGCGAATGGTCATGCGTCGAAAAGTCCTTTCGGGTACAGGTTCAAGCATATGCGGCATGCTCTTCTTTTTTTGTTTTTGTTTTTTTTTTTTGTTTTTGTTGTGCACATTTTCTCTTCAAATTTATTTATTGTTTTACTTCTCTCCATGTAAACAGTCGGTCACTTGCGGACACCGCCGCCACCTCTATGGTCACAATCAACGCACATGGAGATGGAGATGATCGCCACTTTGCGGCGAAGCAAATGAAAGTCAAAAATCGGCGCAAAGGCAAGTAAGTATATGACGAAGTGGTTCGAAATATTATCCCAACTATTGTGTTTTTGACTTTATCAATTGCATTTGTGTTTGTTTCCAGTGACGCTTTGAGTGCTGCACTTTCGGCATTTTATTGTAAAATACTAGTTTTGGTGGGCGTATGTTTGCCCATTACCGAAGTGATATCAAAACAAATACCCAATTATGTATACCAGGGCTTCTATGTTTATTTGTATATGGGAAGCATACTTTTTGTTGCCTTCCTTTATGCAACGACGTTACGGAATCGTACGCTTTTCAATGCCTTGAAGACTTTTCGTAAGTAAAAATTTTTTATGTACCATATATAAGTAGAAGGAAATCCGGATATGAGAGGAATATTCAGCAGAAATTACCATTTTGGAATAATCTCAATTTTCTAAGACCTAACAACTAATGGCTTCTAGCTCTAATCGCCTTCTGTGTCTGAGAAATTAAAGTTTGAAGCACGGAGACGAATTTACGTCAAGCCAACTACCACGAAGTCCTTTCTAGCTACATTGTTTGATATAAATAACCTTCGACTTGAAGTTCGCTTAATAAGGAACAAATACTTTTTATGGAGATCTTTATATTCATACTTTGATCGGTCGACCTGAATGGCTAATGGTCCGATCTGAACATTTTCTTCGGAGATTGTGTCATTGTTTTGGACATAGCCCATGTTTCGCCAAGATATCTTGTCAAATAATGCCATACAAGAACCAGAATTTGATCGTTCTGATCTACAGTATGCTATAGTGGTTCGATATCGAGCAGTTTCTTGGGAAGAATACGATAGAACGGTTACAAAATTTCATATCCATATCGCGTATCATATCCATCTGAGACGTAGCCTCTTCCAACATTTGAAAGAGACAATCTTCAAAAAATAAACGCCAATGAATTTTCTTTCAAATGTTAATGAGCATTCTCTATTAAATTTTAAATGTATGTGTTTTTTCATTAAAAAAGTAGGGAACCTCGAAATTCATCTACCTTTATAAGTATACACTTTATAAACTCTCCTACGTTGCCTTAGGGACTCCAACTTATCCTTCAGGGTATGCAAATTTTGTATTAACTCATCATCTTTAATGGAACCTGTAAAGAAAAAATCCATTCTTTTCCCGTATTTCCTAGAACAAATTGTCAAATTTAGGCCATTTTTCAGGACTCTGGACTAACTTATCCATTTAAAGAAAGTGTTTTTCTAAGCATGATCACGGAAGTCATGTATAGTCCTTCTTAATCTGATGATCGCATTAATTATTACCAATCTTTGTTCTCACATGTGAGTTTATAGCACCTGACCTATTTGTATATCGTAGCTTCCATGAAAATTCCTTGAAATATTAGACCCTTAAGCATTTTTTGTGAAGCTACATAAATATGTCTGTGATAATTTTTAAAATCGCCCTAGGAAAGAACAACTAATAGTAATTTATTTTATATGCACAGATGAGGAAACCCAAAACATACATTTGAAACACAAGGTCACACATTTCGGCAGTTTTTATCTGCGCGTCGGCGCCATTGCTTTTGCCATCGGCACTATGGTGTATTCGGGTTTGGAATTCGGTCAGTATTTTGAATTGAATGGCAAGGCCGGTTGTGGTGATGTCTTTATTGCAATCACACCAATTTGCCGCATGCTGCTCGCTATCGTGCAAATACAGTTTATCTTCCTCAATACAACCTATTTGGATATGGCGCGTCACAAGGTCGTCTGTCGTTTTGGCCTAATGCACATGGTTGCTACCAATTTGTGCGAGTGGTTGTATGTGTTAGTTGAGGAGACGAAACATGAAATCTTTCACATTGGCCACCACGAAAGCGATGCAACTGATGCGCTATTCCCAACCGAGTCTCACGGTACTTCCGATTGGACTGATGAATCTCTAACACATACACAGCATATTGCGGACAGCATGAATAATACGATCGCGACTACTATACAGAATGTACTCACAAATGCAACGATAGCATCAGCGGGTAACACATCAACGCAAGTTTCGGTCGGTTGTTCACGCACCAATATTATGGGCGCATTGGTGCAGGAAGTGGCGCCATTCCTCTTCCCCTGTACCATCGAGTATTCACTCATTTGTGCCGTTATACTTTATGAGATGTGGAAGACAGTACGCTCTATTCCGGATATTGATCGATCTAGAAAGAGTTCGATAAAACCGGCACATCAGAAACCGGCAAATCATTTCTCCGTCGATTGTTCACAGTCGCATAAGGGGCTCTTCTTCGGTATAATTATGATTGTAATGACGATTATATCGATGATCATGTACTTTGTAATGTATACTCAACCGGGCTATGAATTGGTTGCAACGCAAGAGGTCACCATTTGGGAAATAATTACATACTTCATATGCACAACGGCCATAATTGCTGGTAAGGCCGCGTACAACCACTACATTTAAAGTAATGTAAAGGATTTTCAATTTCGTAGGTCTCATATTGATACGCGATCTGAAATATGTGCAAAACTCCAGCGATGATCATCACTCAATGGAACTGGACAATCAATTGCTGATTGTAGCGCAGACTGGTGTTTATCTCTATGGCATGTTCAGCATTTTGGGCAGCTACTTCTCCAAATGGGATGCGGTGCCGGATCGTATAGAGGGTAAGTGAGAATCAACCATCAATTTCGCATGTGCGATCTTTACTTTTCTCATATTTCACTATTCTCATTCTAAAGGCATTGTTGCTGAGATCCTTGGTTTGGTAGAGACCTCACTACAGACCATGTTCATACTCCATGCGAGCCATCGTCGCTGTAAAGGTGCCAAACAGGCACGCCGTAAGCCGGGTCGCGAAATTGTTACATTTTTGCTTATAGTAAATATTGCAATTTGGTTCATCAACACTCTGATCAAAGGACGTGCAGTTTTTCGCGAGACAAATCTGGTGTTTTTTGGTGTTTGGGGTTGGACTATCATCACACACATATCTATGCCACTGGCAATATTTTACCGTTTTCACTCGACAATATGTCTTTTCGAAGTGTGGAAAATCACTTACAAAGCAAAGACACATTGAAGGAAATAACTTTTTCTTTTAGCTGTTACGCAATACATTCGACAAAATTGAACCGAATAGTTTCAAGAAAAACATTTAATTGTAATTTTTTAATTAGTTATATCTATTTATGTTCTTAATTATTTTTATGATTAGTCAAAGCATGCAGAATTATAGTAAACTAAGCATTTTTCCTTTGAGCCAGTATTTTTCTATAGAACAATGTATTATTATAGATATGTACCCATGTATTTCACATATTTGTAGATATCATAAGTGATAAGAAAGTATACTAAGTGCTTTTTTGAATGTAGATAAACATAATTTAATATTGTACAATAAAAAAAAAATATTTTTTGACACATTTGCAAAAAAAAGTATAGTAAATATGAACTCAGCTTCTGCACTAATACTGTTTCCATGGACTTTAGTGTCGAAAATAGTATCAATTTTTCAGTGCCTTATGCTACAATTGGAAAATGGATAAACTCGGGCAAAATCTAATATCTCCTACAAGTAAATTTCTTTATGGGGTTATATAAACTTAAAAAAAAAGCCTTTTGTCTTTCTTATACATACATATAACAAATGTACATATGTATTTCTAAACAAACTTCGACTTATTTTTTTATATTTACATATATTAATAATATGTACCACTTTGGTCGACCACTTTTTGCCAGTTTCGCTAGAGACATCAGTGTCAATCGAAATTTCGAAATTACCAGAACGGATGCGACGAACCAATGTTGTACAACATCGTCTCCGTAAACTTCACAAATTTCATTAGTGGCTTGCGTGGCATTCTTCCTTTTTTTAAACTAAAATTGTGTGTTAATTTTTTCACAAGAAAATACTTTTTTTGGAAAACCGCCACTTTATCAAAAATCAAAATCTGTCCTACATTACTTGTATACATCTATAGTTAACTAATTTATTTTGATCCAATTTTTTTGTTTTTTAAGTGAATTCCGCTTAGCTTTACCTTTTAAAACTCGTAAGATAATTTTAAACATCTTAAATTGCTATACAAGCTACTATTTAAAAACTTATTTTTTAGGTTTCCATTTTCACCAAAAAAATTAAAATATGAAAAAAATTATTTTTGTATTTTGAGTAGGTGTTCTTAATTATCAAAAACATTAAATTATAATTTTTGGTAACAATAAATATTATTTTAATTTCTTTGTTCTACAAAAAATTATTTTTGTATTATAATAATTCTATTGCAATATAAAAAATTCATGCAAGGAAAATATCGCATGCGATAAAAACATATGTACGTACCGCTTCAATCGGTCAGTTTTGCCATGTTAAATTGAACAAATTAATTGTTTTATTTACAATGAACATCGTTTCTAGAAAAGGGCATTGACCTAAAACTTTTTATATATGGCAAAGAGGGATAATAGATAATCATAATAGCTATAAGTGAATTAAGCATTATGTTTCAAATTAATACAACAACAATGTACAAATAATACAACTATCTTATTAGATAAATATAAACGCATTGCCTTTCAAACGCTTACCTTGATGTAAGTAAATTCAGCTTTATTTTCTTATAGGACATTACAAGAGCAAAATCCAACATGTTCTCGTAAATCTCAATTGGTCCAATAAGATTACGATTCATGTATAGACATGAACGGAAACATATAACTGAGCTATTTCCGGATTGAACGACTGCAGTTAATATTCAAACTTGGAATCTTCTTGCTACCACTGGGCACAAGTTTCATCCATTTTTTACTTGGCGATTATACACATTTTTCAAACTACTTTTGAACAATTTTTGCACTACACACATAACAAAAACACTCGCGATTCACTTTTTCACTATATTAATTTAAAATTCACTATAATTACACTATTTAAACACTTTTCCAATACAATTCAATCTTTGGTTGCAAAAATAACGCGAAGACTAAAGGCTTGGCGCTAACACAAGCGTCATTTTAAAAACAGGGCGAGTCAGATGCTTATTATAATCGAAAAAGTTTGTACAATATTACAATTTTCGTCTTCATTACCACAAGATTTTCATGTTCAAAAGTAGCACTTTGTTTGGTATTTTGCAATAATAATTTAAATTTAATGAATGATCGCTTGGGCGTAAGGATTTCTATGATCTAGAGGAAAAATAAAATTTTTATTTTTTTAATTTAATATGGCATCATTGATCATGATGAAGGCCGTAGTCAACAGTAGCCTGGGAAAACAGTAAAAAATGTTGCTAACGCTTAATATAGAATATCTCCCAAACAAGAATTATTAAAAAAAAATAGCAGTAAAGAAATAAATGAATAAGGAAGCTGCCTGCTGTTATAAAGCAGCTGTTTTTACACACAAATCCTTTTTCATAATTGATTAATATGTGATAAATAACAGTCCATATGATTTTACACAATTTTATTTTCTGGCAGGCAACATTGTTACAAAGCGACAGTCATCTTGCATGCAAAATTTGACATTACACTGCATTGTTGTTCGAGCATTGTTTTCAATTGTTAACAATTAAAGCATATTTTAGCAAATTTGAGCAATATATAAGTTTAATTTTGAATCAAATCGTTTTGCGGACAAACCCCAAACGAATTGAAATGGAGGTCGACGAGGAAGATTTCGAGGTACCAACTTCAAGTAGCAAGGGCGAAAAGAAGCGTTTCGATGTGAAGAAGGTAAGCACGTATATTTCATTAATATACACATAATACAAAATACACTTTTTTTAACTTTTAGTGGAATGCCGTCGCTTTATGGGCCTGGGGTATGCATAATATAATCAAATTTACTTATTATTTGTGTGTAGTAATTTGCTTTATTACTACATAACCTTGAACTGAAGTCCTTATAAACTCCAAATAATTACCATAATAAATTTAGTAAAACTTTCGATTTTTTCTATTTGTAGATATTGTTGTAGACAATTGCGCTATTTGCCGTAACCATATAATGGATTTGTGTATAGAATGTCAGGCCAATCAGGCGTCTGCTACCAGCGAGGAATGTACTGTTGCTTGGGGAGTCTGTAATCATGCTTTTCATTTTCATTGCATCTCACGTTGGTTGAAAACCCGACAGGTGTGTCCATTAGACAATAGGGAATGGGAATTCCAGAAATATGGCCACTAAGCGGCGTTAATAATATCATCGCGATAACAGAGATATTCTGCTCTTTTTTATTTCATCTTTAAACCCTCAAAGGCGCTATTGATATCGCCTGCAAATAATTTATATTGTATTTGCTATTAAATAAAATTAAAATTATCTTGGTTAAAAGCTAAATAATAATTTAGAATTAGTTTGTCAAAATGATTGCAAAATATATGGATTTGATACCAAGTTATAAAAACGATGTATTATATTAATTCTTGGTTGAAGATTCTCATCGCTCAAAGTCCACAGTAACTTTCCTTTCTCGCTTCGCAACTGCAAAAAATTAAGTAAGTTTTTTCCAATTCCCTGTCCTTGGACAGGCCATAATTTCCAAGAAACGTCGGAGACCATATAAAATCTATATATAGGTGATCAACGTGATGTGTTTAGTCGATTTAACCATGCCCATCATTTGTCTGTATATACGCGAATTAATTCTTCAGGGTTTGGGTTATCAATTTGAAATTTTGCACACGTTCCTTTCTCTCCAAAACGCTATTCATTTGGTTAAAAGGTTGTCCGATGTCGGACAACTATCTAGACTTCCAAGCAATTTGTTGAACCAGCATCATTGCCCTAGGGAGACATCACGTCCATTGCGCCTAGCTAGCTTCTGGAATTTTTTAGAATGCTACAGTATCAACTCAGCAGATTTCTGTAGCTACAACAACAACAGGAGAGGGCACAATAGACCAATATCTATTGGACAATTTTTGCAAATAGCTGTCGTACTTAAGTCTTTGTATAGTAATTTGTTTTATTTGACGAGATATCTTTAAGAACTTTTGCATGGATTATTATGCAAACTACAATCTATCGATATATATTTTCCGATTGTACCACTATAACATAAATACCATACCATACAAACTGACCGATCAAAATTTAGTTCTAGTATGGAAAATTTTTATTTGTGAAGGGTATTATAGCTTCAGTGCAATCGAAATTAACGTTTGTTTTTCTTTTATTTTATAGCATGCGCCAAATACAAATACTTTATAATAAATTGGTATATTTTTCGTACTTTTTATTTCTTTAATGTATACAAATATTTAATGAAACTTTATTTAATCCGTAAAAGTATCAGTAAATTAATTCTATTTTGCATTAAAACTAAATGAGATGAATGCTTAAAAGTTTGTATGTATGCTTATTTAACTAAAGTGAAAAGTTAAACTATGAGAACAAAATAAACAAATCTAATATATTATCGCTATACATACGTAGATAATGGAAAACAACTTAAAACTGTAGATATTGGCAAAGCGTAAATAATTATCTAAACGTACTAGATATTATGTTAAAACCAATATTTTTGTATTTCTTGTTTATGGAAATGCACATGCATTGGCATTTTAATTTGAAAATAATTAATAAGGTTTTCCTTTTTATTATATTTTGTTTATTTTTTAATTAATTATTAATTCTACAAATTGTTTGTAATTGGTCAATTGATTTCTTTTTTATTGATTTTATCACTCTTTCTTTTTAATTTGTTGTTGCATTAAGTGTTTTTCTTTATCTATTTTACATTCATTATATTATTGCGCTAATTTATAAGATTACTTTTACGTTTATTAGTTTTATATGAATCAGTTTTCATGTAATTAATTAATAATATTAATATAAAGAACACAATTGTTTTGTAGTATTTACAAATCAGCTTAATGCAAAACTATCCGTTTTATGATTACACTTACAATTTATTCCATTTTTTTCCTATTGTATGCTCTCTACACCACAGTTAGAGAATTTTTAGACTTTGGTATGCAAAACAAAMAAATTTATAAAATTATTATTATTTTTAAAACGAAAATGTTATTAATGGGTACAATTAGTTTTGAAGTTTATGCAGCTGAGCGCAATCTAACGGTATAATAGCCAATTTGACGTTTGATTGATTGTTATTGCATGACATTCAAGTTAGACAATTTGCATTAAATAAAAGTATCAGACGACAGGATATAAAGATATTTTGACAAATATTTTTCAATAATAAGTTAATATTTTATTGATATACACATTTCTTCACTTTTTTTTTCCTTAGAAACCCTATATTCTTATAGCATATTACCAGCATTTCCTGCATTTATATTTTGAAATATATTTCACTTTTTGAATTTTCTGTAGAATTTATTTTATGCATTACGATTTAAAATCATTTAGTAACATTTTAATCGGATTTTAGAACACTATTGGAGAAAATGTTTACATAGTTTGTTTTATTTACATATACATATGTCAAAGTTATGTTTAATAATTAATATACGCTACCTGGCAGCGCTGAGATACTAATTTATGTCCGACTTAATGCTCGACTTTCATTTTTATTATTCTTTACATTTCATTCTACTATTCAATTTTATTTATTTATTTCATTAATTTCAACTTCCGGTTGCACAACCGACATTTATTAAGAATGCTTTAACTAATGTACTGAGTAATAATGATTTTTTCATTTATTTTTGCATTGGTCAACTTTCAACTTTTGTTAATTGCCATTTAATGGAAAGTTACAATTTTTGGGACTCCATTCGAGGCTCATATTTTATGCAAGCTTCCGTATTAATATGCTTATTTCATTTCTATTTCTTTTTTTTTTTTTTTGCAATTTAACTATACATGATTTGAATTCGATTGATTTCTATACGTAACTTCTTAACCATTGAATTATTATTTGTATTAGGATTTTCGCTATCAATATATTTTGTTGTAGTTTTTGTTATTCTACCGCTATTCTGTTTCGTGGTTTCAGTATTCAAATACATATCATTATTATTATAAAGATTATCTGAGAAGCTATTAGCAATTGGTTTGTGGCCCTTTTGGTTCTTCTCGTTTGATCCATGTTTGTTACTGTTGTTGTTGCTTTGACCTATACACCCATGTTCATAGCTGTTAGATGGATTATTGTAGAATTTAAAGGGATTATTATCTACATAATCATTAACTTTAGCATTGCTACTTAAATTCAATTCATTTCTTTTATAATTATTTATAAGTTTTTCATCTGCAATATAAAAAGTAGAGAAAAGAAGAGAGAAAAAAAAAAAAGAAAAACTGATCAACATCATTCATATCCATACAATACACCATTTCTATGAAGAAAGAAAGAGTTACGATACATTTCCAAACAAAAAAAATTTAATAAAGCTGAACATTACTAGAAAAAAAAACTATTTTCCTATTAGTTTTTTAAAAGATCTTAATTGCAATGATAGAAGTTCGAAACATTTAAATATTTTCGATTTAAGCATACACCAAAAATGTTTATTATGTATAATATAAAAGCATGATTTTAGCATATTATTGAATAACCAAGAATAAGAAAATAAATTGGAAAATAATGGGTAAACACATAAATTTCACAAACCATTCCGTTTAAATATAGTGGTTGTTTGAAATTAATTTAAAATTGTGAAATTATTTTTTGTCGAAATTTTGTCTAATTGATGAAAGAATTATTAAATTTGGTTGCTTTCACTGGGAAAAACCAACATGTGCAAATAAAGAATAAATCCAGACATTTGGTGTTGCACAAGCGGCTCTATCGAGGAAACGAAACCCCGTTTTTGTATGATCTATTTGGGAAGGTTAGCGTTCAAAACCGCTTTCTAATTTTCAACAAGTAATATTTATTTGGAAACCCACAGTTATAGCTTACGAAATTTTTCCCTGAATATGAACTTTTTTGTTATGAAATATAATATTTACTTACGAAATTAATCATTTAATTGTCGATAATTATTCATTAATTTAATTCATTTTACTTAACCTGTAATAATCTTAACTAAACCATTACTTTACTTTGAACCTAACTGCAAAACATTTCGTACTATTCTTTAAAAAAAAATTTTGAATTTCAATTGTTGCTTAACCAGCGCTACCAAACTCACAACACAACACAACGCGCACACACACACATAGAAATAACTATAATAATTAGCTACTAAACACGCTTTAATAGAATGCAACAACATGTGATTAAAATGCCGAAAACGGAACGCGCCTGGCGCCCGCAGCTACACTATCCAGCCAAGAACACAGCCACAAACGCAGCAACAGCACTACTGCTCTTTGCGAAACACAATGTACAACAATTGCCAACAATGGAGGTCAATTCATGAGGAGATCAGTCGTTTTTTTGACCATTAAGGTGGCGGCAACACCATTACCACCACCAACAGCACCACTGAGCACACCGCCTAGCGCGTTTGCGCTAGACACTGCTGTTGTTGTACCAACTGTCATTGTTGTTGTTGATGTGGTTGTATACGCATTGAGAGCACGCAACGACGCACTGGCAACTGCTTTGTGTGACGCACTCGCAGCAGAGGCAGTGATCGCTGTAGAACCCATGGACAACGTGTGACCACTGGTTGTTAAATTACGTGCGAAAGTGGGGGGCGGCAGTAAGGCACAAGAGCCAAAGGTATGTTTTGGCACGCTCGCCTGCGATAAAAACAAGGTTGGCGCCAGCGCAGCTGCTACGCCATTCAAGTTGCTAGCAATGCAGTTGTTGTTGCCGCTAGCAGCAGTTGCTGTTGCAGTCTTTGGCAAGCCAGTGACGCTGCCTGTTCCACCAAGTGAATGTTGCATGTAAGCGCTAAAGTTATTATGTGGTGTTGTAACGTTGGGTGTAACTGCGGAAGTCTGCAAGTGATGCTGCAGCAATGGAAACGGTTTGTGTTGTAACAATGGCGGTGCCACCACAACAGTATTTGTTGCTACTACCGGCGCGCTTGTCGACGGCGGATTAGTTACAGACGGCGCTACAGTGGTGTGCACAAAATTTGCTGTTAAAGAAGCAACATTTTGCTCATGCTGGTCGTGTTTCACACTCTGTGGCAACGATGTGGAGGCAGATGCTGTCGAGCAGGCCGACGCGAAGGTGGAATTCGAAGAACACAAGCTGGAATTAGAATTCGAATGCGATTGCGGCGAAATGGCTGGCTCGGTAGGTGCGCTGGATGATATTGAATGCGTTGAAGCATTGGCCAACAGCGATGCATTTGCGCGTGTACTAATGCTGGTGTCAGCACTGACGTTAGTGCTGGTCGTGGGTGTGACAGCCACCGCCGAATGTGTTGTGTTGGTTGCATTCGAAGTAGACTCGCTCATGTCGCCCGTTTCATTTTCACACTCGGCACTGCTGCCGCTAGTATTGAACGGAGTGCTATTTAGGCTAGCATTTGAACTAATCGCTGGAATGTCGATTGTGTGCGTCTCATTGCCAAATATTAAACGTAGTCGCTTTTTTTGTGGCGTGTGCACCGCACAGCCGTTAGCATCAGTGGCTAGGGGGGGCAGTACAGCAGCTTGTGGACTGGACTGTGCGGCAGGTACACCCGCCGGGGGCGTGGTAGAAACTTCAACATTCATACTATGCGATAATTCATCAGCAGCATTGTAGCGTTGATGCTGCCGATGGCGACTACGGTGTCGATGGTGATGATGGTGCTCTTTGTTTGTTTTGTGACGCTTTTTACGCTTTAGCGGAATGCTATCAAAGTCACCACCGTGTTCGGAAATACCTTCCATGCGTAAAATCTCATACTCCACCGGTTCGACGGAATGAGATGAGGCACGACTGAATGAACCGTTAAAACTGCTACTCTCGTCGCTCAGGCTAGTCCCCGATTCAATAACTTCATCGAGTATTGGGGAACGCTTCATGCGCAGCGTCAACTTCAAGCGCCGCTCTGGTGTCTTCAAGAGTGTTTCCATGGCCGTAACAGCAACAACAGGCGCGCAGTTTCTATCGACTGCATCGTGTGTCGCAGCTTTGTCTTGCACGTCATTATCGATACCGTTGCGATTATTAACGTCATGCACTTGTTGTTCCGTTAGCTGAGATAGACTCCGCTTACGCGTTGTTATAGTGCCATTTGCTGTTGGTATTGTACTGATATCGGTTTTAATAGCGATGCGTTGCTGATTTCGACGAGTTGCACGTTGTGCGTGTGTTTGCATAGAATCTTTCGCAAGACTTGTCTCAATAGATTCTTGCGCTTGTGTCACTGACGCCTCTTGAAATGAATCTATTAAATTTTTTCGATAACTTGGACTAATACTTTTATTTCTATTGTGAGTGGTGCCTGTGGCATTCACACCATTCTCACCGTCAGCATGGCAAAGTGCCGAGCTTGGGTCAAAGTTGGTAACTTCTTGCATAGTGGCTGTGTTAGCATAGTGTCTGCTGCCCGGCAACCTATCCGCAATTCCGCTAAAGCACTCATTTGAATCATTAGCACTACTACTACTACTACAATTACTACTTAAACTACTAATATTGTTAGAACTATTTTTACTGTTAAAAATATTACGATTCGTATGGGCATCAGTGGCAGTTGTTTTTAATTCCGTGCCAATGCTTGACGCGGTAATATCACTATTGTGTACAGTCGACTGATGCTGATGGTGATTGCGCAGTATACGCCCGCCGCTGTTATGAAAAGTTGCGGCGGCGGCGGCGCGGGTCAGTCCATTGCGCAGGCGTATTGGTTTGTCAAATCGCTGGCGTTCGGTGCCCTTAAGCAGTTCGACCTTATCGTCTTCCACAACTATTGCTGTTCTGGCAACATCAATTGCTGTGTCGATGCGTTGTTGTTGTTCCATGTTATTATCAAATTCCTCATCCATTTCATTTAAATCATTTGTATCCCTTTGATCGCAGCATTCCTCAGTTTCCTCTGCACACTCCGCTGCTGTAGCACGCGTTTGTCTGCTGCTACTGCTACGTGTAATATAGCCACTTGTTTTGTTGTTGTTCGAATTAGTTTTATTCGCCACATTGCCAGCATTTTTTCGTATTGGCCGTCGTGCCACAGTAGTGGCTGCGCCCGACTTTGGTTCGGCCGCCGAGCTAGTTGCATTCGCTTTGGCCACAGCACCGGTGCTGACGTTACGGGACACAGCTGTTGCGGCACTTACAGAAAGTTCGTCCGCTGATCCAGAAGATATCGTGCTGCTGGTGCTGTTTACTCGTGCCGATTTGCGTAGCGATTCTCTCCCTACATTAAAACTGCTACCACCTACTTTACTACCTGATATGGCATCAGATGCAGAATGTTTGCCATTAATATCTTGATGCAGTACATGTTGATGAGAGTGATGCTGCTGATGATGGTGATGTCGTTGGTATGTGTTGGCCATGATCATTTCAGCATCATATTTGGTCATACCTTTTTGTCGCAATTCCTTCATCGTTAACGGGGTGACTACCACAGTAGGTTGTTGTTTCTTCATTGTTTCTAAATTAGGGACTTCCATAGCAACACCGGCGTCACTTTCCGTCTTCTTGGCAATCTGAGCCCCTGCAGAGCTTTCAGTAGTTGTGGATACGTTCGTCGCACACGTGTTTGTATCAAGGTGTGTTGAATTTGTAGAGTTGGCACGGCTTTTAATACGATTTATACGATTGTCAGTTTCACGTAATCGATAACCGCCACTTACAGAGGGATCATGTGAGTTTATACCAATTACACAAGCTCCACTTAAACCCATTGCTAAGGCACCAGCATCGCTGCCAGTGTGGCCGTTTATAACCTTACCGGCAAATGCACCGGTTCCTCGCCGCTCACAAGTTTCACACTCACAATAACAGTTTCCATCGCCGAAAAAGTCCTCCCCATAAAAACAGGTAATTTCTTCCCCAACTTCAATATCGCGTAACACTTTCACACATGCGGTATCGCGTCCAGTGGCAACAAATTTACAATTCGCCCGACAGTCGTGATTTATGTAAGCAGCAGGTCCCAGCCATAACTGGGCACAGTTTTTGCGACAGCTGTACATAACAGAAAAATCATTTTTGCCTGTATGCAATAAAGCAGCTTCTTCAGCTTCAGACAACTCAGCTATGCAACCAACCAAGCATTCGATTTTATCATTCTTTGACCACCGCTTTGTCGAACTGATTTTGGCACCCTTCTGACCTTCGAGTGAATAACGATAACATGCCTCAATTACAAAACCACTGTCCTTATCAAACACACGTAAATAACGAATTATCTGAAAATATTATATGGGTAAACATTAATAAAAGAAAAATATGTTTATTATGAAGTTTTATTGAACAAATATATTTTTAGCATGGAATAAAAAATCTTACATGATCGTGTAGTCGTTTGAAACTTATTTTGTTTTTACTTTTAAAACTTCTTGGTATCCAAGGGCCATTAAATATCTTTTTTACCGCCACATCATAATTTTGTGTTGCAATAAAATCGTCCACTACAGCCTTTAACTGAGCACTGTCCACTTTGAGTGGACGATATCGAATGTTCATTTTATGCGTCTGAAAACCCAAATGCGGGTCCAAAATCAGTGAAGTTGCTAGGTCATCATTTTCGGAAAGTTCTTTTGGTGTCATCCCCGTCGACTGTGAAAGTCGACTAACGCTATTACTAGCAGCTCCATTTGTGCCACCAATCGTACTGCCTAAATGATAGCCGTTTGTATATGCATTGTATATACTCTGCTGTTGGGCATGACCATTTGAACTGCTATGGGCATTACTTCCGCCATTATTATGTGAAGACATCGAATTTGTTTTGCCACTAGTATTATGATGACCTGTGTTATGCGCTGAATGGTGGTAACTAGACGTACTATTATTTGAGGTGGATGAGACTGCGTTGGACAAAGAATTTCCGCTTTTGCTATTGCTGCCAGTTTCACCACCACCACGCCGCTGATGATTCGAACCAACAACCATTGTTGTCACTCTTCCTGTCACTGCCGCTGATGCTTAGGCACCTGCTTAACAGTTAACAGTCACTGTAATTAAAAATTCATAATTAAATTAATAAGTATGTCAAAACATGACAATGTCTAACAATTATCAATTTAAAAGTGGTTGGCAATCATTGTTTTGCCTTCCCTGATCTGTTAAGGTGAAACTAAATATGGCTCATTTAGTAGGTATTTTGGTAAGTTGTATAAAATGTTATAAGGCGTACAATATTCTAACTATGCTAAGCTATTGCACAAGAGTTATTTTAAACTAGAAATGCAATTGATTTTTCCAAATAATTATAAAAAAAACTGGCTGTCATACAAAACCAAAGTGACTGGTAGAGTTGTCGTTGTCTCCAAAATATATTTAATATGTATAGAAAGTCGGTATTCCTTTGGCATACAATATTTCCGCAATGTGGCGTTTCACAAAACATTGGACAGTTCAAAACTTTTTATTCCCATCCTTTATTTTTTAAATAGCAATCACTGTCAATTAATTTTTCATTCACTAAGTTAAAGCATTAACATGCCTGTTTCGATCTTGTCACAGAAGTCAGCGGTAGCTATAATTATAGTAAAATGAACGCACTCGATAAAAAAAGGGTTAAACTTTCGCATTCGTATTCAGCTTTAAGTGAGAACGAAACGACTGTTTAGCAGTGGAGCACGCTGTGTCGTGATACTTGCGCAGCCCTGTCGCGAAATCGCATCAGCTGTCGAAGCCGACCAATGCCACTATTGCAGTAACATGCTTTTCCGTCGTTTAAAAAGTACAAAAACACAGAAAATTCAATCAAAAGTCATTCACTACATAGTTCGAACCCATAAATATGGATTAGTTTTACAAGAACACAGCAAATAAACTTAATTAGATCACTTAATATCGAATGCTTTTCTGCCGAAATGGTACCCGTTCAATACACCTCAATTAACAATCACAATATGTGTACTTCTGAAGACAAAGGGAATAATCGCATTACAAAGTCTACACTTTTCTATTCACGTCAGTGCGAACGAGATAACACTATATTGATCAGGCATAACTGGAAAAAATTGCCAGCCAGCGTCAACAGCAAAATTGAGAAAATGCAAGAAAAAAAAACCGTCCATCCTCAAGAACGAAAAAATTTTACTTGTATAAATACATTTTTGCAATTATTTACCAGATTAAAAGCCGCTATGAAAATAACTCCCATAGATCTGTAAATTTTTAAAAGATATCTTCAACTGCTTTCAATTTGCAAACAATTTACAGCCGATTATTTTTCAACCCAAACTTCCTCCTGTTCAATTTTTCAGACTGCTGTCTTGCTGTCTAGCCGTCTGTGCTGGCGAGAAACTCCGAGCGAGCTCTCACGCACAAAACAGAAGTTTCAACTTCTTTGTTTTCGCTTCCCTCACGCCATTACACCTTCTATAAAATCTTTTTTTTTTTTTGTTTTTTCTTAATCACTTTAATCTATCAGTAGAGATAAGCTCAAATATTGCTGCGCAAAAATAATAAAAATATATAGAATCCTGAATTCACGTTCACTTCACAACGAATAAAAAAGAAACAGAAACCACAAAAATTCTTAGCAGCGTCTTCGACTTCGTTGTAGTTGTCCTCGTTCGTCGTCGCGATAATAAACTCGTACCGAAACCACCAAAAATCGTCTGCCATAAGCAATTATAGCAGGAACACACGGACAATAATATATTGCTCCATTATAAAGCATGTTATCGAATTTTACTCAATCTAATTTTAAGCTTATCTACAAGCGTTGTACATTTATCTATAATTATTCTACAGGTTATGCATAATATTTGCGCGGTTTTCTTTAGGAATCTGGATATTATACATTATTATTATTTTGTGTTGCACGAATTCATGTAATCTAGCAACACAGAAGAGTAACTCAAAATTGAAAATATCAATTCGTCAAAGATACATATATTTTTTGTGATTGTTGTTTATTCTACTTATTTTTTTAAATCCTTGGAATATGTCAGATATAATGGAATTATCTGACGATATCCGTGATATATTTTGTAAATATAAGGAGAAGCAAAAGGCAGACCTTTTCCGAACGCTTAATGACGTAAAATGTTGTGAATGCGGTCATCAATCACGTATGCGGAATGTTCAAAATAAAGTATCCATGTAAATTACAAGATTTAATTATTTGCGGAGCTCTCCTGACATTATGCCAATATCTTTCCAGCTATCGGAAAATGACAATTTTTTATCAATTGATTTTGTCCATTTTAATCGTATTGCTTTTGATGGCCTTTTACGCATTATGGGCTGCCAGACGTTATAACCATGTACGGCTCTTTGGAACTGGCGCTTGTGCCTCCACGTTTTTGTGGACATATGACGACTGCACTGTGGCTCATTAGATTATTGTTGCTTTACTGTATAAAAAAAAAAAACAAAAAAAAAAGTAGTTCTAAATTGCCAGAATATGAAATGTGTTACATTCCATTGTGTAGTAAAAAACAGAAGTTCCTTGCCTGCGAAAAACCTTGTTCGTGAGTCCGAATTCCATCCGAATATAATGAACAAAAAATTAAAAAAAAAAAATAAATTTTTTTATTTACATCTTCATTCGAATCGAGTTGACAGCAGCAAAACAAAAGCGAAAAGTAAAGAGTTTAATGAAACCTGAGTTGTAGGGTTGACGAATGTAATAGATTTTTTATTTGACTTTACCGTATCTTTCAAAGTGTTTACACAAATAACTTTCAGTTTCAATGAACATACAAATAGTTTCAATAAAAATTTTTTATTATAAAAAAGATTGCATATTATTTCACTCAATGAAAACTAAAAAAAAAAATATATTTGGAAAGAAAAATATTTTTATCTATCTGAAAAAATTCTGGTAAACAACAAAATATTTTTCCAGACGAATATTTGCAATTTTCTGGCAACTCTAAAACAAGATTGTAAATACAACCCTGAAATATGTACATATATTTGCGCCTTTGTCATTTGTCATTCGTGAATTTATTTTGAGCAGTGCAAGAAGGTCCCAAAAATTCATTTGTTAGGTTTACAGGACTGTTGCCATCGTTTAAAACCAAATATTTGGAAATATTGAAGCAATTACATTGCGTTTTGTCGTGAATACAAGATCTGAAAGTTTTGATAAATTGTAAAGGAAAGGTGCGTTTCGGTGACGGTAAAAACATAGAGAGCAATCAAAGTTTTCTAAATATACCATAAACATTTGTGCATGTGTGTATACATATATTATTTGATTTATTCTTAATTTCAGAAATAGAATATCAAGATGCCTATTACCTTGCAATCATCAGACAACGAAAACTTCGAAACTGACGTGCAAATCGCAAAATGCTCAGGTACCATAAAGACAATGTTGGAGGATTGTGGCATGGATGATAGCGAAAACGCTACTGTTCCATTACCTAATGTGAATTCTGCCATACTGCGTAAAGTACTTACATGGGCTACGTATCACAAAGACGATCCACAACCCACCGAAGATGATGAGAACAAAGAAAAACGTACCGATGATATCTCCTCATGGGATGCAGATTTTTTGAAAGTTGATCAGGGCACACTCTTCGAACTAATTTTAGCCGCTAATTACTTGGATATTAAAGGGTTGCTGGATGTAACTTGTAAAACTGTGGCAAATATGATTAAAGGTAAAACACCCGAAGAGATCCGGAAAACTTTCAATATCAAAAACGATTTCACGCCAGCAGAAGAGGAACAAGTGCGTAAAGAGAACGAGTGGTGTGAGGAAAAATAAAGTAGTATATTCAAAACACAATAGCCCTTATATTAACTAATGTATAAAAAAAATATTGCTATAAAGGAGAGATCAGTATAAAATTTGAATCAAAATTGTATGGCTTGAATTGTCACTGCTGAGATTCCTTTAAAATCTCTTAACATATATAACAATACAATATTTCGCAATAAATGTAATTGATTTTCCCCAAACACAATACCTAGTTTTGTAATTGTGGTATAATTTTGATTGTGTATTCAATATTTATTTCCAATATTATATTTTTTTTAACGCTACCTAAGACATTTCTTCTTAACTTTGAATATGTATTTCTTTGGTTGATTGTTTTAGTTTGTACAGTTCAAATATACATAAGTACATACATATATTGTTTGTAAGAGTAGTTTTGTAACAGACCGGGATTTGATACCTGACACAAACAGTCAACTCGGAAGCACTCCTGAAAATTGTTTTTGGGAAAGTTTACTGTCACTACAACAACAAAAAATGCCTTATTTTCTATTTCTACGAAATACACGATTTCGCATTCCATCAAATTAATTGTTGCGTTCGCACCAATACCACACATATAAAGCAAGTTGAAATACCTCCTAAGATGAAATATTCGGTGAAGTTTTGGGAGAAGTCGCTCTTGTAAATTTTTACCTAATTTTTTACCATAAATTATTTTGATATACATACATACATAGAAGTTGGTATGATGGCGATTAAGGTTGAAGTGATTTAAGAGAATAAAAAGGCTGAATTGATTTAACAACGACCTCTTCATCATTTTTTAGAAGAACTTCTAATTTTTTTGTAGAAGAGTTTGTCACAAAATCTGTAAAATCTATTAGGAAATGTCGGATACTATATAAAATAGCCAGTATATTTGATCGGAACATTTTCACACGTCCTTTGCTCTCCAAGAAGCTGTTAATTGGTTGCAATGTTGCTATTGTTGCTGTAACGAGTGCCTAGACCCTGCTTGGGGGGAAAGTAACATTTTAGCCGTCATCGAGGTCATTTAACGGGAGACCCAAAAAACAAGCTTTTTCGACGGGTTCGGACCACAGGGAGAAAAGAGTTAAGTGGGATGGCATCCTGAGGCATGCAAAAAGGTGATAAGAATCGCACGATGAACCATTGTATGCAGGACATAAGTTGGTTATGTCGGGGTATACAAGGGGAGACTTGAAGGAAAACATTTAATGGTCATCGCAGTCATCTAACAGGAGAAAGTAGTCTGACCCAGGAAACCAAGTTTATCGACGGGTTTGAGGGAGACGGGTCTTAGGTAAGTAGGATTCAATATGCATTCAAAAAGGTGGTTAGAATCATGAGAGAACTCTTTGCACGCAGGACATATGTATGTATATTTCTCTGTAGTTTAACCTGCTCAATATCCACAAATACTCTCGGGGCAACTCGGATTCTTTTTCTGCTTTAGGAATTGCTTTAACTTCAAGTATACCATTCACTGATAGGGAGTTGGTGAAGGTGTTAATGGCTCCACTGTGAATGACGGTCAGTGCATGTCTAAATTTAGTCCAGCCGACGATACAAGTGTTATGTAGATAATGACCAGTCGGCCGGCTGCTTTTCCCCAGGTTTTTCCGGCTAGTGACTTGATACTTTGGCAATAATCGCGCCCCTTTACGAAGTAAAGGAGGCTGTCAAGTGTACGGTCTATAATCTTTCGCCCAGTTAATATAGTCGCTGAGGGTAGATGGATATATTGGTAGAATTGAAACTGCGACCATAGAACTATTGTGCCTTCTGATTCTTTGACATTATTTCGTTCAATCCTAAAGCTCTTAAAAGACCTCGGATCTTGAGGGATTGATCGATTTAATGTAGTTATCCTCCTTAATAATCCTCGCACCAATTACTTTTGGAGTCTGATCTCTACTTATAAATTTTGAAATACAGAGATACATGTTCTAGGGTTCTTGCAGGTGAGATCCTATATAACTAGTGTGGATTTATCTTTTATTCCTCTTACCTGACCTTTGGAAGTCCATGACTGCTACATTAGACCTATAAACGCCTCATCGCTTTTGGCAAGCTCTTTCGGAGGCAGAAACTTGTTTGGAAGCATTGCTACCCTGACAACTTTTCTAGCCTCAGGATAGCTGTATCTTCGGGTAGGCCTGTGTATGTTGTTTCGGCACAGTTGACATCTCCTGTTGTCTAGTCGATGTCTCTTCTCGTATCTTTGATTTGAAGATATAGAAGATGAGACGCTTTCCGCATCTCTTCAAGAGTATGTCTGCTTGCTATTTTAGCGATTTATTTTATGTTAAGCGGCCTCTGAAGACAAAACGAGGTACAGAAGAACTATCTTCTTCTTTCGGAAACTTTTGGCTGGTGGAGGGACAGAAAGTCGTTGTGGTTTACGTGAGTACCTGCCTGCGAAGGCCTAACCTCACCCCAAAGCATAAATGCGTTTTGCATTTAATTTTTGGTTCCAATTGGTTCGGGTGCATAGGGACCCCCTAGTCACCTTGGTCGGGTTCGAGGCCTATATAAAACATCTGCCGTGGTGGAGGGACAGTAGTCTTCCCGTGTATATTCGTCGAAAAGGGCAGGAAACCCGGCGATCCTTGAATAGTGGTGAAGACCAAGCAGTTAAGTCTCCACACCCAAGACGAAGTGACTACCATCGAGGCATATGTATGTATGTACAAACTAACTTCAACCGAACTTAGACTTTTTCAACTTTTCACTTTCGAATACATACCGATTTGATTTGCTTAGTTTCACATCAAGCATGATTCAATTATTATAATTAGCATTGAACCCTTTTTATAAGAAATTGGAAATGTGTTCTATGAAATATATTTTAGTGTCACTACAGCAAGATCATAACGGAGGATGCTAAGGAAAATTACAAATTGTTGTTACCGATAGAACACAAGCCTTAAAAGTTGATAGAGTTATTAAACACGCCTACTTCGACCCTGAGACTATGCACAATGAAATTGCTTTGTTAATGTTGCTAAAAAATATGTACATATGAAGACGGTGTTTCAGCACAGAGGATTAGTCTGCAAACCAGCGCATTACCTCCTCATACTAAGTGCACCGTGCTTGGATAGGATCAAATGTTTACCGTTAGTAACAGCTATTATACGGCTACTATACAATAAATAGGTACTTCAACTGTTAATTATTCTAGAGGGGTCCGAGGCCAGATTTAATATTACACGTTGATATCTATATAATACCAAATGAATTCTGTAAAGAGAGAGACGATGATTTATTTTTTTTGGCATGATAATGTGCTGCCGATGTGGACCATTTTGAGAAAGATTTGTGCGCTGGTGATTCGGGTGGTCCACTGATATGTAATGGCAGTGTAACGGGTATTGTATCATATGGTTAGGGCTGTGCTGTACTCGACGAGGCAAGTTATTATACGAATGTGTCTTCATATTGTGATTGGATTCGTAAGAATGGATTAGGTAAATTAAGACCTGTGAACTTTATTTTGCTAATTGTATTACAAATTTTTATAACGAACGACTAGTGATGTAAATAATATCTACGCATACTAATTGAAAATATTTCTGACCAAATTTTATATTTTGAAAATAGCTTATATAGTTTCTATCTAATAATAAAAGAATTATATCGAATTCTAAGCACAAAGAAAATACTATTAAACTCACTCATCTAATTTTATGCAGTGAAATGAAAAAAGAAGAAAACGATGAGTTTGCCACACATCTCTAGCGAGATTAGTGATGGTTATAGCATTGGAGAAGTCAGCAAATTTTCAGACTTTGCTTGTCAGATGGACCCACCCATCGCTAAAATAGATGGTGCGAAAGTAGAGGAGAAGATCAAAGCATTAATTGGGGAAAGTACATACACGTTCATAATTATGGTAGGAATAGCAAAGGTGTATTAGACATAACAACCTGGAACCACCTGGTCTAAGAGCATAATCTCTAAATGGATGATTTATTCTGTATCAACAATATCAGAATTGTAGAAAACTCCCCAGGGTTATTAATTGATAGCCTAGGAAAATCTTTGTTGTTAATGAATAAAGCGATAAATCTCTAATAACCGCAACAGAAAGTAGACAACCTAAATAATAGTAAAATAGAAGTATTTAACTCGGACTGCAAGTTTCCAAAGCCAAAGAAAAGAAAGGTGGAAATGGTTTAATAGAGCGAAGAGAAACGATAGAACTAAAGGTAGTAAAACGATCAAAGTTTAGCAGCTTATGCGGAAGCATAGCGTCAATACCAGAAGCAATTCATAAGGAAGGCCTAAAGCCAACAAACCACACAGTGGACAAAAAACCCCTTTGAGAAATAGAAATCGTCAAGAATAAGTAGTACATAGCAAAGATTCCTCTAAAATGTGGAGTAACAACCGATATTGGTGGTGGTGTATATCATAAAAGAGGATCCCTAGTCGAGTTTTTTCCACACCAGGCTAAAAGGACTACACTACAACCAAGTGCTTCAGGCCAATAGTTTAATATCCTGCAATCTATATACCATGCAGACTGTTATCAACAACCATTAAGGATAACAAGATGCGGATTGGAATATTGGCGTAAATATTGGAAAGTCCATACAAGTTGTGTATATCCTTAGGCACGCAATATGTTCAAAAGTGGCCTTATATGGACAGTTACTTCCAACATGCACAAGCGAAAAATATCTGGAGCTTACAATTGATAAGAGACAGATATGAAGAGATGATGTGAAAATTAAAAGAACCCAGCTCAGGTTAAGGTTTACGAAGCTGTAAGCCTCTCTCGATTGGAGAACCATGCTAACGTATGTATTTCCGATATAACAGCTAATTATTAGAAAACAATGTGGGAAACTAAGAATATATCAACCATTAGATCGCCCCTTTCGATTGAATTGATTATGAAGGTGGGATCAATTAGGTATAATATTTTTCATTGTACTTTAACATCATTGTTTTGGTGAGCAAATTTAGTTGTCATTTAATAATAATAAAAGATTCTAAATAAAACAAAATATTAGTCGCGAAAAGTTAAAACAAAACTCTTTCGATTACATAACAGTTTGAGATGTTGAGTCTTACATCAAGCATGATTCAACTATTATTATTATTGAATCATATTCACAAGAAGTTAGAAATGTGTTCAATTGAAAAAATTTTAGTGTCAATAGTTTTGTTCAACATTTTGCGATTGGAAACATATCTTTGTGCAAAAAACAATAGCAAGATCATAATGGAGGATGCCAAGGAAAATTACAAATTTTTGATAACCGGCGGTTATCGTCCGAAGATAGATAATTTGGTAAAATATGTTGTCTCCATACGAGGAAGCAATCACAGATGGTTTTTTGGAGATGATCACAAATGTGGCGGCTCCATAATCTCACCCAAAGTTATTCTGACCGCAGCTCATTGTGTTTGTATGATGTAATAATTTGAGGTTCGTGTAAAAAAATCTGAATAAGTATATAATACTTCTCTAAATTCAGCAATAGCCGAATAGAATTGAGACCGTCCGATTTATTGGTAGTAGCTGGAACTCCGAGGCGCTTAGTAGCCACTGAAAAAACACAAGTATTAAAAGTTGATAAAGTTATTAGACATATCTACTATTGCCCTATAACTATTCGAAATGATATTGCTTTGTTATTGTTGTTAAAAAATATATATGAAGACGGTGTTTCAGCACAGAGGATTAATCTGCAAATCAACATATTGCCTCCGTATACCTTATGCACCATCCTTGGATGGGGTCGAATTTTTACCGTGAGTAAAACCTATTTTAAATCAATACCAATCTGTACTATTAATTAAATAAATATGTTAGTTGGGTCCAATACCAGATTTAATATTACACGCTGATACTTATATTTTGCCAACCGAAATCTGTAAAGTTAGTTATAGACACTTTGGTTTTGGCATGATGTGTGCTAGGGATGAGACTGATTTTGAGAAAGATTCGTGCACTGGTGATTCAGGTGGTCCGCTGATATGTAATGGATATTTAACGGGTATTGTATCATTTGGATTTGGCTGTGGTTTACCCTACCGTGCTGATTATTATACTAATGTGACTTCGTATCTTGATTGGATTCGTGAGAATGGATTCAGTAAATTAAGCTCTGTAAACTTTATCTTGCTAATTGTCTTACAAGTTTTCATAATAGAAGGAATGTGAAGTAAAAAATAATATGAATATTAGTTATTATTGGTTGTGCTTCAATGCCAAGTATGCCATTCACTAAAAGGGAGTCTGGGAAGGTGTTATTGACCTTTTGATGCTCTTAGAAGACGGTTCCGCTTCAAGTAAAAGACTGCAGGAATAATCTCTGCGAAAGCATTTTATATTGTGTGCCTTATGCAATGAGGAAGCATCATGTTATGATAGGGAGTGCAGTGTTCTGACACGTCTGAAGCTTTTTCGTCAGCGTTTTACAACACCAGATGGATGTATCGATGATGTATTCTTAATGACAGATCGAGGGATTGACTTGTATGTTGCCAACAACGCGTCCTTATTACCTTATTCAACTTCAGTGTTGAGTTGCTTAGTCGAAGAGACCGAAACCCCCGGTCATCGTCTACATCAGACTCCGACTCCTCATCATCCTCCACGATCAGTGGCATAAAAAGAAACTTACTACTGACATGCCCACAAATTGTCATTAACCGAAAACCTATAAAGTTCCTTAACTAAGCACTAAATTAAGATATAAAACAATAATTTAGCATAGGGGATCGCAGTAGTAAAAGGCACTTGTGGGCAAACAATTTTGAAAGAAACCTTTAATGGAACCTGGTTCTAAATTGGATAGTGGGCGTAAAGAAGTTGGACAATTAAACTGGCAATCATTCTCCTTGTTGTGTGTTGTCATCATGTGGAATGAGAAGGTCTTAAGATGGCTCCTTCTATTGCAATGTATCACCTAACCAGGTGGAGTTTAAATGGTATCACGAGCATACCAATCCAAACAGAGTAATTTTGCCGGAATAACTGTCCTTAGGCCAATTTTGGCAATGTATATTCGGTTGCCTTCGGAATTCAATCAATATTAGCTATAGAATCTCGATTATGCTGACAAACGTACCGGAAACTCATCTTCAGCCGAACTTAGAACTTTTTCACCTTTTCTATTTCGAACACATAATATCAATTTGATTTGTATACTCATCAAGCATAATTCAATTATTTTAATTAGTATTGAATCCTGTTTATAAGAAATTGTTCTATGAAATATATTTTAGTGTCAATAATTTTGTTCAACATTTTACGTTTGGAAACATATCTTTGTGAAAAAAACAATAGCAAGATCATAATGGAGGATGCTCGGGTTAAGGTTTACGAAGCTGTAAGCCTCTCTCGATTGGAGAACCATGCTAACGTATGTATTTCCGATATAACWGCTARTTATTAGAAAACAATGTRGGRRACTAAGAATATATCAACCATTAGATCGCCCCTTTCGATTGAATTGATTATGAAGGTGGGATCAATTAGGTATAATATTTTTCATTGTACTTTAACATCATTGGTTTTGTGAGCAAATTTAGTTGTCATTTAATAATAATAAAAGATTCTAAATAAAACAAAATATTAGTCGCGAAAAGTTAAAACAAAACTCTTTCGATTACATAACAGTTTGAGATGTTGAGTCTTACATCAAGCATGATTCAACTATTATTATTATTGAATCATATTCACAAGAAGTTAGAAATGTGTTCAATTGAAAAAATTTTAGTGTCAATAKTTTTGTTCAACATTTTGCGATTGGAAACATATCTTTGTGCAAAAAACAATAGCAAGATCATAATGGAGGATGCCAAGGAAAATTACAAATTTTTGATAACCGGCGGTTATCGTCCGAAGATAGATAATTTGGTAAAATATGTTGTCTCCATACGAGGAAGCAATCACAGATGGTTTTTTGGAGATGATCACAAATGTGGCGGCTCCATAATCTCACCCAAAGTAATTCTGACCGCAGCACATTGTGTTTGTAAGCGGTAATCTAATTGTTTGATGTTTAAAAATGTATTAATGAGTACATAAGCGTTTCTATAAATGCAGCCACAGCCGAATCCGGCTGAAACCGTCAGATTTAACGGTAGTTGCGGGAACCCCGAGGCGTTTGGTACCAACTGAGACAACACAAGTCTTAAAAGTTGATAAAATTATACGACACGTCTACTACAAACCTTTAACTTTTCGAAATGATATTGGTATATTGTTGTTGGTGAAAAATATATATGAAGACGGTATTGCAGTACAGAGAATTAGTTTGCAAACCCACCCATTACCGCCCTATACTAAATGCACCGTGCTTGGCTGGGGTCGAATTTTTTTCGTGAGTAAAAGCTTTTATAAAAAAATATGTAGGCGTTGCAGTTATTAATTATTCTAGAGGGGCCCGATGCCAAATGAAATATTACATGTCGATGTCTATATAATGCCAGACAATTACTGTGACGCTAGAACTGACAAATATGCTTTTGGCATGATGTGTGCTGGCGATTTGGCTGATCCTGAGAAAGATTCGTGCAGTGGTGATTCGGGTGGTCCGCTGATATGTAATGGCAGTGTAACGGGTATTGTATCATTTGGCGTTAAATGTGGTATACCCGAACATGTCGGTTATTACACAAATGTGACTTCGTATCTTGATTGGATTCGTGAGAATGGTTTCAGTACATTGAGACCTGTAAATTTTATTTTGCTAGTTGTATTACAAATTTTCTTAATGAGAGGTGTGTGAAGCGCATAACAGACATATATGTATATAGAAAATTAACGGTTGTTGTTATTGCAACAGTTAAATTAAACTATGTTTTATGAGAAAAGTGTTTTATGTGTTAGAGACAGGAGTGAGGAGTTGACAATGTTTTAATGCAGGTGAGCGTGTTAGAGAGCGGTTGAATAAAGCGAGATCGACTTTGTGTTTTACCGAACCAGTATCGAACAGGTTGTTACCGTAAGCGGTGTCATAATGTTATATAAGTTTTTGATGTAATCCAAACCACGGACTCTTACACAATTTTACATTTCTAATTTCATAGGAAGTCAATTAGATGACGACAGTTGCTGCCTTCGTCTAACAGCAAGCTTTAAAGGCATAACGTACATAAATAATTTATACAATAGAATAATAAATATGTAGTTAGTATATAACAGTGTATAGTACATTTGTATAAGGTGAGGCGCCAATTAAACGTTATTTAATATTTACGTACATATGTACATACAAACAAATGTACTTTGCGTTCACAATCTGAACACTCTGGCACTTTATAGTTAACAACAAAATGCTATTGGAGCTCAGTTCAGCTATGGTAACGTAGCCTTTCCAACTAAATACTTATTAACGTACTTAAGTACATACATACATATATTCATACCTACATACAATAGTATATTCGCTGTTATATTTCATGGCACTAAATGATTTGCGTATTCGTACCAAGGATGGGGAAGTGCTTGGCACCCGTGACTCATTATTTGAGAAATCGCAGGTAGTTCAAGAAGCGAAAAAGGTGTCGGACCAAGAAGGTTGCATCTCATTAAATAAAATCACATCAAACATTTTGCGTCGCATTATCATATGGGCCGAAAAATGTGAGGATGCGTCTTATGATTTGGACAATAACAACATGGAAGCATGGAAAGATCAATTCTTAGATGTCGATAATGAAACATTATTCCAAATAATTAGCGCTGCAGATGACTTGCATCAAAAGGAACTCGTCAATAGGGCAATAACTAAAGTGGCTAAAGGCATCAGTGACAAATCAGCACCGGAAATAGCAAAATATTTTAATTTACGTTCGAAAAATGTACACTTGTGAGAATTTATACAATCGGAAATGTGATGAATAAAGTGGAATTATTACTTACAAAGATAATACGTTTGGTATGTACTGGCAAAGAGCAAAACAAAATGAAATAAGAAACACGTAAAGAAAAGCTAAGTTCGGGTATAACTGAACTTTTAATCATACGTTTACAACTCCCAAAGATCAAAGCTAGCAAAGTACCTTCGGGTACACAAGGCTTGTTACTTATATGTAATATGAAGTCCCTCGGTACTGACATACTACTATTAGTAAAGGATTCTCTCAATTATATGTCTTACATTGACTTATATTTTCGGTATAGTGTCAACTATAAGCACTAGTTCCACATATTCAGTACATAGGGGCTTGAATAGTTGTAGTTCGATTCGTGGCTGTCGAATACCAAATTTTGTTGAAATCAGGGGGGTCTCGAGATATGTGAATTAATCTAAAAGTGGGTGGTTTAAGGTTCTCTCATAATTAAAGGGTTTATACGTAAAGTAATAGGACTATTTGCTTTCGCCGCGATTATACTGCGCGCACCGACTGGATTCGGTAGAGGGCGTTCCTATCTAACGAACGATCAGCTGGTCAGTTGTCTTCGAGCACCGGGAGAGTCAGGACAAACATTTTCGCGCGACACGTTTCTGAGAGTGCTGCGTTTTAGCAGAGGTACGAGGTAATATCTGTGTGAAACTTGGTAAACCTGTGACAGAGGCGTTTGATATAACTTATCCAGATGTTGCTTTAGCCAGAAGTGGTGTATTTCGGTGGCATCAGGCCCTTTTGGAGGGCCGGGAAGAGGATGCTGCGACTTCGACAAACACCGACAATGTGACTCGTGTGCACAAAGTTTTGAACTCAGACCGTCGACTAAGTATTCGTTTAATTATGTGGCGTGTTTCATAACATTGTGACGGAGCACTTGAACATGCGAAAGGTATGCGAGAAGATGGTGCCAAAAGTGCTCACTGACGATCAGAAATAACGGCGAGTGAAAGTGTGCTAAGAAAATTTGAATATGTGTGAAAGTGACCCCCAAGTTTTGAATAACGTAAACACAGGTGGAGTCATGAATCTTTGAGGCGATCTTCCTTATCTCTTGAGACAGCAGAGGAGATCCAAGCAGCATGCACCTCGGCTCTCAAGGCTATTCCGGAGAATGCTTTCCGTGGCGACTTCAATGCTTGGAAATCGCCCTGCATCGACTCAGAAGGAACCTATTTTGAAAGATTGTAATGATTGGTTCAACAAATTTTTTCGACTGAGTCCTATTAGGTGATACATACAAGCGTCAGATGAACAAAACTATTATACTCTGTAGCAACATGTTGTTTGATTTTGAAAGATCAATTTGTATGGCAGTAATATGCTATACAGATAGTGGCCCGATCTGAACAATTTCCTTGGAGAATACCCCATGTCAAATTTTGTAGAGGTGTCTCATCAAATACCAAAGTTTTCCATACATGAACTTGATTTTGGTCGGTCAAGTTGTGTAGAAGCTATATGCTGATAGAGCATATATAGAGAGACGATTGTGGTTAAAACGACTTAGATCGTATTTCTAATCATTTATAATATTTACTTTATAGGGTTGCTGACGTTTTCTTCTAGGTGTTACAAACTTCGTGGCAAACTTAATTTACCCCGTTCAAGGTATAAAAAAGCAAAAGAAATTGAGTCTAAAAATGCATTTAGAACAAATGCTACCTTTTTCAACAATAAGTACTAAGTTTAACTACTACATAATTCTATGTTACTTTTTAAAACATTCAAAAGTCCTTAAATAATTTTTTTCAATATTTCTTATTATACTCTCATATTAATACTCTCATATTTTTACAATGTAATTCCATTCCTTCTGTACAAGCCACCTATCGGTTAAGTCACCGGTTAATCACCTAACAGCGCCCCCAGCGACTTCTTTTCAAGTTTCCATGAGATTTTTAATTCCACCTAAATTTATGTAAGGTGGCAGCATTCATACCAACAGCAGCTGTTTCGGCGCTCACATGAAATTAGTTTAGTTTGTGTGAGTGTAAAATTGTGTGCATTTTGCTCTGACAACTATTCTTTCGCTAAATTTTTCGCGTTGATTTTTAGTTTGTGTTCTTTCACAAATAATCGGGATTTTAGCTCATAAATATACATAAATAAGTGATAATCCGTAATCAGTGAATACACGACATAATCGCTTTTGAAAAAATTGTATATTTCGCTGTAAGAAAGTGTGAATGAACCATGTTGGAGCGCGTAAAATTGCAGTTTTGATTGTATTAGTGCGGTTGCAAGGGGGAGAGACACGGCTACTATCAGTAAAATAAAATGTGCCAACGTAACGTTGTAAGCGACGTAACGTGAGTGGTCGTTTGTTTTTGTGTTTATTACGTATGTTTTATCTCATTGCCTTTAAGCCGGAGAACTGCCGTACTAATAAAAAAGTTGGGATAAGTGTTGCCAATTTTCATACGTTTCGCGTTTGTTTTGTTTGTTTTGATCGCGCTTATTGCACGTCGGTAAAACAGTGTACGCCGGTTTTCGCGGACAAATTTTGGTGAATGCTATTTTTCGCAATAATAATTGTTTTGAATCTCTATATATTACACTGTTAGCGAAAAATAAGTGGTGTTGAAATAAAATTTTATATATATTAAGTGTGAATTTGCAATTTTACAAGACGATGGATCAATTTCAAGCTTCGTTGGATCCGAGAAAGCAGGAGTTGCTCGAGGCGCGTTTTCTTGGAGTCAGGGTAAATATATAAATATTTAGTACAAATGAAATATACACGAGTATCTGTATATGTATAGTCAAATATTATTTATTTACAGTATTTATTTATTGGAAACAAATTAGTAATGTGCAAGACTATATATTTGCGTAGACTGGGTTTGGTTGGATTCAATTTGGCTAAACACGGTGTTGAATTGTTCATAATTTGATACATTAAACATCTCCAATAAGAAACTTAGTCAATCTTGGAAATAATAGCTTTAACAAAGCTGTGAGCTATAAATAGAAATATAAGGAGTTCATTACTTGGAACAAAAGTGGGGATCAAATTCTTTGTCAATAGTTGTTCTAAATCAAATTCGATATCAAAATATAATATCAAGCTTCTTATCGCTTACTAACAGTTTTTTTTTGCAGAAGGTTTTTCGAAAATAAAATTTTTTTGTTGTCAAAGCACTTTAAAAAAATCGTTTTAAGCGGAAAAATCGTCACGTTTGTTATTGCAAAATAATAATTCCTTAAAAATGGGAAAAAGTTAACTAGTAAACTATGTCTAGAAATAGAGGCATCGTACCCCGTACCCCGTAAGTGGGTACCTAATTAAATAATTAATTTTTTTATCCATATAACTATTAAAAGTAGGTTTTTTTTTTAAAAATATATAGAAGGTAAAATGAATACCATATAAGAATATATTTTACATTTACAAATTAGTTTTTAAGCCCATCTTTTTTAAATGTAAATTTTCTTTCAGTTCCTGTTCTCTTATTGGTTCCTCCATTATCAACTTTACAATTATTATGCTCCCAGTGGTCTCCTTTGTTGTTAATATCACGGTTTATATTGCCAAGGTGCTTTTACCATAGTTAACCACACTTCGATTTCTATCCTCTCCCCTGTCTTGTCTGTTTATAGGCACTACCTTCATTGTTGTCTTTGCCACCGCCACATGCTGCCATTGGCAAGTGATGTGGATGGCATTCCCAACTGATAGCCGAAGTGTTTTGTTGCTGAGATTTTCAGTTTCGTTGCAACAGCAACTCTTTCAGCAACGTGCTGTCTGTGCGGTTTGTTTGCCATTCGCCGGTTATAAGAGATATTTCGTACTGTGACTTGGCCGACACATTGCCTTTGGCTGACTGAATTTTGCGTTTGTGATGAATTTTGTTATTGTAATTACTTATTTCTTATGATGGGATAGTAAATTTATAGAAATTTGTGCAAAAATATAATATAAAAATAAAGTAAACAATGTTAAAATGTGCACATGTTAGTATATATGGGTATACTGCATTTATTTTGTGGAAAACATAACTACTACAAAAAAAAACTATAAAAAAAAATCAAACATAAGTGTAACAGTGTAGCTCACCGTGCCATTGAACGAAGACGTTGTGAGAGTATTTACTTATATTTTATTCCATACATACATAATTAGATCAGGTGACACATCCAGTAGTAAGTGCGAGTATAGAGGACAACAAAAATTATGCCACTAATTAAGCAACGAAAAATCAGTCGTTTTAAGGTTAGTGCTAAGAAAAAAATTATATATTTATGCACATAAATTAATATGCCATATATACATATATACCTAATACTATGTACATATATATGTATATATGGATGAAAAAGCTTTGATTTATTGACAGAAAATGTTGATTGGTTTGGTTGGGGTTTTAATCAGGACACTTAACGCACTTAATGTGACCTATATAAGTATTTCGTTTTTTTTAAATACTGTAAATTGTGTTAAATATGTACATAAGTATGTCCTTCATTTAAAATTGTATAATAATTTCAATGCAGTGAAATATGACGCAAAAATTGTTTTAGAGTTTGTTCCAGTTGCGTTCACTAAACTGGTATGTGACTGATTATTGTTGTTGTTGTTGCGGCGGTAAACATTTCGGAAATAATTTTGAAGATTACTGCCCAGTTAGTGGGATAAAAATCCGACACACTTCCTGTAACGTTGACACGACTATCGTTTATAAAATACCCAGCTATTTGCCCTTTTCCTTAAAAAAAGTGCAAAAAATAACAAGCAGATATTTTAAAAAGCTTGCTGTAAGGTTTCTCTCTTATTTCATACATAAATCTAGCATATTGTAAAAACTTTCTATTTTCAACTGTCATGAACTCATTCATATTTATTGTCAGTATAGAATTTTGAGCTGAATTTTCATTTGTTTGTATTTTTAACATTTTAATTTTTTGACATTTCCTTTAATTTTGTGTTGAACATTTTTCGAGTTTGTTTGGTAGCGGTAATATTGTGTACTTTCATTTGACGTTGCACCTCTCAAGGCCTTCAGCGCGATATCAACATTTGTAGCGTCTCAACAAATATTTTTGTTTGTATTGAGTAGAGAAGAAAGATGTCTTGATGAAACCGTGTTTATTTAAAGAAATTAAGCTAAAAATTTCCAAGTTTCTCAGTGGATGTTATTAGTAAGGCGTAAGTAGTTGAAAAAATGCATAAGGACAGCATGATGCTTCGCTCGAAAAGGTTCAATGTGCAAGTGCCACCCGATCAAATTTGATCCAGACTTATGCATATAAACTGTGCGCGCCAACTGAATTGGTATTTTTTTTGGAACAATCTTTTTTATGTTCATGTGAAGTTTGATCTCAAAACGTCAACTAGTGTGTATTTGGAAGATGTTTGTTTGCAACGCGATAAGGTTATCTAGAGATTCTTGGCGTAAAAAATTCGAACAACTAGATTGTTTAAAGTTTTTTGTTACCAATGGAACCACGGATCGGAATCGTTGAAAATATTGCAGAAGTTCCTTTTATGACGATCTCAAATATTTGAGTGGCACAAAGCATTAAATGGAGGTCGGGAAGTCATCCAAATCTTGCCCTTATTAATGTGGATAACATAGAAGTATTAAAGAGAGAGCAGAGACCCTCAACATATCTCATGGATCGACTCAACATATTTTAATTATGAAACGTGTCAAAGCAATACTCGAAGAAAAACTTTAAATCCTTTGCAGAAACGACTTTGAGTAGAGGTCGCATAAAGATGCGAAAAAAACAGAATTCACTGAAGGCAGTGAAGGTCAACCCAGGCAAGATATTTAAAACTCATCCGGAAAAGGACAGCGTGGTTTAATTTTTAGTGTTTAAAAAAGTTTAATATGATTTCCGGCAAAACTACGAGACCTATAGAAAAAGTTATATGGCAATGAAGAGATTTACAAAATAAAATTTCAAATAACAAGTACGTAAGTCGACTAAAAATATATCTATAGCAACAGACAGTCGTGTCGTCATGTAAAAAGGACCCATTCAGGCCATATTGGTAAGATAATATCTTCCCGAACGGTCCGATGAATGCTAAAACGAGCTAATTTACCTGCCAGGTTAGCGAGAAAAATATCTCTACTGTAAAAAACAAATTCAGGATAAGATTATAAAATCGTGAAAAATCATAGAAATTGGTCCAGTCTAGGTAACAGAAAAAAATATCACAATATCTTGTGGTGCGAGAAAAAAAATTCATTTGTTCGGGAATGATGCCAGACGCAATGTTTGCCGCCGAAGGGCAAATAGTTGCATACACGGTTTACAAAAAGAACTGATGAACATGATGGAGGGTACATAGTGGTCGGAAGCTGCTTTTCGTGATTTATTATATGACCAATACATCACCTTACCGACACCATGAATAGATTTCAATATAAAGATAAATCGGACTACACGATGAATGTCCTAAACATACTTCGAAGTTGATAGCAGATTGGTTCCAGTACAACGTCTCGAGTTCTCTTAATAGACCAAGTCAGTACCCCCAATTGAATCCAATTAAAAACCTTTGGTGGGAACTGAAACAATGGATTGGGGAACAATTATATCAAAATAAGGTGCAGTAAGTTTTGTGTAAAAAGTCTGGGATAGATATAGATCTTTTCACTACCTAAATTATTTTTTATATTAATCTTAATGTTTATTATTTTAACTTTCGTTTTTGATGGGTTTCAAACTGGTATGGAATTTTTCCTTTTTTTTTTATAATTTTATAACACTTATGGGCTATATAAAAACAGATGTGGGGGGTTTTGGTAGAAAGTAGTCATCTAGAGCATGACAAGATACTGTGTTCGGCTATATTCATACACCCGTATAAGTGCCACGAAAAACACGCAAATTCATAGCTAGAAGCTTGCATACATACACGCTTGTATATATACTTTCATACGAGTAAACAAATATGCCGACTTGCAAACAAACGGCCCATTAATGGAACCTATATTAGCGCTACGATTGGATACTGACTCCTGTTTCTTATTGGGGTTGGCAGCCATATTGTATATGCTCGTGACCGTCCCCCGTTTGCAACGTTCCGTTTATTTGTGGTTGCGTATACGCCATCGTGTTACCCTGTTGTTTTGCCATACCTTCTGCCTTCGTGGAAGATGATAGGGTTTAATAAAATGCTTGCTTCCGCTTCCCACACATAACGTTCTTGCATGGATTTATGTACCTACCGTTACTCTATATGCATATACATACATATCATATATAATATGTTTTATTATACTTTTTCTCATGTAAAATAATAAATTTTTCATTTCATGGCAACTGAGGGGAGAAATATTATTTCGAGTTGATGTTCGCTCTTGATTGTTGTTTCAGTTTTTAAACCAGATATTTTGTGAGATTTTCACCATTTTCTTTATAAGTCAAGCTTTGGCATGTTTAGAAAAGCAGCGTTCAGATTATTTTCATTAATTTTTTTTAATGTAAGAGGTTGCATCCACTTGCAAGTAAAAAAAACGTTTTTTTTATTTCATTGATATATATATACATAAAAATAATGTACATTTACTGAATTTAGTAAATTCATTTCATATTTTAATGTAAAAATTCACGATTTAAATATATTTTTTTTGGTGAGATGAATATTTTAAGTTAGTGTGTACAGTACAAATAGCGATCGTATGTCAAAACGTTCTGAGTATGCATACGGTCTAAAATGTCAAACTTTACG
This sequence comes from Bactrocera latifrons, assembly GCF_001853355.1. Taxonomy (NCBI): domain Eukaryota; kingdom Metazoa; phylum Arthropoda; class Insecta; order Diptera; family Tephritidae; genus Bactrocera; species Bactrocera latifrons. Next base: position 1,022,613 of record NW_017537589.1, read on the forward strand.
GCAATATTGTAAATTGCCCGATTGCAATACTAGGGCTGCCAAATTACAAAATAAAGGGTGATACCTTTCGAGATTTCCAACGTTTCTAAAGAAAAAACACAGAAACTTCAAATCTAATGGGGAATATTTATTATCATTCGAAAGGACATTCTTTGGCATTTATTGTTTGAAGATTATTTCTTTGAAATGTTGACCGTGTCTACATTTCAGATGGTCCATCTGCTGAGTCCAATTTTCGATGACTCGTTCGAGCATTTGGAAGGGTTACATTAACGGTTACTTTCTCAACGGCATCATTTTTGAAGAAATATTGACCGATGATTCCACCGGCTCACAAACCGCATCAAACCGTTTTTTTTTTGTATGAAATGGTAGCTCTTGAATTTCTTAAGGGTAGTCTTCGTCTCGGATGTGATAATTTTTTTTTTACATAGCCATTTAGCCAGACATTATTCTCATCGCTGAACAAAATTTGGATCTAAAACATCGGATCTTCTTGGAACTTTTTAAGACCCTATAGATCGGATCAATGTCGTTTGGGAAGGTCGATCAGTTTCCGTTCTTGCACAATCTATATTTTGTACGCTTCCAATTTAAAATTTCGTCGTTCAATTCGTCAGTCCGAGTTGCTGCGAACGGCGCCTATGACTATATAGGATACTTTCAGCTTTATTTACCGTGGTTTATTCGGTCGAATATTATCCAATAATGAATGTTGGGCCTCACGATGGTTTTGCGAATAGTATGCTCAGTAGGCCGATTATGTTGATCATAAGTTGAGCGAAGCGCGCGAAACACATTATTTAGTCCTCAGTTCAAGTTGATTAAAAAGGAACTGAGATTGTCGGACGAGTATATATCAGCATTGTATATTGGCTTTATCATACGCTCTCTCTCTCTGAACCGTATAGTCGACCGAAACAGTCATAAGATATGTTAAGGTTTGAGACCTTGGCGTTTTTGTTCCTAAAAGCTATATCTAAAGTTACGGTACAATAATTTCAACTAGTCGAAACTGATAAAATGACACTTAGCTGAACTTTGTCTCTCATCTATGATATTTCTATTATGATATCGAACTAATAGATGCCAAATTGAATTCAAATTTTAAATTCCAAATAGCTATATTTAGTATCTTACCTTGTATTCTTTAGTCATTACGTCAGTTTGCAGTGGTTCAATGGACAGCTTTATCGTAACATATGCAAAAAATAAATGTACATTTATATGAGTGCAATAGAGTGAAGTTTCGGTGCTTTCAAAATTAATATTTTCTCTACACCTTTTCATTTGAATGAAAACTTTTTTAATCTAGTCACTTTTTCAGTAAAGCAAAGGGAAACTATTCGTCGTGAGCTAAATCTTCGAAATACAGTGCGTCGGGCCGCGTAACAGCTAACCGAAGGGATGCCTTGAAGAAAGAGCAACGCGGAACTCTTCCATATAAAAATGTATCACTTGTGAAAGTTTGAGACCTTAGCATTTCTATATGATGTCAATGTTATTAACTAAGTGACTCAATTACCCAAACTCATTTTATAGTCGCCCAAGAGAATATCACAAATCTTTGGGATGGTTTTCTGGCGTTACTGCAAATAATTAAGAGCTACTCCAGCATCCACTTCACACATTACTTTCGCATACCCAAATTTTCATGTGTGATATATGCAAAAAGATTTTTAGTATCGGTTATATTGCTTAACCTCATTTTGCCGTCACCCAAAACTTATTACTGTACATTCAATGGGTGTTCGAATGGCTTGTAACAGGTTAATGAAAAGTCCCCGACCTATCATAGTAAAACACCTTTTTTCTTTGCAAAATTTGTTTTATTATATTCCACAGAGTTCTTTTGAAGTGTGATACACTGAATATAGCGTTTCTTCAAACGGTCTAGTAATAATAATAATATTAATCGCTGTGTTGAAGGCCCTTTATAATCCAAGTAATCAATAAAAATCATTCCATGCACATCCTAAAATAATTACCTCATAACCTTGTCAGCCAACACTTGTATTTTTTCACGCTATGGAGCGGACTGTCGATTGGACTTTGTGTGAAATGATGATCACATATAAATGCAAAAAATCGGTTTTATTACAAATGAACCTCTGCATACACAGCTCCGAATTATTCACTGATCATTATTTTTGGTCAAAAGTGTTTCACGAGGCACCCACTTTACGCAGAGCTTTCTCATACCCAGAAATTCCTGCATGATATAATGTACACGTTTAGTTGATATCTTTAGATTGGCTGCTATCTCGAACAATTTCACTTTACGGTCATCCAAAATTATTTTGTGAACTTTTTTGATGTTTTCGTCTGTGTTACAACTTCTTTTGGGTGTCCACTGTGTGCACCGTTCTCGATGCTCATTTCACCGAATCTAAACTCAGCATACCAATCCTTAATGGTTGATTTTCTGGTGGTAGTGTCCGCAAACTCGTCATCAAGTTAATTTTTACTTCAATTGTATTTTTCCTTTAAAAAAACAATCAAAATGATGTAAACCAAATAGTAATGATACCCTTTCTGAAGGTTAGGTCTAAAGAAAAAATCATATGCATTTATGATCAGGTCGGGATCTTATTATAACATGCTATTTTTATTTACAAGAGATATTCAATAAAATTTGATGGCTCGCTCTCATAGAAATGTGACAGAATTTGAGCTCCACCTCATATATTATATAATGAAACGGGATATTGAGTTTTTATAAGTTTGTAACACCCAAAGGAAACGGCGGGGACCCTTTAAATTATATATAATAATTGGTCATCGTGATAATGATCGACCCAGCTCGATTTGACCATCTTCGTTTATCTATCGTACGCGAACTAGTCCCTCAGTTTGTGAGATATCGGCGTCAACTTTTGAAGAGGTACTTTTCAACCCAAAAAGCAATATTCGATCATATTGTACAGATCCCACCACTAGAGAATATAGCTGCCATACAAACTATGTATACCCTTTGCGATAAAAGAAATGCACCTGTGAAGGGTGTTATAGGGTCATGTTAGCCGAAGCTAACGTTTTTTTCTTGTTTAGTATATTTTTCGTATGACATTAACTCCTTCGAACTTATTATATACCTGGAAAACAAACCCTTCAATATTCAATATTAATGTTAATGTACTCTGCGTGCATTTTTTCTAATCTTTAGAACCTTGCTGTAATTTTCTGATGCAATGAAATTTTCGTTCGCCTCGTCCAAGCGCAAGGTATACATAATTTATATGTGTGAATGAATGTATGTTGTTTTTGCACCGAGCTTAGATTTCTGCACATTTTAACTTAGATACACATAAACTCAGCATCGAAGCTGCCACAAAATAGGTGGCCTGGCCTGGCCGGGTGCTTGTTAGCCCGTTTCGGCTAGGCTTTTAGGTCCCTGGCTGAATGGCGTTGCAGCGCATTTTGGTACAGTTGGGAGGCGCTGAAGTTGTTGTCATGCAAGCGCATTCCATACACACAAACACATATGCTAGCTGAATACATACATATGTACAGGGTGTATACAAGCATATGTACTTTTATAGGACGCACGCACCTTCGAGTGGACGGACGAGTATGTATTTGAAATTTAGAATTTTTGGCATTTGGCTGCAAGTATGAGTGTGAGCGAGTCGAATGTTGCACACAAACAGCTAACAACAAATCCGACACGACAGCTATACAATAACAACATATGAGCAACAACAATTGCATTCACCATATTGCCCACTGTGATACTGACTACCTACTACCTAGTATTATTATGGTGGCAGTTGGGGCCAGAGATTGGACTGCCCGCTGCGTCAACGTCGTCGTCGTCGTCGTCATTGCTGTTGTTGTTGTTGTTGTTGTCGTTTGTATCGTTGTAGTCGGCGTCGCTGGGCTGTGTTGCATTACTTCGATTATTGCTCAGGCTCAAGTGCAATCATTGGCGTGTTTTGTTGTTGCCACGTCGTTGGCGGAAGCTTTTGGTCATTGCATTAACTGTACACACACATACATACATCTAGATATGTAACTATATTATTGTTTCGTTGCTCTTGCAAGCTCCTCTAGCTGCTAATGTTGTTGTTGTTAGTTATAAGTAGTTGTTGTTTTTGGTTGTTGATGGCTGTTGGCTGTTGGTTGTGTTTCGTGACTATTTTGACGCTATCGATGGTACTGTTTCATTTCTACTTACATGCAATTCATATTCATCTGCATATTTCGTATGCTCAGCCTTTCGCGTTCCACTCATCGGCTCCACCACCAACATCAAATGGTGGTCCTCGATGTTATTGTTGCATGCTCGCTTTGTTGGATTTTCGTCGGCACCTGCAACCTGCTACAGATTGAATATTGCGCAAATATACACATATATATAGATGCATATATATGTACATACATATATCCATATCTCCATACATACATATAAATATGTATGTGCGCTGCATTTCATTCCATTTCAGTGCACTCGGTGCTTCGTTTCTATGCATGAGTAGTTACGAACGCATACAAATATTGCCACACAACTTCATTCATATTTACACGAGGCCTACGAACACTACATCTCGAACAGCCCATTTACATTTGGTTTGATTCTTTTCAACTTGTCCAACTTTACCTTTTAGCTGCGTTGAGCTTTACGAGTCGGTGCAATGTTTTATTGCTACCTATTTCGATCTTTTCACCTATCAACAGGCGTTAAATTATCACTTAAGTTAATGAAGAACTTGTAAGTACATGATCCTTATGGCTTAGTAATCGTAGTGGAGACCAATGCTCATGCGTTCAACTTAACACAAAATTGGCAATGTTTGATGTTAACAACGGGTTTTTCAATAACAGCGCTCCTGTGAAAGTAGATGTCATTATGTATCGCACTCGATTTCATGGCTACCATCGGGCACTCTTGCAGAGAAGTCCAGACGCTGAACCCAATTTTCGACGATTTTCAAGCATAAATCGGGCGATACTGCTGCAATTTCACGTTCAATATTCGTATGAAGTTCATCAATCGTCCTGGCTTGTTAACATAGACCATAGACCGAGGCGGCCAATTGACTGGGCCACTTCGTGAGATAACGTTCGCCAAACTTGGTTTGCAATAAATTGATTGTGACATTCGCTGTGTGGTTTGTTTCGCCGTCCCGTTAAGACCACATATTCTCCAAGTCCATATCATCCAATTCGGGCCAAAAATATTCGGTTATCATTGAGCGGTTCAAATTCACAGTAACGCGCCGGTCTTGATCATCACGGCAGAAGTACGACGCAATAACCCTCCCAGCCCATAAACCGCACCAAACCGTAATTTTTTCGGGATGCAGTAGTGAGTCATGGAGTACGTGTAGATTGCTGCCTGATCAATAACGCAAATTTCGCTTATTGACGAAGCCATTCAGACAGAATTGAGCCTCATCGCTGAAGATGATTTTTCGTTGAAAATCCGGATCATTTTCAAGTTGTTGCTCTCCCCAATTCGAACATAGTTCGACGTCACAGAGATGCCCAACGTTTGAGAACGACGTGTGAGAGACTGTTTGTCTCAATTGATGCGCTAGCGGTCGCAATATTATCCGCACTGTGGACACTTCTTTGCCTCACTGGAACGGGAACATTTTGTACTAGACACCACAGGCTCAATTGTTGATCTGACAGGACGATTACGACGAACATAAATTGAACGTAGCGCTCTTAAAGTTGAGGAAACTGACTCCGAATTTTGATAGTAAATTTTAATAATTTCGACTCGTTGTTGGATCGTATAACTTTCCATGATGAAATGGCAAACGTAACTGAAGAGAAATGTCAAAAGAGTGGGGAAAAATATGGCGTTGTTTGCTATACATATCGGTCTACTTTTGTAGCATCCCTATTGAAAACACCGTTACATGCATTTTCATCATTTCAACTCATGTTGGCATACAAGGTGCGCTCCAAAGTAAACAGGACTTTTTGAATCTAGCGACCCCTGGTAGCGCCATCTATATGTCGACTGGTGTGTTAGAATTTGGTATCTTAATTGATTGTCCAGTGAGAATTTCATGACATTTCATTGATTTAAAGTGAAGTTATAGCGTTTTAAGTTCAGTATGTTTGTATTATCGGTGCGAAAATGAGCTTCGACCGAAAAGACAACCTTAAATTTTCTTTTAAAATTGGTAAAACTTTTACCGAAACGTTTCAATTGAGGCAATAAGTTTATGGCGATGATTGCACGAGTGGTATCAACGTTTTCAAAGTGATCGTGAGGACATAAATGACGATCAAAATCAATGAAATTCCGTGATCAGCGGAAATTCCTTCGAAACTGTGCGTGAATTCATCAAACATCAGCCGAAATCATCATTGAAATTCATGAAAATGGAATTGAACATCTCCAAAAAACCGATTTCTCGCATTTTGACTGAACCTTTGGGCTTACGAAAGGTGTGTGCACGGTTTGTTCCGCACAAATTGACTGACACAACCAAAAATTGCTCAGAATCCAACATTCGAATGACGATTATTTTATCAAAATTCGCATTTTAATCATTAACATGAAACGAAAGCGTTAAGCAGACGTAGAGGCCATTCAAATGACTTGCACCGGCATACGGGTCAACGAGCTAAAACACTCGTTCGACATGCTTTTTTACCGTGAAAAAGCTGTATTGAAGCAGAAGGAGACTATTTTGAATGAAATAAATTGATGTTGCCGAAAAAACGATTTGTTCTGTTTTTATTTTAAGTCCTGTTTACTTTGGAACGTTCCATGTAGCCTTACAGTTGCATTTCTTAAAGGAACTATACGAATTGGGTAGTCCGTATGGCAGCTATATGCAATATTGTATTGCAGCGTTGCCTTGGACAGTAATCCAAGTCAAATTTCGACAAGATATCTTGTCAAAAACAAAAAAAAAACTTGAATTTGAACGAGGAGTTTGAATCAATTTGTATTTATATTGTATGGAGTCTCCGAACTTTCCTTCTGGGTATTATAAACTTCGTGGCGAACTTAATATACCCTGCGCAAGCTATAGAAATAAGTGTTCAGCCTTCATATTAAGAACTTTTGAAATACAATTTTTTTTTATATATATTTTTACGACTCATCCATTAAACATTTATTAATAAACAATCAAATCGCCACCTACACAAATAATAGTTAAAAAAAGTATTCCGCATTGATCCCGTAATAATGGCAAGATCGAGATCACACGAACAGTATTCGTCGCACAACAAACGTAAATTATTGCATTGCAATGGCCAGACTATGCAAGTAATATCACATTTTGCTATTGTTGCTTTAATTGCATTTATTGAGTTCAAATTCTCAACAAAGTTCAATGAACTAAAAACCAGAAAAGGCAGCAAATGATACAACGAAACAGCAAAATAGCTTTAGTGCTTATTGTTAGAGGGGCATTGACTACCTTTCCAGGCATAGACATAGTCTGTGTGTTTGCGGTGATGTAAAGAAATATACATACATATATATATGTATATGGGTAGTATACATTTTAGTATATATACATATATACATGCTTTGATTATGCAGTAGCGGATCGATCGACGCGCTCTTGACTGGCTCACGTATTGACCACTCTTTGCTCACATCACACGCTGCCATGAAAAACTTCGGTGTGCAGATCTACTTTAAAGCATGCATATGTATAAATGTGCATATATAGACATTAATAAAAGTACATTGCATACTTACTACGCGCCCATTGTATTTATTTATATGCCGTTTAATCGTTCGCCATTTGTATTTGCTATAAACCCATTTAGGGGTGCCATTTCTAAAACTTCTAAAACATATATTCTATATTTCTTCCAGTGATCCTTATAATTGATTTTAAAACGTCATTAATTACACTATTGCAAAAGTAGGTCTCGAAATCTGAGTGCGGAAGTATCTACTTTTATCCTCATACTAAATCAAATTTTCTCAAAAATGTAAGCTTTTTGGTACATTTTTTTTTTTTACATTTTTCTTCTGTATCAAGAGCCGTAACATCCAATCGAAATTCTCGTGTATCTTTACGCTAAATCAGCGAACTTATGAGTTCTGCCCGCCTCTTTTGGCATTCAATCAAGGTAGGACCGTATCTACTTGTTGTCTACTTTAATGTCTCATGGTGTTAAATCTGAGTACGGAAATTGTCAACTGAATATGAAAATATTTCATATTTCTCTGAAGACGATATCTCAAATAGTTTTTTCAGTTACAGGCTTCGGTCCACTATTTACAGAACAGCAACCTGCCAGAGGCATCGCAGCTTCTCAACCACATTCTTTGCCCCTAGCAGTTTCAGTTCTACGGCTTTCCACTTCTTTTCCGTAATTTGTGAAAGGGGGTTGCTACGTTCAATGAGTGCCACGAGTCCGCCGTTACTCTTCCAGCGTCATCCTTTTTCTTCGGTCGTTTTGCCAACCCGCTATTTGACTTTCAACGGACCGCTGCCTTTGGGTTGTCATTCCTTCGTTTGCGAATCTCGGATCGAATAGCGGCCGCATTGCATAGTATGCTGGGACTACCTCCATTTTTACCGTAGCCCAAGTAGTTTGATTGGACTTGCAGCTGAACCTCTCATGGATTTTCATTCCTTCTTTGATTCGGCTTACGAATCTCGAATCGGTGGATGTAAATTTCACGTTGTATAGTAAGCCTCCCTTTATTTTTATCGTAGCTCAACGTTGCAAAGGGCGGTTGGCTGTAACACTACAACAACTGTGAACTGTAGCAGCCACTTCTCCAATCAACGCATTTCTTCCTTGCTAAGTTTTGTTTTCAGAGAACCTCTACCCCTAGAGTTTTACACCTGTCATGTTCTCTTATCAATGGCAGAAATACATAGTATTAAAAGTAGGCTTCTAGAAAGAGACACTAGTCCAGATGCCAAGCTGTGATGGTGCCAGCAGCGCCGTCTTGTAAACTCGGCTATAACCGCGTAAGCAGTGTCTACGCCAATAAAGAAAAAGAAGAATCGAAATGCGTTAACTTTGGAACTCAAATGGCATGATAAGTGTAAAGTTGTGAAATTTTGCTAATGCTTAACTTGGCTTTATATTGTACATTTTCTCATGTTTTGGCTTTCGTATAACTGCAGTCTACCCCCTTTTCTTTTCATATGTACATGGGTACGTAACACATCGGCAATTACTCTTTGTAGCTGCCATCTAACTGAAAGAGTTTTGTAACTATAAACAGCTGTATGTGATGTATAGTATAGATATATATGTATGTATGCCTGTATATTGGAAACATCTTGCCACTACTGTCTGCAACAATTATTGGTGTTGAATTGTGTAATAAGCCACGTTGCGATCGCTTTAACGATCAACGGCTAAGCATTGCTCACAAACACAAATTAGCAACGCGATCGGTTGTCGACTACTTTGCTGATGGTGCAAGTGTTGTTATTTGTACATATGTGTAGATACGTGATATGTGATGATGTTGTGATATTTGCCGGCAGGGGTCTATAATGTGTCTCTAAGGTTCAAATTTTTTAAATATTTTCATGAGTTTTCAACTCTTTTTTAAATTATAACAATTAACATAACTGTATATTAATACTAAATAGTAATTCCCCACAATGATTTACGCATTAACCCCCTTATCGATACGCCCTTGATAAAATAAATCCTATGCGACTGTAATTTATAGCCTGACGCCGAAATATAATGGTCTTTCACGCGTGTTATTACATGTTGGATACACGTACAAAAGTGGTGTAACGAAAAGAAATCGGGTAGCGCGCACACTGTGTCAGCCACTTAGCCTTAGGACACACATTACGGTCCTGACAAATGTTTAGCTAAGTTGAACCCGAGCATTGACTGCCTAAAGCAGCCAGTTGGCGTTGGGTAGTCATTGACTTTTCGTGAAATGCATTATACGAGTTGCTTTTTTGCTTTTACTTTTACGCTTGTTCTCTTCGTTGCTTCAGTTTGGGCTTCAGTGTTTCAGCGTTTCAGCCTGTGTGCTTTTGTTTATGTTACGTACAGTTTGCGAAAATCTGCAAGCATATTTAACACGATCAACAGTCGACGAACATACGCCGATCGATTGGCGCTGACGTTTGTCTCCAGAATGGCAAATGGTAAAACTAATCAAACCTGTTTATTTATTTTTTTTCTTTCCATAAGACATTTTCGTTTTATTTGTTGTCTACAACTTTTATTTCTGCATGAAATTAAAATAAGCCTGGCAGGCATGGTAATTTTTGATTGAAAATTTGAATGGCGATGAAATTATTTGTTAGAGGATCATATTTTGTCTGCAATGATGGCATTGAAAATAGTCTGTGATCTATCGGTGATGCTCGTAATCCATCATTTATAAATTCTAGAGATTTCAAGGAGCTGTACCAAATATTCAGAAGATCGATTCTCCGCAGAACCTTTCTCCCGCGAAAACTCGTAACAACGTCTCATCAGATGTTGTCATCGTCCATGCCTCTGCACCATAACGCAGGACGGATGTGATCAGTCACTTGTAGAGTTTGGTCTTTGTTCGTCGAGAGAGGATTTTACTTCTCAAATGCCTACTCAGTCCGACGTAGCACCTGTAGGCACAGTTATTCTGCGTTGGATTTCGAGGCTGACATTATTGTTGGTGTTAATACAGGTTCCAAGATAGATGAAATTATCTACAATTTCAAAGTTATGACTGTCAACAGTGATGTGTAAGCGACGTTTTCGGGTAAAAATTTATTTAGGTATGAGACACACCTGTGGATCATTGGGTATGTAAACAAGCAAAATTTCCGCATTTGGGACGATGATCAATGTGAAGAGATTCAAGAGCTGCCATTTCATCAGGAAAAACAACGTTTTACGTGGTTTGTGGGCCGGTGGAATTATCGATCTATATTTCTTCAAAAAGATGAGAACGTAACCGTCAATGGCGACCCTTATGCCGCCATGATGACCGACTGTTTGATGCCTGACGTTGAGATCGTGATCTCGGTAACATTTGGTTTCAACAAGACGGCGTCACACATCGCATCCAGTGGATTTATTGAGAGAACACTTGGGCGAGCAGATAATTTCACGTTTTGGGCCAGTCGGTTTACCACCAAGATCGTATAATATCGCACCGTTAGACTTTTTCCTGTGGTGATGTGTAAAGTCTTAAGTCTATGCGGACAATTTCGTTGAGATTCAGGCTTTGGAGCAAAACATCACGCGTGTTATTTGCCCGTTACCAGTCAAAATGCTCGAACGAGTAAACGAATATTCAACTCCAACGGTTGGACCATCTGAGACGTAGCCGCGGCCAATGTTTAGAAGAGATAATCTTCAAAACACAAATGCCAAATATTGGGTTTTCTAATGATAATAAACATTCCCCATTAAATTTGAAGTTTCTGTGTTTTTTTCTTTAAAAAGTAGAGAGCTTTGAAATGGATTACTTTATTTCTGTAACGGTATCTTTAGTATATGATCAACACCGTGGAATATATCATAAGCCTCTAATTACCAAAAATTATAATTGAATCAAGCGCTTCTTTATATACATACATAGAGTACATAATATTTTCGTATTATTATAAATAATTCTTTTTCTCGTTTCAGGTAAGTGATACTTGGCAGAAATACTAATGCTAATATTCTAAAATGTAAGTACAGATAAGTTTAGATTATAGATAAATATATTTTAAATAATATAATTGCATTTAATAGCGGTACCAAGGTCTCATTGCTTTAAAACATTGGCCAATTTCATAGTTTTACATGCATTCCTCTGCGGTATTCACTTGTATGCAAGTGGCGCCTTGAAAATTGTGTATTTATAGAATATGAGGAAAGACAAAAATGGTGAAAAATGTTATCTTACGCCAAACAAATAAGGGCTGTCACGAAAAGCTTTCCATGCTTGATTACAAAAACTTTTATACATACAAATATGTGCATATGTATGTTTGTAGTATGCCTTACAAACCCTGCGGGAAATTTTTGGTAATTTTATATATAAAATATATATNAACATATATAAAATATATAAAATGATATAAAATTTCAACAACAATTTGTCTTATTTTTTTCTTTTTGAACCTCGATTTTAAGTAAATTTCTATACACCAACAAGATTCTTAAAGTTTTAGTATAAAAATTCATATTTTGAGTAATGGATTGCATTAAAGTTTTTGCGACGAATCGCTGATTATTGCTATTAATTCTAAGTACTTCGATGATTTATAGTAAAATATGTGGTTTGGGTCTACATACATATGTAAATGAGGATGGCTGTATCATTTATTACGTTGGTTCGTATAGAACTCCAAGCACATCACGTCATATTGAAGTTACTATTTTGTAATATCTTTAGTTTGACTGGACCCCGATGACGACCGGATGTTAATTACTTAGTGGCTTATATTTGTGATTTAAATACAGTTTTTTAAATACTTTCGCCATATATCTCTACAGGTCACGTACCTATGTGTATGTTCTCTTTTGTATACAAGAGTTCTTATGTATTATATTGCACTTTTCAGCATTATATGAAAATTCATTTTAATGGAAACTGCTTACGCCTTCCAATAAGAGCAATGTAGACTTTTTATACATATTTATGTGTATGTACATAGAAGAATACAGTAGGTATACATATACAAAGGTATGCGGTATATTGAAAGAAAAATCACTAATAAAATCTAAAGCTCATGGGGTTTAACAGTGTCTACTTTTTCATAAGATGCATTCAAACACATATGCATGTTTACCTATACATATATACTTATAAAGATAATAGCGTATATGCCATAATCTCTCAAACAGGAAGTTGTCCTTAGCTTTGTGTTTTATTTTTATTCCGAATATACATTTACATATACTAATTATCTTCGGTTCTTTCTGTACCAATGAAAAATATAAATATATAAAACCCTCTTTTAAATATCAAAAACCTTGTACAATCATTGTTTGCTGTGTGAAAGCGAATTATATTATGTAGTCTAAAAAATCTTTTCGTATTTCTAACCAAACTTCAACTTATTTTTTTTTTATATTTATAACGAACTTTAATGAAAAAATATGTACCATTTTGTTGGACCACTTTTTGCCATTTTTCCGCTAGAGAGATTATTCCATCAGTGTAAAAATTTTCTGGTTTCACTGTGGAAAACTGCCATCAGTAATTTTTACAGGCTTCTCTTGAAGTCAACTTTACTACATTAAAGGTGTACTGCATTGACCGAAACAAATGGTAGTCCGATGGTGCAAGGTAAGGGCTATATGGTGGATGCATCAAAACTACTCAGCCAAGCCCTCCCAGTTTTTGCCGAGCCGTGAAAGATGTGTGTGGTCTAGCGTTGTCTTTTCTGTTGATCAGTTCTGGCCGTTTTTTTTTCGATTGCTTGCTTCAATCTCATCAGTTTTTGATAGTCAAATGTAGAGTCAATCGTTTGAACAGGCGGAAGCAGCTCACAGTGGATCATTCCTTTCCAATCCCATCAAAAGCTCAGCATAACCTTTCGAGGGGTCAGTCCTGGCTTTGCGAATATTTGTTGAGCTTCACCACGCTTAGACTATGATCTATTTCGCACATTATTGTCGTATTTGATCCACTTTTCGTCTGCTGTTACCATTCGCTTCGGAAATGGTTCGATTTCATTTCGTTTCAGCAAAGTATCGCAGATGTTAATTCGGTCGGTGATTACAGCATCGTCTTCGCAAACTTCACAAATTTCATTGGTGGCTCGCTTGGCATTCTTCCCTTTTTATACAAAAATTTCAAAATAGCGAATTTCTTCATTATTTTCACTCACTTTTGAACAGCTGTACTTTTTTTCAATTTCTCCGAATTTAATTTTTTTCAGTTAAACTACTTATTTTAGGCATCGAATACATCATTATTAAGCGGGTTTAAGTTTTGGCTACAGCGAAATTGCAGAAAAGTGCAAAGATGATGAGTTTTCTAGGTCATGTACTTTAGTCTCACCAGCTAGCTTCTTGTGGTTCTAGGTCCTTCTGACTTATGGTAAATCGTAAGAGGTCTAATGAGTTCGTCCTCCTCAGCAAAGATCACATTTCAATACTTATAGAAATTCAAGCTATGTATACACAGCCCGGTCGCCAATTATGTGATAATATGTGTGAGTAGCTTAGAAGATGATGAACAGAATCATCTAAATATTACCTTTTCGAATGTCATTTTGCCAGATCAAGACTGAAAAACCTCGCATACCACATTTTTATACTTCTTGGTGAAATATAAGAAATAGAATAAAGTACCTAAGTTATCTGGGTTCACAATGAATTGTATTTAGCAGTCTAAGTGTTATCCCTCACCATTTTAGGGGATCAGCCGTCTAACCTTGCCTAACCTAACCCGCAATTACAATGTTTTTTATATTCTCTAAGAAAAGAAACAATTTTCATAAAAGCCATCAGCGATTTTGGGACGGTTTTAAATGTCTTAAATCTTTAAGTTAACCGGAAATGGTCATAGAAAGTCAATATATTTGGAAAAGTAAATTAATTGTAACAATTGATAGTTGATGAATATCTCAAAATGCTTCAAAATACTTCTTCAGAAAATAAGTAAATAACAATGGAACTTTTCTTGCAATTTTTTCTGATTTCGCTGATGATTTTAGGCGAGCACAGACTTTTCTTCGACTTATGAATTACACCGTGACTGAATTTTTTATTATTGCATTTTGTTAAAAAACGCCTTCAACAGACTTTTTCGTCTGCTTCTAGGCCATAATAATTTCCGTTGAATTCTCGGGTGGTAACGAAAATGAAGCCTTGTCTATAAACTCAGTGAATTTAAAAAAAAAAAAACTGTTCTTGTTTCCATCCCATTTGCCCAATGTCTCTTAAGTTGGAGCATCGGTAGCCATGAAATATATTCCGTCTCATCCTTTCCAGCGTATCATCATTCCCTGCGCTTGCTCAGCATTCTGTCCAATTCACTTTTTCAGACTTAAGTAACTTCGTGGTCATGCCCTGTGTTGACAGTGTTCCAATACTTGTGGTGTTCCTCTAGGGTCCATTGCTTCAAACGACCCTTGGCTGAACCTTGATTTTGGCTGAACCTTGAGAAAGTAACGACACTCTTGCCAACGCTTCCGTTAGTGTAGGTTCTTGTTGAAGTGATTCATTTTTCTTCAATTAGATTTATTTTTAAACTTTTTGAAACATTAAGTATGTTCCTAAAAATATATTATTTCACCATGTTTTTGTTAATTTTCTCAAACAGTGATTTGCCCGCTCTCACTGTGGATGAAAAGAAAAAAGTAACTTACCCACAACGTCATTCTGCCATATCCTGCATGCCGTAACATAACAGGCCTATGTTGTTGCGAAAATTTTAAGCCTGAGTGTGAGCTCTCCAAGCGCATAATTTGGCAATCATTTCATCGAACTGTGTCGGTTATTGCGTTCCAGATGGTGGTTGTAGGTTGCGCCAGAGTACAAACATTATGAGAACCCTGGGTCGTCGTCCAATACGTTGGCACGAATAGCCCGGCTTACATTTGTTCGTTTGTTTGTTTACTGTGTACTTCGGTTTTGGCATTTCATTGCGTTTTTAGGTTGCTGCAATGTTGATTCGCTCACATCAATGCATTACAGTTGTTACTGCTTGCTGCTAACCTCTATACCCTGAGTCCACCAGCACACAATACGCCATATGCCCCGACAGTTTCGTACAGAAAACTGCATTCGTATGTATTGGCCTAATGGAAGGATGCTCTTGCAGGTGTAGGCGTATGCGATGTTCGGCTGCTGACTTCCGCCGGGTTACAACATGCCGAATATGTCGGTCGACTGCCACCCGGCTTGTGTTGCAACCTCTGTATGCGTTCATTAAATGTGTTAGTTGGTTGGCCAGCTGACTCGCTTGTTGGTTAGTTGAAGTGCGTGCTTCGCCTCGTTTCGGTATATTTAAGCTCTTCATATCACTCCCCTCCCACGCTACCCTCATTGCACCTCGGCAGTGGTGGCAGTGGTTGTCTCCAGGTTTCAAATTCCACTATTCCAGTATGCGACTCCTGCGTATGCCATTGGAAGCACAACATACATATATGTATGAAAGTATAGCGCCGCCAAAGTGAACTCCTCATCATCTCGCTTTCTCGCTCACTTAAAATCATATTTGCAATCTTCTGTATACTACGTTGTTGAGCCGTTGCTTACTACTCCCGGTTAAACGCATTATTCTGTATTTTTCTCGCGTTTGCAATTGCTCTTGCTGTTGTTGTTGCGCACAAGGCCTGTTCGTTGGTGAAACTACAGTAAGTCGCAGTTGTTTTTGCCGTGTTTGCCATAAAAATTTTAACAATCATATTGTGGTCCATATGACGTTGACAGGTTGGATTTGCATTAGGGGTTTTACAAGGATGGAACCCCACACATACTTCGTTGAACGCTTGAGTAGAAAAACTCATCGTACCATTGACATTACGGATACCTCCTTAGCGATTATTATTTCAGGTATAGTCTCCCAGGATCTAATCATTTCATTTCATAGATGCCTCAAACCTGCCGGAATCCAACTCGTCGGTGGTAGTTAGCGTTGGAACTTCGAAACCCATATTCTTAAATAAAAAAAATTTCAGCAGCTTAAAGTCGGTCTTTAAAATATTCTATAAAATTTATCCTTTTGTTGTTTTGGTAAATATGTGTATGGGTTTGTACGGATGCCGCAGATTCCAGGAACTGCTAGTATCTGAAACATATTAAAAAACGGATGGGGTAAATATTTTTTATAGAACGTGAATTTTCGTAATAAAGTTGAACGATATGTAAGCAATAATAATGACAACTTGACATGTCAATGCTTTATAAAAAGTGCTACAGTGATCGGATTTAGTTCAAATATGCACCGTTTCGTTCGATAATCTGTTTCCATCTAAACGGCAACTTCATAATACCCCCTCGTAGAAGCAATCCGCCTTATTTGCGATGAACTGGGACAGCCACTTTTCACAAGCCTCATTTGAGTTCAACTTTGCACCAACAAGGGCGTTCGTCATGGACAGGAACAGGTGGTAATCACTTGGCGCTATATGTGGGCTATAAGGTGGATGCAATAAAACCTCCCATCCGAGCTCCCGTAGCTTCTGTCGAGTGATCGACGAAGTGTGGAGTCTGGCGTTGTCCTGGTGGAACAATACACCCTTCCCGTTGGCCAATTTTGTACACTTCTGGTCGATCGCCCGCTTCAAGCGGTCCAGTTGTTCGCAGTATATGGTAGAAATAAGCGTCAGGTCATATGGGAGCAGCTCATAGTGGATGATTCTCTTCCAAACACACAGCAAAACCTTCCTGCCGGTCAATCCCGGCTTGTCCACTGTTTGGGACGATTCATCGGCCTTAGACCACGACCGCTTTCGCTTGATATTGTCGTATGTGATCCATTTTTCGTCGCTAGTCACCATCAGCTTCAAAAATGGGTCGAGTTCGTTCCGTTTCAGCAGCATATTGCAAGCGTTGATTCCGTGTAGTAGGTTTTTTTTGCGTCAAATCATGCGGCACCCAAACATCAAGCTTTTTTGTATATCCAGCCTTTTTCAGATGGTTGAATATGGTTTGGTGACTAACTCCCATCTTCTGGGCGATGTCACTAGATGCCACATGCCGGTCTAATTCGATTTTTTCCATGATTTGATCGGTATTTGTCTTCATAGGTCTTCCGCCGGCTGGCTTATCCATGGAGTCGTTTTCACCTGATCTGAATAGGCGAAACCATTCCTAAGCAGTTCGAAGTGATAAGAGTACCATCCCCCAAATTACCATTAATCCGACGGAACGTTTCTCTAGCTCCATGTTTACACGACTATAACTGTTGAATGCAATATCCAAACTAATCATGCATCAAGCGTCGTTTTATTGGTTATGTCAAGACCTTTCAAAGATGTATAGTTTTGCCAGATACGAGCTCCTAGCGAGCGGGGATATTTGACAACCTAACATAATCAGGGGTGTTGTGGAATCTGATGGTTGTCGGAGTCGGAATTGAAACCGATCAAAAAAGCAGTATAAGTCATGAATTCAGATATTATTGGTTTGATATTCGAAACAGAATTTGTATCGGTTTTGGGTGCCACAGAAACGAATTTTATCGGTTTTGCTGTCAGAAACAAATCAAGAAGATAGTTGCACACAGATTTGGAATGTAAGTTACGAAATCAAGTTATTTTATTGTTACGTATTAATTTACCTTTTAAATTTTGCCTTTGGGAAGCAATTTTCAGATGCTTCGCGCATGTGCATATGCCAGACGGCGGGCAGAATGCAGGTCGAGATTTCTATCCGAAACAAAAAATTCAAAGAGATTAATATTATTTAATAACTTATGTTCAAATTAAACTGAAAATTTCAAAAAAAAAAAGTAAAATTATAAAAAAATTTAAAATTCAAAAACAAAAACAAAAAAATGGTTTTCGCCTAAAAAATTTTAACTTTAAATATATGTTCAAACTTAACCTTTCTTAGTTTTTTCAGTTTCAATAGAAGATAATTGAATGCCAAAGATACTAAACTTTGCCCCAATTCCATATGACGTTCAGGTTTTTTTCTATCATGCCAGCCAATTAAGAAAAATCGTAAAAATGAAAAAAGAAATTTAACACACAAATGCGTCTTTATTCATTCAATAAATGTTATCTCTTAAAATATTTCTTTAATTCGGCACTCATTAAAAATTTTAATAGGATTGCTTCCAAATGTATTCATTTGCAAGTTTTGTCACATTAGTAAACAGCTGATTCGAATATTGGTTTTGCATATGTTCGAAAAGACAAAAATCCAATCAGATTCTGTGACACCATTGAAAATCAGAATTGGTT
Source organism: Bactrocera latifrons (assembly GCF_001853355.1). NCBI lineage: Eukaryota > Metazoa > Arthropoda > Insecta > Diptera > Tephritidae > Bactrocera > Bactrocera latifrons. The sequence continues at coordinate 1,041,386 of NW_017537589.1, forward strand.
TGCAATTCTGACAGCTAAGCAATTCTGTCTTGGATTCCACAACACCCCTGAATAATATATGTGATTATCGGTTTTATAAAAAGTTATCCATATTTTGATCGTAGTAAAGCCGAAGGCTTTTATTTCTTTATTTCAATGCGGTGTAATTGTGTTTTTTTAGTCTCAATAAAACTTATCATTATAATTATAAATAATCCACATTATTTATTTAGGGAAATGATTAAATTTTGACTACTGTACCTTTCACCTGAGATGTCCCGTTTATTTGAATAAATGGACTATAGAGTTTCTGCTTCGCACACGAATCCGCAATTCATTAAAATATCTGTGTATGCAATTGGGTATGTGCTATCGCCAACAAGTAGTAGATAAAGTTTTTATACTTGTACATATACATGTTGCATGCAACAAACAAGCTATCTCAAGTTTCTACGCACTTTCATATACAAAAATATATATCTATATGTACATACATATATATGGAAGTTCATTTTATACATATGTGCCTGTACCGAAATGCGTAAATTAACATGCAAAAAAAAAAAAACATCTAACACGCATGCAACATTTCTGATGTCGACTTGCAACTTTGCAAGTTGCAACTCTGGGAAAATGTCATGGCTGAGTGACTAAACGTTGAAATTTTGTGGGCCGCATTGGGAGCAGCGCTATGAGATAGGCTATGCATTGGAAAGCACAACTATAAAAAAAAAAGAAAAGAAAACATGGCTGCCATTTAGACGCTTGCTCTTCAAAAATCCATACTCTGCGCTGCACAGTATTTCATAATTTAAATATTATCCCAAGTAAAATAACATTCTTTCTATGTTGTGTGAGATTACTTTGACGGAACGAACAAAACCAAGATGAGTAAAGTTTCGGAGCTCATCTGCGGCTTACATTAATGCATATATGTACGTTTGTATGTATGTATATGTTGGGCTTGTGCGCTTATGCACAGTACAGCGGCAGCCCTTGTCTTTGCAGCTTCCACCTCACTGCTTTTTTTTGTTTGTTGGCTTACTTGCTTGCAGTGATGACCACCGCCATCGTCAATAATGTGTCCCATGCACAGCAGCCTCGACAACGGCAGTTGCACTATCAAAAGCAGCCATCGCAATCACACTTTGAACAGCCTTCAGCAACATCAACCTGCCACCAGTCGGCAACAGTACCACCCTCTGCCCCCTTTTTTTTTACCTTTTACCACTATTTATCTTAAACACACCGACCAGCCAACAAACCAACAATCCAAATCCATCCGCCCGCCCGTCCGTACGTCTTTCAGTCTATGCGTTTGTTGTCGGTCTGTCTGTCCGTCCGTCTGTTTGTCGGTTTGTCCAACAATCCATTCATCTATTGGCGCATTCCCCAAGTTCGGCATTCGCTCGCAGTTTGGCTCAGTTCAGTTCAGTTTAGTTCGACAAACTGTGTGGTGTGTGTTGTTCGTGGTCCCGGCTTTTGTTGTTGTGCAAAATTGCAATTGCGAATTTCCGCGCGCGTCTAGTTGTGTGTGTGGTTTTTTTCCATCTTTTCTGCACTTTACTTTACGCTATTATTTATGTTGTCTGCATCTAACTAACTGTGCATCTATATATGTGACTATCATCGCCTTGCATTTGTGTTTTATGTGTGTGTTGCTGTGTATGCTGTTGTTGGTAGTGTTGCTGCTGCTGGTGCTTCTTCTTCTTCGTCTATGTTTTGTGTTCCATTACATTTCCGCATTTTAATATGCAGTTTAGTTGGTTTCTGCACTTATCTGGGTTTCTTCTTTTCCAAACTTGAGTTCGCAACGTTTTTTAGTTTTTTTTTATTAAAGTTTTCTTTTGTTTTTCTTTTTGTTTTTCTTTTTGTTTATAGTTTTTTAATTTTGTTTTAGTTATTTTTTTTTTTTTTGGTTTTCTTTTGTTTTTTCTTTTTGTTTTAGATTTTATTTTTATTTATTTTTTTTGTTTTGCTTTTATTATTTTTCTTTGTTGTTCTTTTTTTTGTTTTTGTTTTTTTTTGTTTTCCTTACGTACGCTTCTCATGCTCAATGTATCGCTTGCTGATTTTTCCCTCATTTCGCCTCAAATCTTGTCGCTGCATTTTCGCCAGTTAATTTCTAGCGAGAAAGTTTTCCATTACCATCATTGGCCATCGCACACACATACACATGGACAAGTGCATTTATTAAAATGCATCTATCCGACTAATCGTATACATTTAATGTGATTATGAAACTATTTGGCCTAAATAAGCGAGCGACGCGTGTTTCACTTTGAGCTCATCTTCAAAACAAAAAGGTCCGACAGAAATTTGAAATGCCGAGAAATTTACTATAGTGTCGATTAGATAAAAGTGAAAATATAACTTGATGTTTATATGTATTTCGATGTTTTCTGTATTGAAATTTAGCACTATAAATAACCGTATTTGGATTTGTCTGCTTCAAAAAATTTCTACTCGGAGAGAGATCGAGTCTGAGATATATTCATAAATGATTTTAATTGGACGTATAATATAGAGAGTATACTGAAGATATGAAATTTGGTGAAAGTGCCTTCTTTTTGCATATTTTTTGACATCTCAACGACTTTTTTGAAATACACAGATTCAAAAGACTACAGCAAGACACCAAAGAAATAATGGAGCATCTCTTGCCCCGCATTGGCAAGACTACGTTGTTAGCTTCTGTGATCCCCATGGTATGATACACTCGATATCTGCGATAATGAAGCCACGGAGTTTTTTAAAATTCGTGTCAAGCGAAGAGCAGGCATCCTAAAGGACTACTCCTCATGGACCTAGTAACTGAACTCCATCTGGTATCGCAAAAGGCGAAAACCGGTATTTCGTAACTTAAAAGAACTATTTTATATGGCTTATGTCTGTTGAGTATCCACGTAGATATTAAAAAAAAAATAAAATCATTGGAATTTTTGACATAAATTTTGAGATTTTAAAAAAGTTGTACATCTTTTCGTTACTTACAGCTTAGACATATAACTTTTTTATATAGGGTTTGTAGTCTTGCCATAAATGGAGATCAACTCTTTTTAACGTTTAAAAGTTCAAGAACGCCCTTACTTTCCTCTTTCCGACTAAGATCGAACGTAAATTAGTTTTCCTTTCATTTTTGTTATTTTATATGTATTTCCTTTTCCATGAGTTTCTACAATGAATTTCCTTAATTTTTTCAAATATCTCTTCACTAATCTCGAGAACGACGAGTTAGAGCCGAGAAGAAAATTAAATTATGTTATTTGTCTTCTGCCAAATATTAAGTTCTTTGCTTACTCGGGCTATCCGTGATGTTTCTGAGAGTGTGCTAATTTTCCATGTTCCAAATATAGTGAGTGTTTTTTTTATGTGAAATTTCTTTATTGCGGTTTCGTTGAAAAGGTCGAAAAAGCTAAGCCTTTCGGAGCCATAGGAGACCTATACATAGAGGGTGATCCATTTCGAGAATCCCTATTTAAAAAAAACCGCCGAAACTTCAAATCTAATGGCGAATGCTTATTATCATTCATTCAACGTGGTTTGGTCGAATATTATCCAATAATGAATGCTGGGTCTCAAGATGGATGATGGTGTTGCGAATAGTGGTCCGATTGGGGTTTTTTCGTAATAAAGTTGAACGGTTTGTAAACGTTGTTCAGACATACATAAGCTTTCATGATGAAATGCCAAACAAATCTGTACAAAAATAAAATTACAACTTGACACGACTCACGCCTCCGTACCTCTACTTGGATCACCCGTTAAAATTTGTATTGTCTTATTATCCGACATCGATTATCAGTGTTGTAAGTGAGAATAAAAGCTATGTATATAGAAGAGTGAAACATTTTTTTGGTCTTTAAAAATTCTAAATTCAAGGTAACAAACTCGGTCAATACTTACTGCATAATTGATCTCAAGTGCTCGAAGCATACACGCAGATCAATTCAAAACACCTCTTTAACTGTTAAGATTATATTAAGTCTCTCAGTTATCTGATTATATTTGTATACCCGGAAAGCTTTAGATTAGATTAAAATATGAAAAGTGTCTAATGTTAAATATATTTTTTTTTAATAATTCGATCCCTTGACCATTTAACGGAATATTTTTTATCTTTATTAATTCATATTTGGAATACTAAAAGAAATTAGGCTTTGCCACCTGACGAATTTTAATTTCGCAGGAAATTTTCGGGATATCTTTCGTTGAAACGGCAATTATTTTTTACGAAATATCGTTAGCTTCGAACAAAGTATCCCACCCTATTGCACAAACATACATATAAACAACATTCTTACATCTAACATATATATATATACCCAAGGTTACTTTACTGTCTACTCTTTTCCTTTTAATTCTACACGATTTGCCATTCGTATTTGAGAATCGATAGATAATAACGTACTTGTCAATATAATGCATCAAAGTCAGCAACAACAAAAGCTAGTTACCGAACTCTACGAATAGCCAACCAGGCAGTCAGCAAATCTGAGCGAATCAGCACAACACATCGTCATAAATTCGTGTATTACAGTTACACATACATATACGCACAGTGTTTTGCAATAATTAACACAATTTCCTGTGTAATACGTGAACGTTGTAAAAAACTCCAACCGCACCTCTCCCCACATTTCGGAGTGTGTGCAAAGTTTATTGAAATGTCATGATATCCTAACTGTTGTTGTGATCCACACAATGTGCATGTGTCAAATTAACAATTTGGAGCTGTAAAAAGCGCTCAAAATACCAAAGTTGACAGTTCACACACAGAGAAAATAAGCAACCGATTCACAAATCTACATACAGACATATAGCATGCCCGCACATATGCATCTGTATTCCTAGGAGCATTGTTAGTGTGGAGAAAGTACTGTGCAAATCAAAAACAACAATATCTACATACAGTTAAAAACAACAATAATTCACAATACAATAAAACAGTGGGGACAGTTTAAAATTGTTTTGTACGAAAATTGTTTAATATAATCTTCGTCATTTGTCGCGTTGCTCACTCTCCACAACGATGCTGAGAACCTGTTCAATGGCAGGCACAACGGCATTTCACCACTGTACGGTTGCAGCACAGCTGTTAACTGCCTGTGACAGTTGAGTAAGGTAAGTGTTGGGAACTTTCTCAATTCGAGGAGGGAAAATTTATTAGTTTGAGAATTTTTGACTTTTATTTAAAATTTGTTGAATTTTATTAACAATATTTTTCATTTACGCATTCAAATAATTACAAATGCAATTGCAAAATCAGCGACGATTATTCGCATTAGTTACCAGCTTTTTAGCGATTTGCAGACAGTTTTTACTGCGCGAGTATGCTTTTTCCTTAAAGCCCTTAGTGTGAAGGGGTTATAGCCATTTTCGATGCAAAAAAATGCATTTGTATGGATTTTTTTTTTCAAGAGACATTTTTTTTATAGTATAAATAAGTAAATGTTCATTTACAGAACCGAAATAAACGGCGATTAATTTTTAATTAATTCAATTCAATAAAATATTAATTTTTTAGATGAATACAGTCAAATCGTTTTCTCCGAAAAAAATGTATTATTTGGAATAGCTTATAAATTAAAATTATTATCAGAAAAAAAAGAATTCTTTGATGATTACCTGACAGATCCATACATACATAAGAATGTGGGGAATAACTTCTACTCGATCGTTTCAGCTGTTTGGAAGAAATTCTCCTCAGCTGCTCTGAAAACAAAATTTCGATAAAAGTGCTTAAAGTTTTTGGAGCTGATTACATTAAGACAAAAAATGGAAATCGGGTCAGCAGAATTGTTGTTTCTTATACTAGTTAACTCCTCGAATGCTCTTACATACTGAAGTAACAGAATGCTACAACCGTCTGCTGAAGTTCAACGTTTTCAAATAGTTTGTCAAAATCGCGGTTCTACTTTGTTTTTTGTTTTCTTAGTTTGCCGTTTTTGCTATGCTCTTATGCTCTATGCTGCATATTCACAGCTCATCTAAGACTTAGATCGTCAAAAATTCGCCAAGTTGTAGCTCAACCTATAGAGTAAAGTGAAAATAACAACCTATTAATGAAAATCCAAAGTAGTCACCTTCCTAGACAGCAAATGTTAATTCCTCAATTGATTTTTGGATTTCTTTTGCATGGTCACTACGCGCGCGCTTGCAGAAGTTCAGACGCTGAGCCCAATTTTCGGTATTGCTGCAAAATTTCTAGTTCGTTATCCATACGAAGTTCAACGTCGCTGGGTTGTTGGCATAAACCACAGACTTGACGTAGCCCCACAGGAAATATTCTAACGGCGTCAAATCTCACTACCGAAGCGGCCAATTGAATGGGCCATTTCGGGAGATAACATGTTGACCAAACCTGGTTTTCAATAAATTGATTGTGACATTCGCTGTTTGACTTGTGGCGCTGTCCTGTTGGAACCACATATTGTCCAAGTCCATATCATCAATTCGGGCCAAAAATATTCGGTTATCATTGAGCGGAAGCGATTCCCATTCGCAGTAACTTGCCGGCCTTGATCATTACGGCAGAAGTACGACCCAATGACGCCGCAGGCCCATAAACCGCATCAAACCGTAATTATTTCTGATGCAATGGGGACTCAAGCAGTATGTGTAGATTGCTGCCTCAGTAATAACACATATTTTGCTGATTGACGAAGCTAGAAATGAACCTCATCGCTGAAGCTGATTTTTGATAAAGATCCGGACAATTTTCAAGTTGTTGCTTAGCCCAATTCAGGTTCATACGACGATTCTGTTGGCCAAGCGGCTTCAATTCCTGCGTTAATTAAATCTTGTAAGCATGTATGTCAAGATCTTTTCGTAAAATTCGATGCAACGACGTCACAGAGATGCACGACGTGGGAGAGACTGATTTCGAGCTAACGGCAGCAATATTATCGACACTATGGATACTTCTCTGTCTTACTGTGCCTATGGATTACAATTTTTCTACGAGAAGCTCAATTATAGATCTGACAGGACGATTATAACGACCAAAAATAGGACACAGGCCACTGACTACGAATTTCGGCAGTAAGTTTTAATAATTTCGTCTCATTGTTGGATCGTACATCTTTCCATGATGAAATGGCAAACCTTACTGAAGAGAAATGTCAAAAATGCAGGCATATATTTTCCCGCGTCGTTTCCTGTCCATGTCGATCTGCTTTTGTTGCGTCCTAGAGAAAAACGCTCTACAATAATCTTAGTTTAAAAAGAAATATGCAGCTCCGATTTCAAGGTGAATTTTAATCCTATTAAGCAGTTTGTTTATTTTTACTCAATTTACATTTTGGTTTTGACGCACGGTGTACTTGAAAGATATGAAAAAACAAATACAACAAATACATAAACCTAGTATAAATTGCACACCTCTACATATTTATTATAGCGTGTAACGATATTTCTGCACAAACTTATATTTAGTGAGATGAGTAGCTGCCTGCCAATAACTCAGCCCCTGTTACAATTTGTAGACTGTGCATCGTCATTGTGTAGTTACTTTTAGGTGCGAGTCGTCTCTTTATTCGTTTAACCGACCGACCACTCACTCACTCACTTCACTAGTATTGTAACGGCAAATCAGCTAACTAAATAAATTTTGCTTTAGTTGGATCATTGGTGCCTGCCTAGCTGGTTAGTCAGTCGCTTGTTCGATTAGTCGTCGCCGTCGCTCGAGCAACCGACCGCGGTGTGGTTCAACGCCAATGCAGGCGTTGTTTTCGCCGCCGTTTAGCAGCATCGTGCACATTTATTCTGCAGTCATTAGCCAGTGGAGCGTTGGCGCATTCACACGCTTCATATGCGCTTTGTGACAGACGGTGTGCCGTTTGCATACTAATCCTCGGAGAAGTGCTTATATACATATATACAGAATGTATATATAGCAAGCGGAAAATTTCGTTAAGAAAGCACAACTGTATTTTTTGTTTTCTGCTTTTATTTTGCGTTATTTTCGCTATTACTATCATTCTTTTTAGTCTGTACAATTTATTTCTATTTTTCATACATATTTACATAAACCTCATTTAGGTTTCTCTTTCATGTAGAAATATATACATTTGAATTTGTGCACATATGTATGTATATTTCAGTTTCGTTCATTTTACCCCTTATTCACTCTACCATGTAGTCTCCACCTCACCATACCAACTAAACGTTAAAAGTTTCTATGCACTCACAGACATCCGTACTTAGATTTCTACATTTTCTCTGCTTACAACTTATTGTCGCCGATAAGCGCAGCTCCTTCAACGCCAACATTAGTGTTTGTCTTTCACTGGATTTTTTTTTCTCTTTAAGGTCGCCATACATTCATACTACATGTACCACATACATATTTATATACCCAGCCCTCCATCCCATATGCTTCCTTGCCTACACAAAAATTTACTTTGTGAATCCGCTTTTTGCGATTAGTGGCGCCTGTTAGTAATGCTATATATATATGTATATGTACATATATGTGGGTATGTGTTTCATTAAAGCAAATCCATTTTGTGTACGTTTATTGCCACCATTATTCGCTCTTCATTCCACTCTAATTTGATTTATTTGATTTTTTCTTTGTCAGTTTGTTTCGTTTGCTTTTTCTACTCCGCACTGAATTTTTTATATGTATGTTTTATGGTTTGTTCAAGGCTTACTACTCGCTGTATCGACTTAATTTGAGTAAACATAATTATATTCTGTTATCCACACACTGTGCGCACTGTTTGGTGGATCTTATTATTTATTTAAGCAAACAGGGGTCGGACAGGTCCCATTGTATTTCACAGTGTCGTCCAATCATTTCACTTTAATATTATTTTTTATACCCTGAATAGGATATATTATGTTTGTTAGACCCAGAAGGAAATGTATTAGGTTGCCTTTTATATTTCGTGATTTGACATCCCTAGGGTGGTAATCTGCAAACTTACAATTTTATGGTAAAGTTTGACATTCTTTAGTATGCATACTCAGAACTTTTAGATATATGAGCGCTTTTTGAGTTTAAAGTAACTTAAAATATTCTTCTCCACTAAAAAATTAAAATAAATCTCGAATATCTCGGTAACAGTGCATCAATGAACCTAATTAAATTTTAAATCAAGGATCAGTGTTTATCGATGGTGAACTGAGTCGAGATCGTAGATCACTCCAAGACGAATTTCGTGAAGATTGTCCAAAATCAGTTGTTCTAATGAATTCTGAGTGGTACACAATCATTGTTTAGCCAGTCGTTTTTCAAGAATTTTGGAATTCCGGATCACTCGTCACCATGCCAATACCAGCTCTCAAATATCGACTGAAAAAACTTAATTTGTATGCACTCAAAAATCCGATTTGATGAGTATTCCTTCATATAGTCCTGACTTGTCACTGAATGACTTCTTTTATTCCCGTACATAAAAAAACTGAGAGGTCAAAGTTTTTCGACACCTCAAAAGGTGGTTGGGTTGATGCGTTCAGAATGCAAAATTTGGAGATAGTACCTCAATCAGAGTGGCAAAAGTGCTTCGATAATTGGTTCAAACGCATGTAAAAGTATATACATATGTTTGAAAAACAATAAAGCGATTTTCGAAGATTACAATTTTTCTGACTTATATTCGGTTGTATTTTTGTTTTTTGAAAATTTAGAATAATATTGAGATATAACTTGTCATCGAGGTCATCCAATGGTAGGCCCAGGAAAAGTGCTGTATCGGCCAGGTCGGACCATAGGTAGAGGTGTGTCAGATGTGTAGGGTTAGCTGGGCATGCAAAGAGGTGGTTACTGTCATGCGGGGACCCGTTGCATGCTGGACATATATTTGACGCCGTGGTCGATTCTAGATCAGCAGAAGTTTAACCTGCTACAGTATCCAGAACGAAACTGCGCAAAGGTCACTTTCGATTCTTGAACTCGCCGTCTGCAATGGGTGGTGCCTTGACTCCAAGTACGTCATTCACTAAGAGTGAAACGGTGAAGGTATTGTTGCGTCCGAAGTCTGGTCGGCGTATTGTCTTGCGTCGTCGACGTAGTTCAGAAAGGACCTCTTGAAGGTGTTTAACTGTATATTCTGATTCTTAACTTATTCTAAACTCTTATCAGAAGTCTTAAAATATAATTGAAAGCTATTTATCCTAGTAATTTAAAATTATTTACTTAAACATTGTTTTCTTCAATAATATATTAAAATTAATAAATTTAATACAATTAAGTGTTTACACTAGGTGAGAATGTTTATTAATATTTAATTATTTATTTATTTTTAAGTCCTACTGTTTTGAGCGCTAGTGTATGCCAACATATATTTTTCAATCATTGAAAAAGTAAAACAAAATGTACGAAAAGCAATTGCTTAATCTTACTTAGATGCTTTCGCACAAAAGGGGCATCAAACGTTGGATATAGTATACTCAGGCGTATAAGTAATAAAAGAGCATAAGTATTAAAGGCATTCATTCTCTCATGAAAATAGTAAACAGACAAACTCACAAGTCACTAGTGTGCAAAAACTGTGCAAAAAGTCTAAAAAAGGGATAGCGACACAGCTAGCTACCTTCTATTTTTTTCTCACATCCAAGTAGCTCACATTCGCGCTGTACAACAAAAATCCTCATGAATGCGCTGTAGGTAAATGAACGAAGAACGAACCAAACGCCTAACAGAATGGTATAAACATACCTATATTACTTATCACTTGTAGGTATGCCGAAGGGGGGGGTATGATAGTAGTATATGGTCGATTAAAAATATAAAGAAAATAAGAATTTAGTTATACACAAAAACGAAAGTTGATAAAAACAATATCAGAATACAGAGCAAAGCAAAAGCAGAGAAGTGTCACAAGATAAATGTATAGATACTCGATATATTTGTATGTAGTCATTATGTTAAATTTTGCTCTCATTAGTGTATTTGTTTCTGGTTCCGCTCACTATTTTGTTATTATCACATGTGTATATCTAAAACAGCTCGCGTTCTAATATCGCTCTCCTTTAATATTGTTGTTATACATATGTGTATATGTGAGTGTGCGTTGTTGTCAGCGCTGACAGCTGTTTTACCATTACCATTTCCTTGCACTCTATTATGCAATACATTCATAGATAGATATGCATTTGTATGCACTTTATTTATGTGAGCTCGCTGTGGGGCACATTCTCTGTGTGTCTGTTCAAGTTGTAAGCGCACAGTGGGTTGAGAAGCAAAAAAATCGATGCAAAGATCGCAAAAAACATGAGTGCTATTAAAATTTTTGAAATCAAGAATAATAATGTGTTTTTATGTTGTTTTTTCGAAACTGCATTTTATTTAATAAATAAAAAATATTGGTTAAGTTAGGTTAGTTTAGGTTAAATGGCTGATCAAAGATCGCACGTCGACTGCTATATGTAGTGCTAAGCCATAGAAAGAACCTCCTATGCACGAACTTATAAATGAGTAAAAACGCTTAGTAGCCAATAACGGTTAGATGTTTGAAGGTATGCGTCCCAAGTGTCTAAGTCTTGAAATCCCAAACGCGGGACAGTCAAGAGAAGTTAATGCTGAGTTGTTTCCGCCACATCTTTTTTCATACAGCTTCTGCAGATGCCAAGTACGCGAATAGGGCAAAGGCCGGTTAAAAGCCCCACAGCTAGGTAGAGGTTAGCCTTACTGAGAACAAAAAGATCATTAAATCAGCTTTGCAATTTCCTGGCACCCATGCCCACTAGTCTTATCACAAAGATACCCGATAACACCTGCGTCGGTATATGGGCAGAGAAGGAGCCGACAGAGTTCGGTTTGGCGACTACATGACCCAAGTAATCCGGTATGAAGTCAAAGTGTGTGAGGTGTGAAGAACTCAGATAAAAAATATGCATATACATAATTTGTGGTACTATAATAATCGACGATAAATTGCGAAACAAATTTTGTTTCGCGAGATCTCTAGCCGATCATCTCCAGGAGTACTTCCGAAAAAGATGTTTGGCCGTGAGGACGATTTTTCTCCTAAACATTGTCTCAAATTTAAAAACCAACCAATATTTTTATTACTTTATATGAAACAGGCAATAATCGAAGAACTAGTAAACATTTTAATTTTGAGAGAATGGCGGCTCTCCGAGCGAAAGTCGTTCTTTATGAAAAAAAAATGTAATACATAAAATTATATTTCTTCCATTATTATTTAATAAATACATATGTCTAGCAGGTCATGTAAAAATTCTAAAGTCGATCCGTTCAACCGTTTCGCAGAAATCTTCCTTCCTTTGAAAATAGCGTTTTGAGAAAAACGCTTTTAAAGTTTTAGAAGCTGTTTATTTTAAATTAAAAAAAGTCTCAACAAATGCACTTATATCTGCGAAAGTATTTATCCGATCACCTCATTTTGGGAAAATATACTTCATGGACTGAAATGTCTTTGGCATGACCATGAGTTCGCCACAAACGAGAAATCTCTATTCGTATCTGCGAATACCAACTTTAGCAAAAGTTTTAGGTGATTTCATCCAACCGTTCCCAATCTATTGGCCTCAAAGCGACGTAGCTCTGGTATTTTTGTTTAAAATGTAAAAAACTTTATTAAGCAGGTTACATGGGTTTCCTCGGGTAAAAAACAGCCTTTTTTCAACATTTTTTTTTTAAATTTTTTTCTTATATAAAAAATTAAATATTTTATTAGAATTGTTTATTGTTACAAACAAAAAAATTTTCAAATTTTTGGCAAAGAATATTTTAAACTCGGCCATTGCGACGCCATTTCCGGTGACCCCTTGGCAAAATGGTGCACCCACGATAGTAGGATTACTCCTTACAGGATCATCTAAAGTGAAAAAGTACGTGTTTTAGTTAAAAGCTTAACTTAGAATTTGGACGAAGGGAAAAAACTGAAAATTTGATTTTTGGCAGACAATTTTACAAAACAATGAAAATTTTGCGACATTTTTTTCTCCACAAGTTGTAATTGAAAAAAAAAAAAAAAAAAATCCTTCTTTCAATTCCTTAAGAATTGTATCTAAAGACCTGTGCAAAATTCCATGAAGATCGGTTAAGTAGTTCTCGAGAAATCTTGCCAACCGACTTCAAAAACACAGTTTCGAGAAAAAAGCGTTTAAAGACGGGGCACTTTGAATAGGCTCGAGTGAGTGCACAAGTTCTCAAGGCTGTATCTGCGAAACTATTACTCGGATCAACTTAGGATAATATTATAGAGGTGTTGTATAATTTAATAGTAAGATAATACAAAAAAAAAAAAAAAAAATTGTTTGAAACCCGGAAACCCATGTAACCCCTCAAGTTTGCTGCTTAAGTCTTTTGTTTCAGGCAACTTACTAGCATACTTTCCGGGATTTATATACTTTTCTGTTTACCATACTACTAAAAAAGTTTATATACAGAAATGAAATGAAATATACAAAATTTTTTGATGTATATACATATATGATTACACTAGTTTGAAATTGACGATAACAGTAAAATTATACTAGACCAATTGTTCACGGCATTAACACACAGCAGCCCAATACAAACTAATTAACAAATGGCAATCGTACTTCACACTAACATAAAAAAGGTTGTACCAAACTAGGAAAATATCAATTTAAGGGTTTGCGCGCGATTCTGCAATCCGGATTAACTTTGATCTTGAGGGTATATTGATACTTTTTCTAAAAAAAAAAAAAAAATCGGAAATATCGTGTGCATTTTGATGCTTTCCACAGATGAGATAGATATCAAGCTAGCGAATTCAAAAAGTACTTCAATCAGAGATTCAGCCTTAATTTAGATAAAATATCTATTTGCTTCTTCAATTCTTCGCGCACTCCACAGTATATTGTTGACCATATGACGAGCAGTTGAACGGGTCTCAAGTTATCAGCAGCGCGCATACTCTCAATGGCGCGCGCTCGCGCTCGCTCTCGCTCTCTCTCTCTCTCTCTCTCTGTGTTTTTAGTAGTGGTGGGTCGCCGGTTTGCCGGCTAGCGCGTCGTAACCTACATTTTGAAGGTAAATTTTGTGCGGCAATCGTTCATCGCCAGCTACTTACTGTTTCGTCATGTACGACTCTGGTTGCCTGTTACATTGGCGGTTACACGCTGTCGACTTGTGTGCACGCGCGCGCTTGGCCGCTTCATCATTGCAGCTGACTGCCTGCCGTGTTATATATAATACCTATTTATAATAAGCCATGTATGAAAGTGCCGCTGAACTACAAAACGCTTGTTATGCGTTATCGATAACGACCGCTCGACTGTGCGGTTGACAATGCAATGCGCCATGCCATGTGTGTGTCGTGTGTCTACACATGCAGCGTGAACTGCTTAGGCGAGCGGTCCGCTTCGTAATTTGTTGTGCATTCAGTAGCAATTTCTTGTTGTTTTTTATTGTTCAGCTGTTATCAGTTTTGCCGTTCTAAACTCGTGCGCTGAGCGTCGTGCCGGTGCGCTCATATTTTACTGTGGGCGCGTCGCTATATCAACGTGTTCTCTTTCATGCGCTCGTTCACTTTTCTTCACACTATATTTTTGTTGTGCTCTCTAATTTTTGTTGCGTTCTCTCATTTATGATGTTTTTGTTTATTTTCCATTCTACCGCTTTGTTTACGACGACAAACCGAGCAACCCCAACGCGTTGAGCTGCATGGCGAGGCGCGGCGCGGCACAGAGCGTTCGTTCGTTTTTATGCTCGCTCATTTGCTTGCCTTTGGCGGTGTTTTGTCTGCTTGGCGCTTTGTTTGCTGTTGCTTTGCGCTTGCTTCTGGTTTTGAATTTCTGTTTGGTGCGCGTTTGCTTGCTGACGCGGCTGCTCCCCTAATCTTTCCCTCGAATATCGAATCTCGATTTCGATGAGATTTTACCGCCGAGTTCGTTGTAATTTTTTTCTTTTCAAAAACAAAACACACTTTCTTTTTAAATCTTTGCAAAATTTAACAATAAATAAATATGCTACTAAATAAAAAGATCAACCAGAAATGAATACAACAAACAACGTTGTTTTTTTTTTTGTCGCAACACACAACACCACAACAAACAAATGTGCCAAGTCCGCCAACCGGCAATGTTACTACAGTGAGTGAGTGTGGTGTCTAGCCGCCATATTCCAAATGTTGTGCTATATAGTGTGTTGAACAAGTGAATGCGCGCGCCAGCCGGTCAACAGCCAAACAACCGTCTGCCGCGAGCCGCTACGGTGCTGTGAATGTCGGTCGGTAAATGCTGCCGCAAAAACCTACCGATGGCTACCGGCCTTGCCTCCTCAACATTCACGTCGACGTCTCATGCCTAATTGCTTCCCATCGTGCCAACGTGCGTACGTACACTATCTTGCTATCGTGCAAAGGCGGAGGCGTCAACATCGTTGTTAGGTGCTGGGTTTGCGTCGCTACAACATCGTCGGCAATATGTTATATGTGCTTGCTTTATTTAATCACTTTGCCATATTTAATTTTATCAAAACTAGCAATGGGCCACAAGCGATTTAAGTAATAAAAACAGCAATCAGCTGTTTAGAGTCATATTATAACCAGCTAGTCAGGCTAGTCAGCTAACATTTGCTGCCGCGCGCAACAGCAAACGCCGTCACAGTCAACAATTGACTGAATGATGCTAACGTGCTGCTGTTGACAGCCCCAGCTCAAGCAGTCGACAACTATACCGACACCGACACCGACAATGACAAAAACAACATCGACGACGCCGACGACCACGACCCCAACGTCGGAAAGCGAAGCAATCCGATGTGACGCCTTGACTCTTAATAACTCGCTGCGATAACGCCACACACACACACACACACATAATAATGGCAACTTGTTTCCAACGTCAGTGCCGACGACTCTCACCGCCAACAAACAACAACTATTACGCGCTCTTCATATCGTCCAACCACACGCCAAATATACATACTATACCGGCAGCCACTAACCACCAACACTCCAATAGCCGGCCAAGCAAACACTTCATACTTGTACACTCATTCCATCAAATAATCCGGCTAACTAAGCAACCGTGTAAGCAACCGACAACAAACCAAAACCATCCATCCGACCAGTTCGTTGCTTTCCTCTACGACTCTTGTTGTCGTCGTCTGCTGTGTAGGGCAGCAGCGGGTGTGGCTGCGGGTGGGTAGCGTGTGAACTTTTTTACCCACTACTCGTTTAGACTACTTATACGCCCCGTGGTCGTTTTTCTGCTGCATCAGCACATATTTAAGCGAGTACGTTTACATTCATCCATTCTCACATCCCCAAACATACAAACACACACACATCAGCGCACTCATTGTACAAGTGGAATCTCTCTGAGTGAGTGGTGGCGTTTTTATTATTTTGACTGCCGTTGTTGGTGCTTCGTGCGCGTCGTTGCTGTCGTGTTATTTTGAATGAATCAACATTGAAAACCAAAACAGATGATTAGCCTAGTAAACTGAAACCAGAAAGCCAGACGGCACGACACGAAGCGTTAACAACAATGAGACGGCAGCAACGAAACTGGTCGGCTGCATGACGACGTTGAGCTGAAAGAGCGTGTGAGCGCCACTGTTACATATACAGCTTTATAAAGAGGTTGCCAGATTTTTCAATTGTTTAAATATCGCGGATTTTTGGATTTGCGTGGCATAACCCGATTAAAATCTGATTGGTTTTGGTTTTTATATTAAATATTAAAAAACGCTGTTGTCTTTAAAGACGAACGGGGTCAAAAGCTCTCAATTCAGATTCCGTGAATGGTTTATTTTCAGAAATTGTGGATACCTACCAAGTTTTAATAACTATTGATTTCCCTTCAAGAAATTCGAAGAAGAGAAAGCTTTTTTAACTTTCTATTTCTAAAAAGGCAATTAGACATTTGAAATTGTATTACCTTAGAATGTCTTGAATTACAGTGAATAGAGTGAAGAAATCTCAATGTACACCATCCGATCTAATTTAACCCGGACTAGTGTGCGAGCAGACCAAATCGATAATTTTTTTGTAGATTGGTTTAACCATTTTTTATGTTCGTAAGATATTTGATTCCTAAATATTAATTGGTGTGTGTTTGGCATTTGGTTGTCCAAAATGCGAAACTTTTGTCTGACGGTTTTTACATGAAAAAAGTTAGAACAGCAAAATTTGTATTTTCAATAGAATCACGGGCCTGAGGTCAGAACTGGCTGTGCAAAAGACAGAAGTCTTGTTCATAAGTACTAGAAAAATGGAGGAATCTCTCTTCATGGGAGAGTGTGACTTTCATAGACTCAAAGTTCAAATTAAAAGATCACTTTGAATACACTGCAGGTAAAGCGAATAAAATACTAAACGGATTATCAAGAATGATGGCAAATAAAGGCTGTGTGCGTTCCAGTCGACGATTTTTACTCTAAATATAATGAGATCGGTTGTGTTATATGCGGTTCCAATAAGGGTCTAGGCGCTGGGCCAGACAAATAATCACAGTGCACAGGCTGTCGGCACTAAAAGTTGACAGTGCTTCCGAACAATTTCAAGCGATGCTGCTGAATATCACTACATCTAAGGTGACGTATGGGAGCAGGTATACAAGTTATCATAGCCTTCTATAGTAGCCAAAAGAGAAAAGAGAATCAAAAGCTTCACTATATGGCAGCAGCGGTGGCAAACCTCTTTCAAAAGACGCTGGACCCACAGACTGATACCGAACATCCATTCGTGGATATACAGACGACATGATCCACCTAACCCAAACACTAATGAGGAGGGAGCTTTTGAAGCTATCTGTATAGAGTATTATGAAGACTCTGAGTGTGTATTATTTTAGTGCCCTAGCTTTTAAAGTACAAGAAGTGGTTCCGAGCCGGGCTTGGAAGTCGCGCTGTCAGCGCTGCATCGACGCAAAAGGAGCTTATTTTTAAATTTTTTAAAGAAATGTAACGATTTCTTCAATAAATTTTTTTAAATCAGCGACTTAAATATCTTATCACTCCCCCGAAGTTAGACTCAATCAAGTGGTTCCGTTGGAGAGTCTGGAGTTGGGAATAGGTTAGGCTTAGTTCACTGTAAGAACTTAAAATCACCATATTTTTTGCTCACGACTTGAGTAATTCTCCTATTTGGCTCTTTTACTGAATAAAATCTGAAAATGATGGATTTTAATTTTTTATTTTAAATAATATGGCAATCCTCGCCGATAATTTGCTAAAAAGCAATATAACAGTCCGATAATTTAATATGGTGTACGTAATTCGAACAAAAGTTTATGTCCACTGATTACTATCCACTTAAACGTTGTGGAATGGGCACCCGAGCGATTCGCACAAAACAAATGCCGAGTTTTGTGAATACAAACGCAAATACACACATAAATATAAAACTTTATTGTGCGCCATTTATTTCTAATTATTTATGGTTATTATGTAGGTGTGATTTATGTATGCACTGCGCATTTAAGTATTCAAACAATTAGGCAACTATTTAAGAGATTATAGCATACTAATGAAGTCATCTCATCTACACACATAGATATTTAAATTATATTAATATATAAATCATTTATAAAAAACGCTATTAAAAACGAATTATTGCTTGTAATTATTTCATTTACATATAAAATTCCAACAAATTCCACATAAATAGTTATTAAAGCCTCGTCATTAAAAAACACAAGCACCAGCCATGCGAAAAGGCGAAAATTTAAGAGAAGGTCGTTGGTTTACTTGTGCATATTCGACATAAATACACATGTATGGTATGTTTTTGTGTCGACTCGTTTATCGTCGCTCGGCGTTTGACTGCACTCATTGAACGTGTAGTCGTCTCGTTTACAGCATTCGTTTCTTGCTGTGCGCTCCCCAGCTGGATTATCACCTCATCATGCGGTAGTTCCGTTGCCGTTCCCGTTTCTATTGCTCTTGCTGCTGACTAACTGGCTCCCCACTTTGATCAGTACATACCTACGTACGCTTCTCATTTCGCATATTTCGTTTCATTTCTCAGTTGTCTTAGGCGACTTTATCACACGTCTAGCATTCCAACCATTCCATTGAAATTTTGTTGTGTTGGGGAGCAGCTGTGCGCGCTGTTATGGCGCTCTCCGCTTATGTTTGCGGTGTCATTTGGTCGTGCGGCGCACCGGAAGGTCGCTTTACCGCAACAATAACACCAACAACCGAACTATTTATTATGAAAATCGTGCAAACAATGTTATCGTATCTCTCAACATTTTTATATTCCATCGTCGTCGTTGCCGTCGTCGTTGTTGCTATTGCAGTCGCTTCGTTGGCAGCGTAATCGTTAATATGTTTACATACGTGTATTTACATACATTCATGTATATATTTTAAATATAATACTATTTTTAGCTTCAGACGCGCGCACGCTGTTGCTCGGTTGTGCTGCGAGTGCATTTTTTCGCTTTTATAGTATTCGCTTTGCTGGTGTTGCTGTTTTTTCGGTTGTTTGCTTCGTCGGTTGCCGTTGACGTTGTTTTTGTTCGTTGGCATCGAACTTGTTTGCTTGCCGTCAGCTGTTGTGCTATGCTTTTTAAATGGTTGTTGGTCGGATGAGTGGTTCAATGTGGGCTATCCATCGCGTGTTTTATCGTGTGCTTCGTGTTCGCTTTGGGGGGTACTCGAGGGTAATTACTTTAGCGCCTCTGGTTAGTTAGTTTGTTGGGGTCGTTTTCCGCTCAGACCACTGAAAGTAATACCTACATTTATTTGTACGATCCAGCTTGGAAAATGTGGTACGCTTCAATGGCTGCGGAACAGGTTTGGCGTGCGATTTAGTTGTTGAAGATTTGAGTTGCTTTTCTTCGTGTCTTTTGCTCTTGTAATTGAATTGAGTGGATGTTGTCCCAACGAAATTCATGTGGGATCTAATGTAAATTAAATCCATTTTTTATTGGTTTGTATAAGATAGTGGCTTCTTTAAATAGGGAATAATAGGAATAGGGTTTCCAAGTGTTTCGGGTATTATGAAAATTTAGTGTTTAGACTAATATAGGAGGTATATAAATGTATTTGAATCGTTCCTTATTTTGATTAATTTATAAATGTGTTTTACAGCATGGTGTGTAAGGTATGGTACAAATTTTGTACTGAGTAAGTTGCTAGAATTTCTTTATTGAGAACAATTAGAATTTGTTTAAACTTTAGAAATTTAAAATAGGAGAAAATATAACATAATTATTCCTTGTCCCCTATTTACTTTTGACTTGGATTAAAGAATTTTTATTATGATCTTAAAAAACATAGGCTCCTCAACCAAAAAAAGCTTCATCCTATTTTCTACACACTTGTTATAAGCTTCGGCTGGAATGTCCGGTGCCTTCAGCGATTTGGTTTCGGTTAGGGCTCGTGTTTGGAGCGCCGTTCGCTGGACTTTTGAGCAGTATTGACGTCAAAAACGTATGTACATAAGCCTTATATCTCGTCACGAGTAAAGATGCGTTTGGCGAATGCGGGATCCGCCTCGACTAGCAACTCTTTTGCTATTTCTACGCGCTGTCAATTTTGCAAAAATTTTGGACTTTTGGTACGAGTTTAGTACTAATACGCTTTATACCCAAAATATTTACCAAGTTCTTATAGATACCTTAGAGAGGCTGATATCCTCTGCTATTTTTGCAATTTCCGGTCTTTTGGTACGAATTTAGCATTGAAACGTTTTATACACAAAATATTATCCAAATTCTTGTCGATACTTTAGAAAGGTTGAGATCCTCTGCTATCTGTCCCATGCCAAGACGAAGACAAAGAAACTGTGAAACTTAAATTTGTCGATATTATCGTCATTAACCGCGGTGGATAGACAACTCGCATGAAATAAGTTTTCGATGGTTTCACGAACTTCATTAAAGAGACACTAAGCCACTCAACTATTTGACTTCTTGATATATATAATACAATATTTTCAACGTTCTTATTGCCGTGAATTGATATTGATTGAAATTTAGCAAAAAAAAAAAAAAAAAATTATAATAGATGACATATCAAATATTTCTTGGCAACTCTTTTAACAATACAACGACTAAATTATACTGTCTCGCCATTGCTGCTTCGTTGGTCATCTCGTACAGCAACATCGTAGCCTTCGTCGTCACAGGCTCCTCGTTTCAGCTGATTTATATGCTTACAATGCAATAAAAGTTGCACTCTGGGCCACCAAAATGAATCCAAGTGGATTCCGCCGGCATACACCATGGGGTCTGCGAGTTTTTGCCAAGCATCGAAATTGTAAGTATGTGTTGGAATGACTGGAATGCGGTGCACTCTCGGGTCACTGTGTACCACATGCGCATATATATACATACCTACATACAACGTGCAAAAGCCACAACGGCAACATTTATCGGTGACAGAGGTGCCTTGTTAACAGTATCTATGCGTACGCTCTTGGCACACTGCTGCTATAATGTAGCCGACTATTACATGGTGACAGATGAACAGGCCACTCAAAGCCACAGCACGGCTGCAGCAGCAGACTCGTTTCGGTTGTCGCAATTTAAGAGCGCAGTTCCAACTTGTTAATATTGCTTGTACTACTTTGGCAAGTCGTCGCACGGTACAAATCCCACTTTGAAAAGCGTGCGACGGAAGTAAAGAGAACAATTATATTTGGTGCCTGCCTATATGAACACAACAACATTTGCTTATCATCGATTATTTCTGAGCTACAGTCACAGCACACGACCCCGAATTCTCAGTCATCTCGTTGTAGGAGTTGGATATTTGCTTTTGCTTTGCTTTTGGCTGCGCTGCGCTCCAGCCCAGCACATTGGGGAATTCGGTCATTCGGGAAGTCGGGTGTAGTCTGTTTGTTGGTTGCTGTTGTTGTGCTTATGTTTAGCTCATGCTGGTGTTGCTGCTGTGCCTCGGTTCGATCCGAGATTCGCGTAGCGCGTGCATGTCGTTAAACAGTCAATGGGTTGATTGCTGTTGCTTGCATGCAAGCAAAATGAATTCATGGCACGAATAACATACATGATATAATGCGAGCAGCGAGCACCGAGCAACGGCAATAAGAATCCGAAAGCGCAAAAACAATGTGTTGGAGATTTTGGGTGAGAATTTGTTGAGTGTTTGTAGAGTTGAATTTTCTGTTTATTAAGTGTAGATATATACATATTTTTATATGTATGTACATACAAGCTTACATATACATATATGTGTATAAAAGACGTAATTTATTTGACAACTGCTACAGTGGGGATTGAAAGCGAGTTCTCACTATTTTAGTAGTGGAGAGAATAGTATACGGCAGAGAACCGTGATGCTTGCTGTACGGCATCCAATTGATGGTTGTTAATTTTTGTCATTTAAAACTTTTTAAGTGTTATTTAACAATTAGGGGAAATTCATAAAATTTTAATGTTAATTTAATAACTTCCACTCTTTATTTATTTCAAATGAGTATTTATTTCATTTATGATGTGTTGATGTGATATTTTAATACCAACGTTATTTTTTTCTGTACCGAATCTATAATAGCATTCACATTTGCCTTTTTTTAGCATACAATTTGAATGGCAACCGACGAAGGTTGTGTGAACATGGCGAAGTCGCTGGGAAAAAGACGCAGTGAGCTTTTTCGCGAATATCGATAACATTAAGCTACTTAATTATCAGATTCGTTTGAAACTATAAAGCCGATGAGCTTGCTCGAGTTATGTTCGTTTGCGTTCTAGACCCCTGGACTTGTGAGTTAATCAACAACTAGCTCCTTTGTAACTGCGACATCCCAGTTCAAAACATGGGCGTCTCCTGCTCTACTTGCTTTCAGAATGGTTCATCTCGCCGCAATTGTAGGAGTTCTTGCTGTACATTGTCTTACACCCTTGAATGCTAAATTTTGTTGGCAAAAAGTTCCGCTATAACCACGTGAACAGTGTCTACTCTAACTACTGAACTGTCAAAGATGTATGGTATAGTTGAGGTGGCAAGATCTCATCAGGCACTTCCTCCTCTATGTCCCAGGTCTTGCTAGGTTGACGTTGCGAAACAGTCGAAATCGATATCATCCATCTCAACAAATTTGTTAGTTAGAAAAATAAAGCTTCTCTTGTTTTTTCTATGCAGAAAGTTTTACTACAAAAATTAAAACACTTTCTTATTATGGATGGGATACTAAAGCATATTAAATGCGTATGAATTCAAACATGCAAGTAGTAAATAAATAAAATATAAGAAAATATATCAAAAGTATTTAAATGCATACATACATATATCATTATTAAAGAAAAAAAAACAACAACAAACACCCCTAACTCTCAGCACTTTCGTCTCCACAGCAGCAGCACCGGAATGCCATTATTGTGAAACTGGAAAAGTTGCACATGCTCATAAAATTCACTTCGCCAACTGGCTCTCCGTTTAAGTTTTCAATATCGCGCATATCTCCCAGTGCGAGCTTGCTCCTCCCGCTGCACTGGATTCAAATTGGTATATACAGATGTATACCTAAGTGTAGTAGGTACATATGTGTATATGTTTGCATCGGACTCTACGCGTTTGTCATGTGGCTTCGCTTAAAATCCATAACCAACATAATTGACCCGAATCAAAACAGCGACAACAGCTAAAAACGAATTCCACGATGATTACACCGTCGTCGTGGCGATGTTGTTATCGGCGAATTCCCCACAGAGGCGTTGGTGTCATGAAAAAATTATTAGAAATTTTCATGTTCTAATAAAAATAAAAATCCGACTTATGAAATTGTTAGTTTCGCCACTGCTGTTATGTTATGAACTGGGTATTAAGAAAATGTATCGAAAATAGAAGCTACCAATTTATTATTTTACACTGAAGTTATTATGGCCTTGAGCCTCTAAGATGTGTTGCCATCGTCGCAAGGGCTTCAATATATTATTGATCATAATTACTTTAAATAGAATGTAGAGAGGAATCAACTAACAATATCGACATCGTATATGAAAGAGTTGTTTTTTTYTTTTCAAATAGACATTTTTTCAGAGTTCAATTTCAAAAACATCACACCAAATTTTTTAAATCTAGTCTAGAAGTCTTTGTATATAACAAGCTTAACTTGTATAAAAAAGAAATAATTAATTAGATATAAATCTTTTTCTCTTTTCAGGTAAGTTTAAGACGATTTTAAATTCACCACTTAATATTCAAATGAATACGATGGCAAAAATTCTAAGTAAAGTTTACTGTTGAAAAATCAAGCAAGAAGAATAAGCTTTATTAATTAATTATATGTGGTACGTTTCATTTATTTTCTAATACTTTTCAAGAGAGCAAAAACCATATTTACAAAAATTTTATACAAATCCTTATTATTTTCCTCACACTTCATAAACCTATTGCCTAGGATGGCTTTCAGTGCCTTTGGCCGAATATTGGATTTTTCGGTTTCGGCTAATTTTTGGAGCGTCATTCGCTATATTGTTCATATTTTTCGGTCTCATATTAACAGAACGCACGTTCCGTCACCAGTAACAATGGGTTTGATGAATTTCTCGTATTTCTTTCTTTATTAGTAGTTCCTTCTTTTCGCTGTTTGGCGCCAATTTGAGTTTCCGAGTGTAGCCAGCTCCTTCTCCACCTGGTCTTTTCAACAGAGTGAAGGTTTTTCTCTTTCTTTGCTTCTCTACTTCTCAGAGCTGTTTTTCATCCATTCGGACGATATGACCTCGTCAGCGTCAGTGTAGCCGCTGTCTGTTAATTCGCTCATCGTTCCATCGACTGTGATATTCGCCGTTGCCAATGTGCACCACGAACCCTACACCGAATTTGCGATTCTTTATATGGCGACTGTAGTAAATGCCACAAGGACCTATTCGTCTCAGTGCTTGTCCCGTCCATCGCATTTCTTGTAGGGCGGTGATGTCAGCCTTTACTCTTACGAGGACATCAACCAACTGGGCAGCGGCACCTTTCGAAGTAAGGGATCGGAAATTCCAAGTGCATGCCCTTAAATTGCAGGGTTCCTCGGGGGCTCTCATCCGAGGTTCATTGGGGTTATTTTTAACGTGGCGGGTCCCGAAGCCAACGCATAACCTTGGGGAGGGATGATTCACCTTCTAACTTTGGCTCGCTTTCATGTTTTTTGATCTAAGACCGGAAGTCGTGAGCTGCTTGAACCATATATGAAAGAAGCGTTTCTGGTCACTTCCAAGTGAAAGGCGCTCAGAGAACTTTCCTCACATACACATGGCTCCATCTTCCGTAGAAGTCTAGCATTACCAAAACAGTAACCAATATCTGTTGAGTCATAGTCAGCCATAAGCGATATTGATATGCTCTGCTATCTCTCTGACACCACCACAAAGGCGGCAAGTGGCAATTTTTCCATGACATCAAGTCCTTTATTGACTACTTTGTGCCACTCGAATACTTGTGTTCGTGATAAAGTAGACTCTCAAAACACTTCGGCAATATTTTGTAGAAGTGATTCCATTTTAGGCACAAAATTTCTAGCAAACTCAAAGTTAAATTTTAATTTTTATTATTCTTTTCATAGTAAAAACAGACAGTGCAGTCCGGGTTGATCAGATGTTAGATAAGAACACTTCAAAAAATTCAGGTTATATGTTGATATTCGGTTTCAGAAGAATGAGTCCAATGTTTGGATAGAAATTTCTCAATATGTACTTAAAAATAGCAGATTCGTAAGCTTGTGCTTATTTTATTGAACATTTTAGTTTTTAATATAGAATTTATCCTCCGACTTAGCTTTGAAAAAAAAAATTTATATACTACTTTAGAAGGTCCCTTCATACTTCAATAGCGACTTTTAAGTGTTTATGGCAATAAAATAAATTTGGTCTCACGATTTTCAAATTGAATTTGCTAAACACCTCAATAATAGCCTTTGACAGTAGAGCAGTTGATAGAACTCATTTTTTTTCTTAAATGAACTACCAGGGGCATTCCAAAGTAAATAAGGGGAATCTAGCGCCCCTTGAGGGGCCATCTATATGTTGACTGGTGCATTAGTATCTGCTATCTCTATCGATTGTCTAGTGAGAATTTCATGATATTTCATTAATTGGAACTGAAGTTATTGCKTTTTAAGTGTCAGTATGTTTGTGTTATCGGTGCGGAAATGAGCTTCGAACAATGAGCCAACATTAAATTTTGTTATAAAATTGGTAAAACTTTTACCGAAACGTTTCAATTGATGAAACAATGCCCGTAGCAGAGTGTACGAGTGGTTTCAACGTTTTCAGGTGGTCGTGGGGACATAAATGACAATCAAAATCAATGAAATTCCGCGATCACCGGAAATTCCATCGAAACTGTGCGCGAATTCATCAAAAATCAGCCGAAATCATYATTGAAATTCATGGAAATGGAATTGAACATCTCCAAAACATCGATTTATCGCATTTTGACCGAACATTCGGCGGCCATAACCGGCCAACGAACTAAAACAGTCGTTCGACATGCCTTTGGACAGTGCAAAAAGCTGTATTGAAGCAGAAGGATACTATTTTGAATAATATAAATTGATTTTGCGAAAAACTAATTGTCCTGTTTACTTTGGAACACACATTGTACATACATATGTATGTATTTTCTATGAAGGTGTATCTTAAGTGAAGTTCTATAGCGTTCTACAGGCTAATGGCGGGGTATATCTAATATGAATCGCTGATTGACATCGATTTAGTCTCGCGTTATACAAAATTATATGTAATTAAGTACGCTTATAAATTATATTATAACATTTTTAATGGGTATACATACATACATATACATAAATATGTATGTATGCAGATGTGTTTGTACAAATCTATATACATATGTATATTTACTCGCCACTATTTGATATTTGCGCAATTTGAAATAAAGTTCACCACGTTTGACGAGTGTGGAAAAGCTAAAAATAACTTTTGTAGTTTTCAACGTTTCAACCCTTTGCCCTAAGTATTTTATAATCGGTAAGATGACGTCAGTCGTGGAATTCTAGACCAGATGATAGAGTGTGCTGCTAGGCACGTACAATTTTTACGTGATACATACATACATATAAAAATTATATACATACACATACATATGTATGTATATTATAGTTATACGTATGACATATTGTATGTATACTAGGTACATATGTATGTGTGGACACATTTTAATATAAAAATTTCTTTGATAACGCATAATAAAAGTGTAGGAAGCAGTGGCGCACAATAAGTCTGTGTGGTTAGATACTTACATATGTATGTATGTGCTTCCAAGTGYGTGTGTGTTAATGTACACACATATGTACATATGTATGCACAAATACTTCACCTAAATCTCAAAATAAGTTAACATAATTTTTCATAAACTTCAAAGAGAAAAAATTATAAAATAATCAATTTTGGCTATATGTATACATATGTACATGTATATGTATCAAGAGAGGGTTAAAACTTTGTATATGCATGTAAAAAGTTTTAGTAAACCAAAAAAACCTCAATTTCGAATTTTTTTTGTTGATATGAATGTGGTTTTACATTTTAGGTGACGATCTGATTTATTACCGTTAAACATAACATACATTTGCTCATAAGCGACAATTGCCTGCATTTGCGTACAAAAAATTAGTTTGCGTTTTAGTATCTACCAAAATTAATCGATAGCCCCATTTTGTTGTTCTTGGCTGCAAGTGGCCCCACCCCTCTGCCAGCTGCAGTTCGAATGCATTTTCGTAGTAGCTACAAACAAGCGCACAGTACATACATACATACATTTGTACATATGTATATCAATGCATTTTTGTTAACAGTTATGTGCGATTGTATGTACTTACGTACACTATATGTACATATATACTAATATGTATGTACATACATGCCACTCTTATATGCATGCACAATCTTATGTATCGCATTTTCTTGTCTACGCATTACACCTACCATCTCCTTGCCCAGCACAATTCCACGTTCTCATCGCCCAGTCGTTCGTCGTTTGTCGTCCACATCAACGTGGATGTTATTGAGAATCGTCGAATTTTGTAGTCTGTAGTATACCTTTCGAATAAAGCTGGCATAGGAATGCATATATTATATATACATACCTATGTATATATGTATGTAGCTATTCCGTTGGTTTGCCTGTCTGCCTGGTTGCCTGCCTGATCGGGCGGTTGGTAGCAACAGCAGCAGCCGCGAGAACGCGCCGTGTACGCACTCGCTGTATTTCGCCGCGACCCAATCTCACGGTACACCCGGTATTACTCCACTGCAATCCGCTCTATTATAGGAGCATATATACGTATATATGTATGTATTTACTTCAGTACTTGTGTACTGAAGTATATATTTACATATGCATGCTTGGAAGCGATTCCTGTGCTACACATATGTATGTACTTATGTAAAGTACATATGGTATATCTATGTATGTTTGTTTTTACATATGTATGTATGTATATACAAAAGTACGTTGGTGCACTATTCGGCTGCTGCAAGTTGCAGTTGTTTGATCTCTGCTTTGCAGCTGCCAGTTGCTTGTTGTGCACAGTGCGCTGATATATGAATATATGTATGTAAGCAAATGTATCTACCTACAACTCTTTTTGTGTCTTACACATACATACATATATGTAAATATGTATTAATATATATACATACATATATGTGTGTTCCGAGTATATGCTTAGGCTCACAAGCATTGTGTATATAAATTTTTCCTCCTTTACCTTTGTCCTGATTTTTTTGCAACAATAATGCTGTGCGCCCCTAGAAACAGTCAGCCGAGAAACCAACCAAATAACACACTTATGTCCACAGCGCCAACATGCCTGTTGCAAGGACAACGCGCAGTTATTGTATTGAAACAAAACTTTTTCATTTATACTTTTATATTGAAATATTTATGAACAGACATATGTGAACTTTTATATGCCCAAAACCATTCTGGTATTTTGTTCTCAAAAATGACACAAACTTAATTGATGACCGAAATCTCTTTTTTTTTTTGTCAATCAACAATTCTTCGAAGAAAGTAATGAGAAAGCAAGCTTAAACTATAAATCAATCGGAACCTTTGAATGATTCGAAGTTATGCAACCTTTTCGGGCTCAAGTATTTCATACGTGTAGGCAAGTTATTATAATTGATATATGTACCTTCCCTGGCAGAAAGTTTTTCGCACATAACTATACCCTGAACTGTGTAGGTATTAAGTTCACCACTACCATTTGCAATACCCAGCAGGAAGCGTTGGAGAGTCAATAATTAACTGAGTTGGTTAAGCCATTACCGTCTATCCATCCGTCTGATTTTCAAGAAATTTTGCTCGGATTATCCTTTAAGACAACAGTACAATCTCAGAAGAAATAGTTCGGATCGGATTACTGTAATATATAGCTGCCATACAAACTGATTGCTCAAAATCCAGACCTGGTATGAAAAACTATTCTATTTGAGAAGATACCTTCTTGAAATTTGTCATAGGTTATTGCCTAACCCAACCCTACAATCTCCGTAGAAATTGTTCCGATCGGTTCATCATAGCTTATGGCTGCCGTGTAAAAATAAGATAAAATTGTATTTATGCTATAAAATGCGCAAATAAATATTCTTGTTTTATTTATTTCAGTTCCAAAATAAGCTTCATAATTTGAAACTTAAATTWATTAATTTAATTTAATTTTCTCGCAGGGTTCACAGCCGTTTGTGGAAAATTCTCTACCTGTTGTTATTTTCTTTATTGAGTACACTGTTGTTTTAATGTGTTTGATTGTTTGCTTTTGTAAGACCGTATGCTTGCATTCATACGTACTGTGTTCTCAATAAATAAGGCTTATCTCGCTTTTGATGATGCACACACCACAATGCGTTAAAGTTTCTGAATCGCATTCAAGCGTTATGCATATGTATGTATGCACATATGTGTGCTTGTATATAAGATACTCTGGATTTATTGGAGTAAACGGAAATGTACTTCATTTGTATTTGTATATAATAAAGGTATATAGCGCTTATGTACTTGTATGTACATATATGTTTTCCGTTTATGTACGTATGTATTCTTCCATATGTATGCACTTACAGATAGTTCTTCCTCTTTCGGCGCCTCCATCAGCTTCCTAATACTTTACACTTTTTATATTTCCACATCTTTATCGCGCTCACAATTTCCTAGTTCCTCTTTTATTTTATGTATGCGCTCTTTATTATGATTTTTTTTTATTCTATATTTTTATTTATTTTCCGTTAGAGTTTTATTTTCTGCTTTATTACATTTTTGTCAGATAACAGCTGCTGCTGTTGGTTTGTCCGCCTGTCGTTGGTTGGCAACGTCAGTCAGTTACACACATTCATGTACTATTCGCCGTTCTGTTCTTAGGCTCCTGGTTGATCTCTTTACGTCTATACATAGGTATATGTATACCTACAATATACTATATAAATATGTATATACTAATATATGCAGAGTTACTTGTATATGCTTTACTATCTTTGTACATACATATGTATATAATATTAATTAGTTAACTCATAATATAGAGGCCACAAGTAGCTGTTCAGAATATTTTAATTACGTGTATAATATACACATACTTAACGTGTATGTAAGTATGTATGTATGTATATATACATGTCAAACCAGTATAATTTCAATTAGGTAAAAGCATATACATACATATATAGACATATACATATAAAGGTATGCTAATAAATGTACACGTAAATGGTTTTGCACCTAAGTATATGCATATTTCATGCTTACATATTTATTTATAAGTGGGTTGTATATGAATTCCATGCCCTTTCAGTAATGATTCACAATTTCGATAAAGTGATTAAAATGTTGAAGAGCTCGTATAGGGAGATCCATTTCGAGGTATTACGTCTCAGATGGTTCATTCGTTGAGTCCAATTTTCGATGACTCGTTCGAACATTTTGATTGGTAACTTGCTAATGACACACATTATCTTTTGCTACAAGGCCTGAATAGAAACGCGTTTGTCCGCACAAACTTTAGACTTTACATATCCCCACTGGAAAAAGGTTAATGGTGTGATATCACACGATTTTGGTGAAATTATCTGCTCACCGAAGTATTCTCTCAATAAATTCATAAGCGTTATATTGAAAGTGGGGCCGTCTTGTTGAAACCAATTTCGCCGAGATCACCTTCTTCGTTTTCAGGCATCAAATATCTTTTTATCATGGCGCGATAACGGTCGGTCATTGACGGTTACGTTCTCACCGGCATTATATTTGAAGAAATATGGACCAATAATTCCACCGACACACAACTTACACCAAACCTCTTTTCCTGGCAGCCCTTGAATCTGTTCAGGTTCCTTTTCGTCCCAAATGCGGCAATTTTGCTTGTTAACCTACCCATTGAGTTAGAAATGGCAAGGACTTGAATTTGTTTGGTTATTTTATAGTACATAGTTGTTCCATACCGGCGGTTCCGACAAATGAGCACTTTCAAATTTATATCTCAAATACTAGGGGACTATTTCGAGTGTATACAGAGGTACAGTGGGACATGGCTAAATCGGCTCAACTCATCACTCTGGTCAGTTTTAGAAGTGGTGAAGTTAGTTAATATACCCTGTTCAGGGTATAATTCAGCTTTAACAAAGTATACGTTGGAAGTTGCGTCTTTAAAATTGTTCATTTAGAATTTTGTATAACAAATAATTTGATTTTGGAGGCTAGATAAAAAACAGTAGGGTTGTAAATGAGCGAATATCAAATATTTAAGTGATTGCCTGGGGATCCCTGTTTTAGATATCAGCACATATTCCCATCCCTTCTTGGAAATGAAGCTCCCATTTCCTATAAAATTTCCAGTTTCGGTTGATCCTTACCAAAATGTTATCAAAAAGTTCAAACGGATTTCGCCGCTCATTATAGAAGTATACTATTGTATATCGCACAGGCTTTGCCGTTTGAAGTCTCCTTTGTATGCCAGAGTTAAAACTTATGAACCTGTTTATCAATTTGTTATTTTATCATGTCTCCTATCAAGGCACACAACGCAACACTGAAAGGCGTCCGAACTGGACATTACCACTCACGGGGTGAGGCAAAAAATTTTGGGGGATACAACTTGTCAAAGACTAATGCTGAAGAATCTCATTAAATTTGAAGGAGGATCTAGGGGTTTTGTCGGTATAAGGTGGTTTTCCTAATCCAGACCTAGGGGTTCTGGGCATAATACAAAAGAATTCCTTATTTTCTTCCAGTTTGAAGATCACAAAAAATCCAGTTTTAAACGTCGTGTATTAGTAGATCGGCTTTTAATTGCGAATGAATATTGGAACAGCGGCCGATTGACCGCAATTTTAACTTAATGTGGTTGGGGATGCAAAATTTTTTTCTGTACAGTTGGTTGGCTTTGTTGTTTTTATTCCATATAGAGGATAATTTAAGTGTCCCATGAATGATAAGCATGACGAGCTGAGTAGGAATGCCATGCCTGTCTGATTGTCGGCCTTATACACGCGAATTGAAATTTTACTTATTTCCTTTTTTTCCAAGAAGTTTCTGATAGCGCCAATATTGGACCATTATAGCATATAGCTGTAATACAAACTGAACGATCAGAATCTTTTTTATTTCACAAGATATCTACACGAAATTTTTCACGAATTATTATCCAATGTAATGCTACAATATCCGGTCAAAATATTCAGATAGAACCAGTATATCATATAACTACCATATAATTGACCTATCTAGTTTTTATTTTACTTTTTAATTGAGATAGCGGGTAAAAATTTCGAATGACACCCTGGTGGTTAGTGTCGAGTTCGCTTGATGCGTCTATCGAGTAAAACCTCCCACACCGGTTGGTTCTGAACCCGTGAAAGGAGATGGGGAAGGATGAGAAAGATTCGGTTGGAGGGAACCTGACGCTAAAAAGCGAAGCACGAATTGTTATACAGGTGGGAAAGGAAGAGTTTGTCAGAATGCACTTCTGAAAAGATCGGTCTTCTTGCACCTGAGAGTGGCAAAACAATCGATGCTGGGGTTTGTGTGGGATGCTACTGACACCCAAAGATTGTTAGTGTAGGAGATAGCTGCCGATTGTAGGGAGGAGAGATTGGTTCCCGCTAGGATATGTTTGTTTCCTTCATACCATTAGGAGTTGAGAGCCGATCTTAGTAGACGCATGCGGCTTGAATCTTCGACAGTTGTCGGGGTGAGGCAGAATTCTCAACGGGGATGGTGCAGGAGCATATTCTTCTAACGATGCCATTTCGTTCAAAATCAAGAAAAAGATCTTTTTATACGAATTTAGTCTATAAGAAATGCACCTGTGAAGCGTATTAGCGGTTCGGTACAGTCGAACATAATTCTTTTTTTAGTTTGTTTGTCGTTTCATTAATAAGTGAGCGGAACGCTACACCAATTTACACGCTCACTGACAGTCGCAACAACGGCGATGTGTCAACATCGTGCAACGCTAACAACATCAAGCGTCGTCGAACAAATATTTCATCGCCCTCAGCGCTGTGCCCGACGCCAACATGGCCGTGATCGTCATCGATATGTTTTCAAAGTGCTTACCGTTGCATTGTTTTTGGTCTTCGGTTATTTGCTTTTGAGTTATTTTCAAGCAGGCAACAAATCTAACAGATAAATATAAATAATCACATACAAACATACATACAGTATAAAATAAAAAAATAGAAAATAAGATAAAAATATTTATATAAAGCAATAAAAGCAAAAATGCCTTTTATGTATAGAGTTGTTGGTTTAAGGGCGGAGTGTACAAAATGTACCAGAAAAGAATTTGTTTTTTCATTTAACAAAAATAAATTTGTTTTTGTTTTCGATTGTTGCTTGCCTGTTATCAAGCGAGACACAAAGTATGTGTGGTTTGTGTGTATTTTGTTGTTGCTGACATTGGGTGGGTGGTGTGGTGCAGTGGGCTGACTGCGAGTGGCTGTATAAACGAAACCAAAAACTCAAATATGGCAGAAGATGGTGTGCAGGAAATGTGAAAACTCGCATTACTTATTGATTTCTGGTGCTTCGTTCGTAACTTTTTGCTTTTTTTTTTTTGCCTTTCGCTATTTGTTGTGTGTACGTTTGTTGCTTCGTTTTTGTTTATGTGTATATGTGTGTGTGTGTTTGTGTGTAGTATGCATTGAAGAGTTGAGAAATTCAAATGAAAGTCAGTCGGCAAAGCGTTGTAAATGCGTTCGAACCAGACAAAAGCTAGCAGCACAGTCACCAGCATCATCACTGTGGCAAGGAAAAAATTACAATCTAGACAGCGCAGCAACAATTGCCAACAACGGCCAACAGCGCTAGCAACAACAACAACTGTTAGCAATAACAATAACTCTTAGCAACAGTAGATATACTGAGCTGAGCAGAGCAACTAAGCGCAATAGGGAATATTGCATTCGTACACACGGAGCATTTGGACAGCGCCGTTGTGCAGTCAGCAGCTGGGCATCGCGCAATTTCTCTACATGCAACAAAATGTGGCACAAACCACCTAGCCACCTACATACGGACGTGTACTGAATATTCGCAACAATTCGTGTGCACCCAAGTAGCTGCAACGCTACACTCGTGACTGTACGTGTTTGTGTGCGAGCGTGTGTGTTTGGGAACTGCATCGCGAATAAAAAACTACATAGCCGAAAGATACAAAATGAGTATTCGTGAAGCTGCAGCCAAAAACCAGCAGAAAATATCGAAACAACAACAAAAACGCATGCCAAAACTAACCGAATTTCGTGGAGAGTTTGAGCGTTGAGCACCTATTCGGCCCAAAAGTGTCGGAAAAAAATCGCGAAAAGACAAATAGCGCCGCCGATCGTTGAAGTGGAGTTCGTCAGCTAAACGGCATGTAGTGGAGGTGGTTTTTAATTTATTGAAATGTGATTAAAACTTTAATACAATTAAGAAATACGCTTATATAATATTATATGTACATATATACTTCGGCCAAGAAGCGCGAAAGAAAGGAATTTATAAAAAATTTTTTTAAAAATTATAAAGTGCGTATAAAAACTGCATTCAACTAATGAGAAATAAGAGAATCATTTTGTAACTGAGTAATTTGTGAAGCTACGTAACGGTTTCGAAACAAGTGTCGCAAGCGTGTTAAGTGTCAAATCAGAAGCAGTTATTATTGGAGGTTATGCTGTAAGTTTGTTTTTAATAAAATTTTGAATATTTTTGAAATTAATGCGCTAAAAATATCGGGTATGTGTAGAGGTGTGACCTTGTCTAAACTTTAAAGAACTTTTGGTACTCCAATTGATTTTTTTCAGAAAAAACAGAAAATTCAAATTTAATGGAGAGTGTTTATTATCATTCGAAAGATCATTTTTTGGCATTTATTTTTTGAAGATTATCTCTTTCAAATGTTGGCTATGGCTACGTTTCAGACGGTCCAGCCGTTGAGGTCAATTATCGATGACTCATTCGAGCATTTCGACTGGTAACTAGCGAAAGACACGCATTATGTTTTGCTACAAGCATTATGTTTTGCTAATGCAATGCGAAGCGAGATTGTCCGTCTAGACTTTAGACTTTATTTGTCTCAAAGGAAAAAGTCTAACGGTGTGATAACTCACGATCTTGAAATTATGTGCTCACCGAAGTGTTCTCTCAATAAATCCATTGATTGATGCGCTGTGCGGGAAGTGGCGCCGTCTTGTTGAAATCAAATATCACCGAGATCACGAGCTTCAATGTCAGTCATAAAATAGTCGGTTATCAGGGCGCAATAACGGTCGCCAAATGCTCCTGGCCCCAGTAACTTCATAACTAAAAATTCATACCATGATTTGTTAAATCTGTATTCAAGAACTACTCTTTTTTTATCAAAGTTTTATCGGAACATCAATGGTTCCGCTCAACTAAAGGATATAACAAGTGGGCTGAAGAGTTCGTAACATAGAGCAATTTTTTTTTATATAAAATTTGATATCATTATATCATCTTCAAAGGCGATTATAGCATTAAAAAATTTAATACCATTTTTAAAATACATTTTCCTTAAGCCTCTATTGCCCATTCTCTTGAGGTCTGAGAACAGAAAAAAGTCATTGGGGATCAGATCTGCAGAATACGGTGAATGTGAATGCCATTCGAAATCTAATTCATGAAATTTTGACATCGTGTTTTTCGATTTGTGACACGGTGCCTTGTCTTGATGAAACGGCACTTTTTTCTCCTTCAGGCTTTCCGAAGTGAAGTAATGGAGTCATGTTTTGTTATTTTCACATACAAAATTCGTCTTTATTACGATTAAAGAGCTTCAAGTACTCTTCAAAATTGTTGTTTTTGTTGTATTGTGAAGTTCGCGGCACCCAATTTGTACAGAGCTTTCGCATACGCGAATATTCATTCATAATATGTATTCGGGAGGAGGGTAATCGTTGGATATTATTATTAAAAAAACAAAAAAAATTAAAAAATTTTTTTTTGTTGTTTTCGTCATTAACGCCTATTTAGGGCGTCCAGTGTTTGTATTATCCTCGGTTATTTCGTCTCGTTCAAACGCAGCATACTATTTTACAACGGTTGATTTCCCTGGTGCAAGTCGCTTCACCCAAAATGCTTTATCTCATAAGCGAATAGCTCGACATCTGTCAAATTTGTACATGTAGATATTTTTTGTAGGTAGGGTCTGACTGAAGCTTCCGCCTACGAACTTTCCAGCTCACCCGTTAGCTATCATACAAACTGATTGATCTATTCTGTATCTATGACGACCATAAAATTAGCGTTTCTTATTCAATTTCCTATCGATTTTAATCACATTGTAAATGCATACATACATATTGACATATGCACTTACTATTTGCACAAAAAATTTAACATTAACAATCGTTATATTTCGATATCAGATACATATGTACATACATACATATGTATGTACAGAACACGTGCCGATTGAATGGAAAATTCCTAAAACTTCTTATTCATACAAAAAGGGAAACAAGTTGCTAATGCAAAATCAAAAAAGACAAAAAGAAATTACATTTGGTGTTGTTAACCCGCTGAGAAGCATACGAGGGAGAAAAGAAGTGAGCGAAATTTGTCAAAAATATATGTACATACGCATACATACACATATGTATGTATGTATATATGTAAAACAGATTTCAGCTAATAAAATGTGAATGCGAATAAGCGTGTTGATCTGATATTTGAACTTATTTGGTAAATTGCAGTACAAAACTCAATAAATAAACGCTAATTACTTTATCAAAGGTATATTTATATGTATATGAATAGATATAAAATGGTTGAATGCGACCAGACTACTTGAAAAGCAAATAATTTTAAAAGGTTACTTGAGTTTCCTCCGGTAAAAAGCAGTCTTTTTCAACAATTTTTTCTCACATAAAAAATTAATTAAATTTTAGAAGTTTTTTATTGTTACAAAGATACATTATTAACAAACAAATTCCAACATTTTTGCGATGTCATTTCTGGTGACCCTTCGGAAAGAAGAAGCGTCCACTTTGGCAGGATAAATCCTTACAGGAGCGCCTAAACTGAAAAAATCCGTGTTTTAGTTAAAACTTAGAACTTGGACGAAGGAAAAAAAATGAAAACTGAATTTTTGGCAGACAATTTTACAAAAAATTGAAAATTTCAATAAAAATTTCACTTCATTTTTTTTCCCAAATAGTTGGAATCGAAAAAAAAATTCTTCGTCCAAGTCTTTAAAAATTGTATCTCAAAGAAATGTGTAAATTTTCATGACGATCGATTGAGTAGTTTCTAGATTGCTTGCCAACCCACTTCAAAATACACAGTTTCTAACAAAAAGGGCGTACTTAGCCTAGCTAGCCTCGAGCGCACAAATTCCCTAGCATGTATCTCCGAAACTATTACTCGGAACAAGATGAAAATTTAGAACAAAATTTTAGAGGTAGAATTTAATAAAACAATAAAAAAAATCGATTTTTTGAAACCTGTAAATCCATGTATCCCTTTTAGGGTAGAATATATCGAAATCTGAAAAAACGATTTTCTATTTCAATTTCACACCAGGTGTGCTCCTTTACCAAATAGCACCTAAAACAGATATTTCTTGTAGCAATTGGATTATGGCGCCACCTGCCGGAATATTGTTAGATATTTGCTCGAAGATACATGATCGTATCATAATGCTTGCGGCGCGAAAAACCATATAACACTTTAAGAGCCGTTTTCACAATGTCGGGTTACTTCTGGTTAACTTAACCAAGACCCCTTCTTTCGATAAAACACCTTTTATTCAACCAGAACTTTCATAACTGTCAGCTAACTCGCTAACCAGACATTGGGAAAGAGTCCTATGTAAATAAAATTATTAAGTACTCTTTACATCGCCATTGATTACCGACATTGTTCCCTTCCACAATTGTACTGAATGTGAAGCGAAGACGTACTTGACTTCCAGCAGCAACCATATAAACAACAATATACTTGTGTCGTAAGCATAATGCAATGAAATAACAGAAAATTAGAAAACAACAACAAGTATGTGAATTTGTACAAAACCAGCAGCTGGTAATTTTCCATTTTCTCTACACTTTCGCTACATTCTTCATTGTTACGCAAAGTCACACATACATACATACATATCTTGTATCTACTTGCATACAATCTTACTGCACTGAATGGTGTGAAAAGAGACGCATACGGAATATTTTGTCTATATTTGGTATTAATACTATACATTTGTACTTTTTATTTTTATTTTTATTTTTTTATTCCACATACAATTTACTTATTGCCTTGACTACGCCACAAACATACCTAATTATATGTGCATATGCATGTATGTATAGCATTCATGCTTCTATCCACAAACAAACAAACATATATCTACATAGTTGCATGGGTGTGGGTGTGTATGTATCTACAAACCCATTTTAATCTCAATTCCGTTGTGTTCTCTACTGTTTTCTTGGCTTATTTGGCTTCCTCTTCGAATTTTCATTCAAACTCCACAGTATTAGCAGCGGCCGGTGGGCCATGGGCCATTATTTTAATATCCATTACCTCTTCTACCCACTGAGAAGCTGCCACGTGCAACTCATTCGTCGTTCTTACTCGCCTTCGTCGTTCAGTTTCTGTATCTATCCATCGCTCAAATTCAATATGTGTTTATGCCTTTTCCATTTCTACTTGTCGCTTTTTGTATCTTTGTTAAGTATAATATTTGTGTGTTTGTGTGCCGGAGTCGACACCGAATTGACGTGATGGCGCATCAATTGCACCGCTCTTCAATGCTCAAATATTTACGTCAATAGGTGAATGTGTAAACACATGCTCGTACATATGAATTACTTTGTGCACCCCCACTGCACATGTCAGTTGGTTTGAGTTGCTCGTGCATACATATTTACATACATACACATATGTAAATACATGTCGCATCTCTGTTTGACGAATGTTTTGGTTTGACTACCGAGGGCTGATACACAATAAATACCGTTTTAAGTAATACTTTACTGACCTGTAATAAGCGAGAGGACTGTAAGATTCATTCAAGGTCGTATCAAAAACGCTGCGAATTACTTCCTTTCAGGAAAACTTTTCTTCTACCTGAGGTTGTTGTGCTGAATAATTTCTCCTGTAATAAGTATATATATTTTATTGGATAAAATAAATACGAGTATTGGCTAGCTCCCAATATTTTTTTCATATCAGAAGAGGGTATTAAAAATTGGTTTGATTTATTCGTGGTCGCCTAGCCGCATTAGTTGTGGGCAGTTCCAACTACAAATTTACATTCCTAACATACTTTACATGCGCATAGAAGATGTTTTATAGTTTCTCCTCTTCTACCTCCTGAAAAGTTCTACAATAGCCACTGTATGGCGGTTCTAGTCTGCTGACATGCCCGCCGATTAGACAATGACCTGTTAGTACTCCCAC
Organism: Bactrocera latifrons; assembly: GCF_001853355.1. Classification (NCBI taxonomy): domain Eukaryota; kingdom Metazoa; phylum Arthropoda; class Insecta; order Diptera; family Tephritidae; genus Bactrocera; species Bactrocera latifrons. The sequence goes on from NW_017537589.1 coordinate 1,081,125, forward strand.
TATTGTTCTTATATCATTCTTTTTAAATTTTAATAGTCGGTATACGCGGTCCTTTTTTCATTTGACGAAGGTGTTGCCTCTACAATTTGCCAGTCTGATGCTTGGCAAGGGTCTCATAACACCCCAACCATAGTAAGGATTCTTATTGGAATGTTGTGCTGTTGAGGAGCAACGAACAGCCTACTAAAAAGTCAGATCTTGGTTAGATACCTCCCAACTCCAATAGGAGCGAACAGTCACCAGTCCATCCCTTATAGGCTCGCCTAAAGTGAAAATACGTGTTTTAGTTAAAACTCTAGCTTAAAACTGTGACGAATAAAAAAAACTGAAAATTGGACTTTGGCGGACATTTTTTTACAAAAAAAAAAAGAATTTCAGTGAAAGTAGTGTGACATTTCTTTCATATCAGTTATTATCGAAAAAAAAAAAATTTTTCGTCCAAGTCTTGAAGAATTGTATCTCAAAAATGTATGTAAAATTTCATGAAGATGATAGTAGTTGTCGAGAAATCCAGCCAACCGACTTCAAAATACAGTCTCAAGAAAAAGCGTTTAAAAAGGGCGCACTTAGCCTAGCTAGCCTCAAGCGTGCAGGTTCTCAAGGCTGTATCTTCGATTTTATTATTCGGATCAACTTGAAAATTGAGGACAATATTCTAGAAGCGTTCTAGAATTTAATAAGACAATAAAATAAAATTTAATTTTTTGAAACCCGAAAACTCATGTAACCCATTAAACCCTTGTCATGCACATTCTAATGTGTGTTTGTTTATGATGAGGGGAGGCTTAGAGTGATCGACAGAAATATTCAGTAAGAACTTACAAATATTATCACATTGACGACAAATTTCCCAGTATGCACTATGCCCAGATGTACATACAATATATGTAGTATGTAGATTTGTATTAAACGCTAATTGAAAATGCATTTCTCAAGGTCACTCTAATAAATGCAAATATAATATGCGATAAATTGCGCAATTATCTGCCATGATGTGATGTACTGCATACCATATAATGTGGTGTCACATTGACACTGAGCACGACAATCTGTCAATTAGTCGCGCAACTCTCGCTGTTCGCCTCGGAGTCTAATGCCGGAGAACGCTATAAAAAGGTTATTTAAGGAAGTAACGTCATCGCAGGCAGTCGAGCGCTGCCATCAAAAGTCGACAGTTTCGCAAAACTACAAATCAAGTGAAAAATAGTAGGTAAATGGAACGAGCGAAGCCACTCGTTTGTTGTACTCGCTCGTTTCGGTGTTAGGCGTTTTTATTTTTTAATATTTTTTCTATGTAATTATGCGCTAATTTCCCTTTGTTTACGTATATGGTTATGGGTACGAACATACATACGCGCTTATATACGTACATATGTACTTGAAGTTGTGTATTTCGTTAATCTAAAGCTAAAAATAAATATTTTCTATTATGCTTCGTAGGTATTTTTCGATGTTCACACTTTTTTCTTTTGTTCGCATTTTTATCGCTCAATTTTAATTTGTCCACAATTCTTCGTCGATTCTTGAGACAACCTAAATTCGTTGCCCCCCCATCCAATATTTTGTATGATTTCTCGCCCGTTGTTACGCACATACAATTTCTACTTAATTTAATGCGCAATTAATGCCTGTTTACATCGCCTAAACATATTCCACAAAATATAAAATAAGAAAAAAAAAGCGAACCCTTATACACAGGCATACACATACCCAAGTCCACAGCTCTAGCGCCCTTAATCGAAAAGTATTTGGTATTTCTTGGCATACCTCGCACGTTCTAAGAGTTTCAGCGATTTTTACATGCAGATGTGTGTAAATATGTATGTATGTATGTATATGTATGTGTAGATATATAAATATATATATATGTCGGTACGCGAGTACGTTAAGCTGTCCGCTAGTCAGCCAGTGGTTTCTGGATTTTACGTGCCTTATCTAGATACAATTTACTTAAAACACGCTTACACACACACACACACCCTTGAGTATGTAACTACATACATATATGTATATTAAATTTTGTAAATATATATGTCAGTGCTATTGTGTGTGCATAAGTTTGCTTGACAGTTTGACCTTTTCTTCTTCCGTCTTTTGTGGTCTTTTATTTAGCTGTTGTTTTTGTTGTTGTTGGCGCTCTCAAATGCTGTGAATTTCTGTTTGTTTTTGCCAAACCATACTCGAGGGTTGTTTCTTAAAGTAAGTACCTTGGAAAAGTATCTACTTTAGGGGTTTAAAATTAAATGCGCGTTGGCTTGTTTTTGTATTCATGGCACATGGCGCATAAAAATTGATTGAAAGGACAAAGGAGGAAAATATGGCAAATTGTAGCAGGGCGCTCACAAACTATTGAAAGCTACTCAAAATGCTGATTTATTTTGCATTGCTGCAACTAAAATTTTACCTGTGAACGTGTTCGTTAAGGGCGAATTATTTGCGTCGCCCTTAATTGCTGTTTTTCTAGCGTTTTGTCGGAAATCTGCGTTGTATCAGTTGCAATCTTAACAAAAATGTCTCGTGTTGTTATACCCATTTAAACGTGTGACAGTTTAACTGATATTCTTAAGGACGTTGATGCCCTGCAGGAATTTTTTTATGTATTTTTGCAATATTTCTTTATTTATTTGTGTGGAAACTTTTAAGGTCAAAATTAGACACGAATCTAAAGCAAATTTCGGAGGAAATAATCTATTTTGTTATATTTCGTATCGGCCAGAATTTGAACTTACAATTTATCGGGTAGAGTTAGAGCAAACAACAATCTTGACTTCAGTAGAAGTCACTGGAAGGGGTGGTAGACTGTGCGCCCGACCTATGCAATCAACTTCTGTTACACTCAAGAATTAAGACAGAATAGAGACGACGCCTTCTGTCCAATAAGATCTGCCTTGAATTAAAAATAGATTTGCATACAGTACAAAAAATATGGAGAAAACATCGTTAAACATGATTATGCCATACAATCCGTAGAACAAACTTGGTATCTACCTCATTGTGGGTAAATCTAATTAAAAAGCGGTGCATTATGGTAACAGAACAAAATTAAAACAGCGTTAACTTACCGTAAATCGAAATCGAAGTTAGTTTTTTCATTATTCTAAGTATTCATATAAAAATACATACATCCTGCTGGATCGTTTCTACGACTTCCGAACCAACAGAAATTGGACAGGACCCGGATCAAAAATTAGCAACTATGTCGCATACCCCCAAAATTGTTTGGAAATTGTTTCTTTTTTTTCGACGTTACCAGAACAACGCCCTCTTGGAATTTGATGGCAAAATGTACAGTAACAATGTAGGTAGAAATGTTATGTGAGGTTATGGAATGTTATCTCCACTCCTTCGAATCAAACTTAGGTAAATGTCAAAGAACTGTGATGCTGTCCAATGTTCATCGTATAGTCGAACACCGTGTTATCCTTGGAACTCGTCATCAATCTATCTTATCTTTAGTGCCTCTAATTATAGCAAGTTCTATACATTGGCTAAAGAGTGTTTTCAACCACCATACCATCGGATCAAATTTGACCCGGATACGTTAGCTTGTACAGTAAACTTTTTTTTTTTTTAATATTTTTCCTTTTTATATTCCTTGTAAAACTTGATTATAATATTTTTTAATTAATTTCTTTTCTTACGTTTGTTGTGAAGTTTGATCTTCATATGCCAATTGGAAACAACTTCTTGTTTATGACGCGAAAAGTTTGTCTGGTGATTTTTAACAGCGTTTTATGAAGCTCAATGACTCGTATAAAAAGACTTGAAGCTTGGGATAAATTACGTCGACTGAAGATAGCAATAGGAATATTTAACAAAAAGTTGCGGACCTTACATTCCACTATCAGAGTTGTAAATAATGTATTCAAAAATTAAGGATTAAGGATTCAAAAAAATTGGTTTAGAAATAACGTTTTTCGCGGTTTCGTTCAAAATCCAAATTTAGAATCCAAAATTTTTGAATAAAAAAATTCGCAACCCTGATCATTACTGGTGACGGACTTGAGTTTATGAATTTGGCGCCGAAACTGTGTAACAATCTAGTGAATGTTGCTCTAAAAGTAAACACCAACCGAAAAAATCCGAATTCGCGTAAGGCACTGAGTCTTTCCCACCATTAGTTTAATGAGGCGGCAGGTTCTTTAAGAAAGGTGATAAAATTTCCTCTGGGGCTTCGCTGAAGGCACTGAAAACCCTCCCAGCCGATTATTATAAAAGTATATGGAAAATGGTTTTAAGAATCAGCATGTTTATATTGGCTCATAAGATTATAGGTTCCTTAAGATAGGTGATGGAATTTTCTCTAGGAAAATCTTAAGGTTGTTGTTGGTGTAATCCGGGTCCTTTCCGATTTCTTACACCCGAAAGTCGTGAGAACGTGCGAAATCGTCATCTGCGTTGATTGCGTCGAAATATTTTTATTACATGAAAATAAGTTATAGGTACTCTCTTATGAATCTAATATTCTTCGATCAAGCACTAAGCTATAGTTTTCCGTATTTGTTTATGATTTAAATCCGCTTTTTTGTCGAAAAATTTTCACAATTGTTCCAGTTGAACCCATTAAAGAAGTAATTACTACTATTCTACCTTTATAACATTATACATACATATGTATGTGACTATTTGGTGTACATTTAACAGTCATTCGTTCGATATGCCACTCTCCTAGATTTGACTCTGTTGTAAGCATATTTGAAGTACTAAAATTAATTTCTTAACTTCATGGACGTTTATGCTCCGAAGTAAGTAAAAATTAATCGGTATTTCTACAGGGTCGACGCTTGTTTACTCATGCATTTAGTTCAATAGGGTCGTTACACTTACCCCTAATAAACTCACTATGCTTTATATTAAAAGATTGTAATATTTTATGCGCAAATACATATGCATGTAGTTGTGACTCATGTTTATTGATGTCATCCACCACATTAATACAACATTCCTGCGGCTTGAAATTGCGTAGTTCTTTTGCTATTGATACACATCCATACAAACTGGTACATAGGACAGAAAATTAATACACTCCTTAGAAGTACCAGTCATTCGTGTCCGAACTGCAATAACCACCCCCTTTTCCAATGTTTAATTACATAAATGGATGTTAATACCCAGTAAAAGGTTTGTAAACAAGAGCGCTGGATAGATGTGATTAATACTGTGTACCTATTGTATATATGTATGTACATACAATATCAACGTGAGTATCTATAAAGAATATAAAATTAAGGCACGATTCAAAATACAGTGTTTCACAAAAGTCAAGGTCAATATTACACTCTTATTTCTGGGTGGCGACCCTTCTACAATCAATAATTAGGGGCGGGTTTTACAAAGAGCATACATATGTATGTATGTATGTGTGTAAAAAATCCGATAATATACGGTCCCAACTAGCCCATTTAAACTGCTCAGTTATTTGTAATCCTCTTCCAACCTTGGTGTGAATTTTAAGCTCGATCTTAGAAAAATAGCAGTTAATATGAATGAGGTTTAAACCTTTCTATCGTAAAAATTTTTTTTGGCGACTATATTTCGATCGCAGGCACATAATACATATGTATGTATGTATTTGATTTTAGAAAATGAGGATAAATTTGCAAAGCGAAAAAGTGGAAATTTATGGTGTTAGTATAAGGCAATCTGCTGTCATCAAACAAACAGTCGTTGGGACTTGGCTCCCACGTCACAGTTGACAGTTATAGCTTTGAAATAGTAGATAAGTTTGTCTATCTTGGAACCAGCATTAACATCAACAACAGCGTCAGCATCGAGATCCAACGAAGAATAACTCTTGCGAACAAGTGCTACTTCGGATTGAGTAAGAAATTGAGAGGTAAAGTCCTCTCACGACGAACAAAGACCAACAGGTATAGGTCATTATCAACACCATTCTGCTATATGATGCAGAGCATCATGTACGATGGCAACATCTGATGAATCGGCGTTAGTTTTCGAAAAATAGGTTCTGCGGTTGATTTATGGATCTTTGCGCATTGGCAAAGACGAATATCGCATGCTATAGAACGATGAGCTGTATGATATAACGACAATGACATAGTTCAGCGAATTGAGAGACAGCGGCTACGTTGCCTAGGTCATGGCGTCCAAATGGATAGGATGAAAACAATCCAGCACTGAGAATATTCGACGCAGTAGCCGCTGGGGAAAGCAGAGGAAGAGGTAGAACTCCACTCCGTTGGAAAGACCAGGCGGAGAAGGACCTGACTACACTTGGAATCTCCAATTGGGTCCAATCAGCGAAAAGGAAGAACGACTGGCGCGCTGTTATAAACTCAGCTAGAATCGCGTAAGCGGAGCCCACGCCAATAAAGAAGAACCAGTATTAGGCATTCGTTAGACTTAATGAAGTTTCGTAGTCGATACATCGATATTAGCGATCTTCTAACTTTTCGACATTATTCATACAGGACGCTTTGTGTTTTGCTTCAAAATAGCACTCAGCTTTCGCCTTCCGGTTAGGATTAGAAAGGTTTAGATATTTTAGAACTCACCTTATAATATAATAAGCACATATATTTTGTTTGAATTTTGTATACAATTTTTGTTTTTTTAATTTGGCAAAAATGGTTTTCACTAAACTCATAGATTATTGATTTCTTTTCGCTGGAATAGTTTTTACTCTTACATCTGTCAACTTATATAGCACTGCATCTACCTACTGCCCAGGTACATAGTATTATGCATTTGTTTCTCTTAGCTACATACAAACGTATATGGATTTTGCTCGTGTACTCTTTTCCTATTGCAAACTCAATAGATATTTAGATACATACATATGTAAATATATGTATATGTATATATACACAGGTTTATAAGAACTCACGTCTTTCTCTCTTCGCGTTGCCACGTTCCACCAGGTTTTCTAACATTTCGCTGCCCAAAATCTCTTCATCGCACAGCATTCGGCATGAGTTTTGCTTTGTAAAAGTAAATACTTTAAATAAATAGTATGTATGCCTGTTGTGTCTTCCTTGCCATCGTGGCCGTGCGTAAGCTTTAAGCTAACCGCCATTGCCAACTCGCCGAAACCGTTAAAAACTCAGTTCAACCGCATTGGAGTGTACTGAATTTGCCATACTTTTGCATGCGGAGACACAGTGGCGAAAATTTCATCTTCACATTTATATACTTATGTACATACATACATACATATATACATATGTATAGGTAAGTATATACTTAGCTGCATGTTGCTTACATACAATTATATACAAAATTTGTGTATATTTGTATTTTAGTATGAAAATTGATGTTTGCAGTTACGTAAATAAGCATATACTTGAGTATATTCAGCTGTATATATTTATGTATGCCGATAAAGTGTGTATACTCAGTTTTGACTTTACTGCTCACATTTTCTGCAAACAACAAGTGCATACATACAAACATACATTTGTAAGTGTGCCTTTATATAATGTGCTTATATGTATGTATATAGTAGCTGTAGACTCATAGATATGTAAGTACGGCTATGTACTTACTTACATATACACATGTAACTGCCATGTCCTTATGCACCTTCTATTTCATAAAAAGCTGTGTGTATGTATGTTCACACTTATTTAAACGTAAATACATACTTACAACACTATGTTCATAGCAAAGATATTCCAAAGATACATGCATATGTACGTAGATATACTTTGTATATAATTTTGATATTCCCTTGCATATTTTCTCATATGTATCTAAATACTTACCTAATTTAAGCCAATTCGTCCTGGTAATATTCTCAAAATTGTTTTGCTTTGTATTAGCGAAAAATATTCGTATAGAAACTCTCCCAAAATGTTAAAGATTCGAAGTCAAAATATGTACCCCCCGAAATATCTTCCATACCGTATACATATATCTTCGGCAGAGAACATACATATGTACTATATATAACTCCTGAATACTTTCATACTTAATGAATTCCTTGATTATGATGTTGTGCGTCATCAGTTGCTTCCTTTACTAACTTAGGTTATGTTATTGTGACTGATTTCCTATTCATTTCTAACATTAAATAATAAGATAGTCGCTCCGGTTAAATGTAGCAATATCTTGAAGAGGTAATTGCCAATATGGTCCGACCGTGGTCTAGCAAAATTGTTCGTATCGAGAAGTGAACAGTCCAAACATTAAAACTAGAGAAAAATACTGGATTCAGGAAATCCTCTAGACATCGTATGACACACTCCAGATCAAGGCTTCATTTACCCAGCGATTGAACGTACTTCATACCTAAAAATCAGCTATACAACTATAACAAACTTCCAGTGCCTTACCAGCTGTTTAACCTTGCTGACTCCAACAATTCAGTATATAAGTACATACGTATGTTGCCTTTTATATTTCTTGATTTGGCAACCGACTGTTGCATCGTAAACTTTGATATTTTTAATGTTCAGAAACTCAAAACGTTTTGACACATGACCTCTATAAGTATTGCTTACAGTAACCTGAAATATGCATTTCGGTCAAAAAATAAAACCAAACATCGAACATTTTCGAGCGATTACTTTTTACAACGACGTGTCTTCCAGTGTCTATCGATGGTAAGGTGAATTCAGGACATAGATCATTCCAAGACGGATATGTTGTGGGTCGTCCAAAACCAGTTGTTGTTCCTTTTTGGAAAAGTTTGATGCTGTGCACAAACTAATATTGCCAGATCGTCATATGAACTATACTAAGATAAAGGCAACTATGGGCATTAGTGGGACCATCATACATTCAATTTTGCATACACATTTGACTGTAGAAAATTGTTTCACATTGAATCCCACATAATTTGATCATTAGATCAATCGACTGTATGGGTTTTTCAAGATGAGCTGAATCCAACAAAAGTTGTTCACACAAGAAGCATTTCCAAGCAAACGGTTGTCTGTTTTTTTGGAAAAACTTTTTATGTCACAGCCATACCACTAGAAAAATGCAGAAGAATAAATTTAGAGTGATACGCAACCATCTGTTCGCCAGTTGTTTTGTCGAAATCAGAGAAAACCAACCGCCATTTGATAAGTTATCTACCTTTAAGTCTTGACTTGGCATCGATTGACTTCTTTTTATTCCCTTACGTAAAAGATACACTAATAGGTCAATGTTTTTCGACACCTGGAGAGGCGGTTGATGCGTTTGGAAAGCATAATTTGGAGATTTCCTCAATCCGACCGGCTTCGAGAATTAGTTGCAAAAGTATATACATATATCTTATTGGAGAATACTTTCAGAAACAATGATACGATTCACTAATGGCAGTCAGCTTTGGATGAAAACGGTACAGAGACGCTTGAAATTAGAGTTAGTAATGAATTAACCGCAGTATATATTCATGTATAAAGATCCGTGAGCGGTTCTGAAGAATTTTTAACAAGTTCGGTTCCAGCCAAGAATTTCGACTGTTAATATAATGTATTACTAAGTTTTTTCCTTACAATTATAATATATTTATGCTTCAAACGTTGTATAGTGTTTTAATAGGCCTTTAATTTGAGGTTCGTGTGACTCTATTTGTAAATGAGTATACATAATTTTATATAACTATATATAGTTGCTTAGCTATGCAAGTATTCATTTGTCCATTGGTCAGACTGTGTGCACTCATTTGCCCCACATCTTTGCTTCTGCTGCAAAAATCTCTTTCTATGCTTGCCATGGGTATGTACAAATTTTCTTTTTTTGCAACTTTTGCTGTCCAATTTTATTTTAATTTTATTTTGGAATTACAAATGCCTTGTTTTTTTCTTATTTTCTTCGTCCATTTTTGCATGTTGCGCATTTCTCTGCTTTTTTTTTTTATCTAGTTTTACAAAATAATTGCTTGCAATTGTATTTTGTTGTGCATTCGTTCACTCGTTAGTCGAGTTTGCTATCAACTCTTTTTGCAATTCGCAATTTTTTCGAAATCTATGTTGCATGCATACATCTTAAGTACATACATGTGTACTCACTCTGCTTTCTATTACTTCTACTTGCTTCTTGCAAATTCTTTTTTTATTGTAAAATTTATTTACCTACGTTGTCTTGATACTGTTTCCCTTTTATCAGAGGCCAACTGGTTTGTTTGTTTGTTTCTCTAAGGTTTTTTTCCTCTTTCGATATATTGTATTATATAAAAGCAAAGAACTACTTGCATATGTATGTGCATGTATATTTTGATTTTCAGCGACAACTTATTTAGAAATATAGTATACACTTCTTACAAGTTTAATGATCAACCTTATAAATCAATTTTTATACCCTGTTCAGGGTTTATAAAGTATATATATAAATGATCAGTATGTCTAGCTGAGTCGATTTAGCCATGTCCGTCTGTCTGTTTATATACGAACTAATCCCTCAGTTTTTAAGATATCGTTTTGAAATTTTGCAAACGTCATTTTCTATTTAAGAAGCTGCTCATTTGTCGGAACTGTCAATATCGGACCACTATACCATATAGCTGCCATACAAACTGAACGATCGAAATCAAGTTCTTGTATGGAAAACTTTCACATTTGACAAGATATATTCACGAAATTTGGTATAGATTATTTTTTGAGGCAACAATGTAATCTCCTAAGAAATTGTTCAGATCGGATTACTATAGCATATAGCTGCCATACAAACTGAATGATCGAAATCAAACTTCCTCATTTGACGATATACACGAAATTTGGTATGAGTTATTTTTTATAGAAATAATGTAATATCAGAAGAAATTATTCAGATCGGCTTACAATAGCATGCAGCTGCCTTGCAAACCGAACGATAGGAATCAAGGGCCTGCATGGAAAACTTTGGCATTTGACATGGTATCTTCACGAAATTTGGCATGTACTACTGCTGAAGGAAACAATATAATCTCCATAAATATTATTCAGAATGAACATATAGCTTCCATACAAACAGAAATTCACCTGTGAATGGTATTTAGCTTCGGTGCAACCGAAGTTAACATTTTTTCTTGTTTGAATCTCATTAACTCATTTTATAATGCTGCCTCTAATATGTGACTTCATTCTTCCAAAAGCTCGTGTATTCAGTCCATATCATACATTTTCCAAAGCTATGTCGATACTAAATTGCTTTTACGATAATATTATTGAATAGATAGATTTGAATAAAAGGTCATTCAGTACCAAAGTTCGGCAATATCGGCTCATATGACTCATGCATTAATTTCCGTGCCATTGATCACTTCGCTTTGGTCACTTAATATTGCACATTTCGATTAGTAAAGAATGGGTGCTTTCATAAAAAGGTAACCAAAATGCATCAAATCCATCCACATGGGTTCAAGACTTTGCCCAATAACAACTGCTGATGTCCAAGTCATAACACATCATTACTTATTTTCCATTAAATTCGAAGCGAAATATGAACTATGTAGTATCGTTAAGGCCTTCGTTTATTACCTTTTAACAACATTCGTAGTATTACATGATACAACAATGTCACTTAAAAACATCAATATTTATGACCTTTGACTATTGTTGTCTGAAATATTAGAAATATTTCTTTGAAGAATGTTTTGATCACTTGCAAAATACTGTGAAGGCTTGTAAGTATGCAATATATCTAAATCTTCTTCTTATTACATACATACTATGTACATACCCACAGAGAAAAAATTAATCAACTTTTTTTCTATAAATGGAAAAGTCATATATGACTACATATTGGTTCCAAAATTTTTATATTTTGCCAAAACACTGTTAACAATTTCATTCGAAGTTATGCACATAAAATGAGCCCACTAAGAATTGCTTAGTTACTACTTAATTCAGTATTAATTAATAAAAATTTTAAAACTAAGAGAGAAAGAGAAAGAGTACGTGTTTGGTGGGCAAAGGAAAAATTATCAAAACCAATTGTAATGTGATTTTTAACAGATTTAATTCGGTGCTTTCATTATTTCTTTCGCTATAAAGCCTAACAAAATGTGTCAAGTGGGCTTCTGTTTTAACCAGCCAGTCCATAAACCTTCTTGTAGATAGCGGCAATTAAAGCTTGGATAGCGACTACACTTAAGATGCCACCTTCAGAAAATGGGGAAAGTGGATTGGCGGATGTGGAGTCTGTGCTTGGATTGGTAAATGATATATACGAATGCCCTGCCTTCGGGGTCACAATGGCCAAATGATGGCATAAATGATCAACATTGGTAAACCCATGCATTGTCTGGACAGAAGCATGCTTCGCATATAAAGAAAATCAAAACCCGATGGAACTATCTAGGAGCATGATCAGTATACTAACTGGTCACTGTCTGGTGGCGACACACGCCCGTAGAATGGGGCTGACAGATCTGAAATGTCAAGAGCAGGCACCAGGAAAACAATAGAGCATCGCTTGTGCACTTGTTCCGCATTGGCAAGACTACGCTGTAAACAATTGGTGGACCCTGTAATTGAAAGCCATCTGATGCCGCAATGGCTAAAACTGGCCCATACATGGCTCATTGGCCTACCAGACTAACTTAACCGAACCTAACCTAATAACTTTTTGAAATAACTCTTTGTTTAGCTATATAAGTATTTTGAATTTACAAAAAACAACTTACTTCAGCTACAACAATTTTCGTGTGTCTTATACTTACTCCTCACTGTCTTAGCGTATTTTTCCTTTAGGGTGTTTCATTTCATCTCCTCCCGTACATACGGCTTTTGTTAATTATGTTTTGTTTTGCCGATATCTTTTAATTCTTTATTAATGCGACATTCAATCTCCTTGCTGACCTTCATTTCATATCGTTTTCATACTTTACAAAAAGAAACATAACAGCAAAATAAAAAAAATAATAAAAACGAAAAGCAAAAATACAAAATATTCGCATACATATTGTGTAAACAGACAATGAGATAATTTTAGCTCGCGTCAACAATTAAAAATGTCTGTGTACTTGCTCGTACAGTGTTATAAAAATTTATCTTTTATTATTTTTATTGCTTTTGCAGCATTTTGCCACAAAATAACTGTTTATTAAACTTTGCATACGAGTATGTGTATGTGTGCCTCTTAGTATGCAAGTCATATTAATTTGCAATAAATTTTTATACTGTGGCAAAATTCTCTATTTAATTTTGCGCCCTCTATATTTTTTTTTTAATTTTATTTATATTTAATAATAGCAATACGTAATTACTTTGTAAGACAAAAACAAAAAACATCATGTTGCTCTCGATTTGCACGTAGTGCTCGCCTATTTGGCGGTATATCCAACATTTTAATTGCCTCATTTCATTATTCCCATTCATAAATTTATTTTTAGTTTCACTCTTTCATTTGTGTTTCTTTCGCAATAACGGAAATTTCAACAATATACCGTGAGTGTAGGTATTTATTGTGTATGTGTCAGTATACATACAGTGCCGATAAAACTAGTGGCAATATGGTGTTTTGTAAATCGGAATTTTCCAGAAAAATATTTTTATTTTTTTTCTTTGTTTATGAAATAATTTTTTCTATTTAATACGTTCTATTCGAACATATTTCTAATAGAGATTAAGATGTGAAAGCAGCGAACTTCAGGCAACCATTTCCGAAACTCTTTCGACGTGTTGGACAAAAATGTCTTTTCCTTTTTCGCTAAAACTACCTCTAATACACATTTACAAAAAAATATTTTAAAATCTTGAGACGTGTTTAGCTAAGAATAGGATAAACATTTATATAAAAGGTATGTTAAGGGACTACGTGGATTTCGTCAGATAAAAAACATTTAAAAAAAATTTTTTCTCATATGCATAGATTGGCTATCACAGTCACTAAACGCAAATCAGGTAAAGATTGTTTGAGTTTTAATGGAAGCCAAAAAATTCAAGAAAACATTGAACTTCAACGAAATATTTCATTCGTCTACATATAAATATAGCTACAAGCGCGGAAGGTCAGAGCATGTATTAAATAAACGCCAGTTTTAACGAATCAATGTATTTTCTATAATTTCAAAATTGTTTCTACTCCACCCGTACTTTCCAACGTAGTGGAAGTCTTCATCTTCTCTCAGAGTTCGAGTGTTTTATCCTTTCGTATACCTCGTAAAGCTCAGCGTTCCATCGACTGAGGTTTGTGCCGTTGCCAATGCACAAAGGACCATAAATCTCTCGGAGAACATTTCTATCGAAAACTCGTAACGCTGACTCATCACATGTTGTCATCGTCCATGCCTCTGCACCATATAACAAGACGCGGTGATAAGTGAATCGTCGCGAGAATATTATTACTCACTAGTAGAAGAAAAATCGATTATATTTTCGGTTAAAATCCATGGCATCCGTAGAGTGAAAAGAGAAATATTAAAATAAATGATATGACAATGAGTCACCACGCTGCTTTATTTTTTAGCGCCACTGTTACTGTGTATCTATTTTTGATTATCTCAAGAAATGTTTATTTATTCATTGAAATACTCAATCATTCACTTGTTTACGTAATCTTCTTATTGAGTTTATTAAACGAAAACTTTGTTGGTGTATTTATGAAATTTTGGCACGATTAATCAAGGATGATTATGACTAATTATTCACGGTAAAAACGAAGTAAATCAAAAATTGCGAAACCGTTGTACCAGCAACGTACACAGATCTGTGTATGTGAATTCTATAGTATAATATATACTCTGAGTCTACTGAACCGATTGTGAAGAGATTTTCAAGTTAAACTTTTGAAAGCATTTTGTCCAAGTCGTATTTATTTTTCTTTTAGACCATACTGGACAAATATATTTTTTCCCCACTAGATGGCGTCAGAGACGAATTGTAGCAGAAATTATAGATTTACTCCGATTTGGTTAATATTTAAAACACCTGACACCTAAATTTTAATTTGCAATGAACAAACGAGCTAACCATTCTTTGGAGAGGTCTTTTCGACTACTTTCGCTTACGTAATATTTATGACCTCACAACACCTAAAAAACATTGAGAAACAATTGTTATTTGCATAGGCAAGGCAGATCACGGAAATACCTAACATATGACTTTACACTTCGTTTTTTACTTTTGTATCTTATGACTAATTCTATGCAACACCTAGTTATGACCAATAATAACTCATCGTCGCTACTCCAAATCTTGATATTACCCAATTGATATTTTTATTTTCATATTTTTTTTAACCGCATTCATGGGAATACACAGAAATACATATTAATCCAAGTCCATACCGACAATTAATTTAGAGAATGGTGCATGTGGTGTTCTTGAAGAATTCAACCTCTTTTAGTCACGTCGGATTACAATTAAATCTCGTATGCTGCAACAATCTTTCTCACATAAATAATTTTCAGATGAAGTAATGTGAGTACCAAGAAATGATTTTTATATATACCAAAATGATCAGGGTGACGAGTAGAGTTGAAATCCGGATGTCTGTCTGTCCGTCCGTCCGTCTGTCCGTCCGTCCCGTGCAAGCTGTAACTTGAGTAAAAATTGATATATCATGATGAAACTTGGTACTCGTATTTCTTGGAAAATTTAGTGTTTTTGACGTTTTTCGTTAGTCGGTTAACACACTTTTAGTGATTTTCAACATAACCTTTGTATGGGAGGCGCGCGTGGTTATTATCCGATTTCTTCCATTTTTGAGCTGTATATGAAAATGACTGAAGGAAACGGCTCTATAGAGTTTGGTTGACATAGCTGTAGCAGTTTCCGAGATATGTACAAAAAACTTAGTAGGGGGCGGGGCCACGCCCWCTTTTCCAAAAAATTACGGCCAAATATGCCCTCCCTAATGCGATCCTTTTTGCCAAATTTCATTTTAATGTCTTTATTTACGGCTTAGTTATGACATTTTATAGGTTTTCGGTTTCCGCCATTTTGTGGGCGTGGCAGTGGGCCGATTTTGCCCATCTTCGAACTTAACCTTCTTATGGAGCCAAGAAATACGTGTACCAAGTTTCATCATGATATCTCAAGTTTTACTCAAGTTACAGCTTGCACGGACGGACGGACGGACAGACATCCGGATTTCAACTCTACTCGTCACCCTGATCACTTATATTATATAGTTTATATAACCCTATATCTGACTCTTTTAGTTTTAGGACTTACAAACAACCGTTATGTGAACAAAATTATAATACTCTCTTTAGCAACTTTGTTGCGAGAGTATAAAAATGTCCATAATAGACTATGTTTATCAACAAATTTGTATTACGTTGCAGTTTATGCTTATCTAATTAAATTATTTCTTCGGTTTATGTTTTGTGGTCTTCCCTGATATCATATTTGTATAGGCATAATATCATATGTATAGTATATGTATTCTGAAATAAATTATCATATTCCTGCGGTTATGTTTTTAGGATTATCAATAGTTTATTTCTACACGAGTTTCTATTATAATTTTATTTTTTATATASCTTTAATATTTTTATAAGTAATTTTTTATTTAAATTTTATAAAAATAATGCGACTCTATTAAACAAATTTTTTAAAATGAGATTAGCTTAAATGTCATTACGAATAGTAACTATTGTTTAGTGAGCACCTTATAGGAAAGTAATGGAGATTTTTTTTAGGACTAGAAACCTATCGATGGCGCCACAATTTGTTGTTATTTTTTTTCTAAGAGGTCGAATTTTAACTGAAGATTTTTGGAAAAACTTGTATATAAACGGCTTTATATTCACCTTAAACAAATATTTACATAGAACAGTGTGCCTTTTTTGTCCGAACACAAAGATGACTAATCATTATCAGAAAAAATAAGAAGTAAGCCCTTACATATCACCTCGTGACTGATGAATCTGCTCGTAATTATCAAGAAGAGTCGTGAATCATATTTCTCCAAATACAAGTAAAAGTGAGCATTTTAATTTGTGGAATATACATGTGTAAGTTGTGCAAAATATATTCAACAGTCAATGGCTCACGTAGGGTTTTTCATACTACATTACTTAGTCATATTAAAAAAGCAATACTTTTTAATCAAAAGCAAATAGTTCGATAATCCAACCAATATATTTTATTTATTATTCCTATTATTTCTCACGTTTACATTAACGGTATATTATTCCACTTGTGAATTTAAAAAAAAATAGGTTCATCTTGTATATACAATATCATATATTGAATGTACATATTTTTGATAAAATTCACCGAAACTTTGAAGTTGAACCGGTAAATAGTTTCGGAGGCATGAGCATATTTCTAAACAAACAGAATCTTCTACGGGATCGAAGGAATCCAAGTATTTTAAATAGGAATTATATGTGACACTTTCCAATAATCGCTTTTTTCTTGCGATAGTTGACGATAGTTTATATTCTCAAAAATATCCTCTGAAATCGGATTGGTCGTATCTTGAATAGTTTTTGAATGACAGCGTTCTAAATAGCGACCGCTAGCAGCTTTATAGGTCAAGAGTTGAAATTTTAAACCTGCTTTTTTCGAAACGACATTTTTTAAAATTGCCGACATCATAACTCAATGATCGACTTTGAAGTGAAACTGAGTATTTATGAATATATTTAATTATTTCAAATTGAAACTAAATATTTTTTAATATATTTAGTATACAATGACCTACGATGTTTTTGTTTGATTTAAAATTGTTTGACAGCACATAACTTCGTAATTTTTCAATATTTCTTGTAAGAAAAAAATCTTAAGAATATACTTTTTTATGTCCAAAGAATTACGAAATATTCGATCGAGTACTTTCTTAAAAAAAAAAAATTCACGTAAATTTCCTAATTTTTCTTGGATTACACTGGAATAGCAACTTAATGCAGTTTTACAAAAAAGTAAATATTGCACAATATAATAAGAAAAAAACCAACCTAGATTGTTTAGCGCAAAAATATAATAATAAAGCAGCCCTCACAATTCTTCCCCTAACAGGTTCCAAAAGAGGTGAAGTTGGCAAATATACAGTATAACCCACTCACTGGGTGTGCGGTATTGGATCTGTGATGTAATACCAGCCTAGCATGACCTCGTACATGACCACTAGCACCGCAAAAGCTATACATATCTTTTTTCACAGTAATGTTTTTGCAAATTTAATCTGCACAAATGTGTGTAGACATACCTATATCTAGCTGATTTAAATGGCTGTCGAAACATTCACAGCTAGAAACAAAATTTTTGGCATCTGTATATGAGATGCGCGAACATATACACAAATATAACTCGTGACTAAATATGTATGTATATGTTTTCATATTACCAGTGTAGATTTTTATGTAGTAGTAGCTTTTGGGACTTCATTGCTTCGTAATATTATGATCTGTTTCTTCCTGCCCTGTAGGAATTTTGTTATTAAACGAATTACCGTTTCCAAAGGAATGTTCTGTAGAGGTAGTTGTTTTTAAAGGATATGGACTTTTTTTGTTTATGATATTTTTATATAAATTTGAAACTCTCGATTTAAAAAGTGACAAATTTTCTATTTATGTTTTCTGATTCCACAGTTGTGCATTTACTCGGACACTGAAGAATAAGTTTTAGGCATGTTTGCCTACATACACATTTTTTCGTCTGTTAACTGTCAATTATGTTTCAAAAACGGAAAGTTAGAAATATTTTGACAGTTCCTTCTTATTTATCATGTTTTTCCTGTACTACAGTTGAAATATCCTGGCGAATTCGCTGAAATTGGTTGGGTTAAGCTCCGAAATCTAATCTAACCTAACTTAAATATTGAACCAGAACTCATTTCAAATTCATCAATAAACAACTTTTGTTGTATTTGCTAATATTATTGAAGGATATGTTTCACAACAAAGATAAATTTACCACAAAAAATTCAAAATGTTCTCAAATGCCATCTAAGTACAAGTTTTCCAGCCAGACTCCTGCCCTCACGTGTGTATATATGTTTAAATATATCCAAATATTAGTGAATACATAAAGGGTACTTCATATACACGTGTCGCCCTTTCTCCTTGTGCTATTTTATATACAACCAAAAGCAAGTTTATTAATATGTACATAGGTATATACTTACATGTACAAATGTGCGTATGGCTGCATATTCGAAAGCATTTTTCACAGCTTTCATGCGCGTATAGCTTTATTGATTTACCATTTAACATTTATCTTTGAAAATTTTCCGCTTTGCCATTTTTTCTCAACATACTGCTCCAACCTCCAACTACCGCTTCTACGCTTTACAGTAAAATTATGTACACAGTTTTGGTATGTTATGTAAGTGCAACTGGGGTCAAATGGAGTAGACAAAATGTAATTTTTTTAATAATCTTCTGTGGTCTTGAATTTTGAATTAAGTATTTATTTTATTACAAATTATTACTTTTATTTAAATTAGTAAAAAAATTTATTATCTGTCACTACTTAATTGGTTTTTTTTAGTATTTTTGGTATTAGGTAGTATTAGAAATTAGTATTTTGCGGATGCTTAGTGGTGTTCAAAAATAGGTCACTTACAACAACGTTATGTTGTTGGGTTGGGTTATGTGGGATTAGAGTAAATCCTCTATTAAGAGTTGATCCCCCACAGGCCTTAGTTTGGATCAGTACTATCACCAATTAGATCGTCTGCAAAAAGCAATCACCCAGAAATGAGCAGCTTTGGAGATGAGTTAGGTTCCATCAGGGTAACTCGAGGCCAAATACATACATAGCAAGTGACTTAGCAGAAACTTCCATCTTATAGTCCGGATCTATTACCAACTGGTGACTACCTGTTTCTGTCTATGGCGAAAGATTTTACTGGTGAAAAATTGGCTTCAAGAGCAGCTTATATAAGTTAGTGTTCTAAGTGTTTTTTTTTTTGTCAAGCAAGGAGCGTTTCTAATAAAATCGCTTTACAAAATTATATAAAAAATAATTGATTATATAATTATAGGAAATTTAACTTAGATTACTGTCCATTGAAAAGTTAAAATATCTGAAAAAAAATTTCATATCGAGCCACTATAGCATATAGCCTTACAAACTGAACGCGCCAAAGTTCGAGTTCTCGTGTTCATGGTTTCTACCCTTGTAGTCATCTGAAAAGTAAAACAATGGTGTATTATCGATTATTACGAAGATCACTGCATCAAGAAGCTGCAAAACTGAACTATTCAAGTTTTTTTTTTGCCACGACTCTAAAACGGCTATAACTTCGGAAATAGTTTGAGTTTTGAAGAATCCTTTATTTTTGAAAAATAAATTGATTTCTTCAATTTTTTAGAGAATATATCCTTAAATAATTTTTTTTCTTTCTCACTAACAGTCACTAAACAGTTCTATGGAAACTCTCCATCTACGAAAACATATATACATGCATATATGTAAGCATTCATAGGTACAAATTAAAATAGTATATATATATAGAGTATATAAATCAAACTGTAATCAACATAATTCGGACTTGCTCGTCTAAAGTTTGCTTACTATATATTATATATGTATGTATTAATATACTTGTGTATTTTCCAGTCTCTACCACCATAATTATAGTAATTAATTATGCAGCATTGGTAATTGCTATATTCAGCATATAGGCCGAAGTTTTTCTAAAACTTGTGCTAGCATATGTTATATGTACATATGTTAAAGCGTGATCCATTTCGATGTTCCCTACTTCTTTTAAGAAAAACCACAGAAACTTCAAATTTAATGGGGCTTTCGAAAGTAAAGCTTCGGAATTTATGTTTTGTAGACTATATTTTCCAAATGTTAGAAGTTTCATCTCAGATGGTCCATCGGTTGAGTCCAATTTTCGATTACTTGTTCGAACATATCGACTGGTAACTGGCGAAGGACACGCGTGAAGTTTTGCTACAAGGCCTGAATAGAAACGCGATTCTCCGCATAGACTTTAGACTTTACATATCCCCACGGGAAAAAGTTTAGTGGTGTGATATCACACGTTCTTGTTGATCCAAAACGTGAAATTATCTGCTCACCGAAGTGTTCTCTCAATAAATTTCTTGAATAATGCGTTGTCTGGGAAGTGGCGTCGTCTTGTTGAAACCACATGCCACCGAGATTACGAGTTTCATTTAAGGCATCGAATAGTCGGTTATCATGGCGCGATTACGTGCTCACCGGCATCATTTTTGAAGATATGTATATATGGTCAAAACGTTACTTTTTGAACTGGATGAAATGGCAGCTCTTGAATCTCTTCAGGTTACTCTTCGTCTCAAATGCGGCAATTTTACTTGTTTACATACTCATTGAGCCAGAAATCGTCATCTGCCAAAAAAAGGCTCTTGCGAAAAATGCCTTTACGTGAATCACTCGTTATATCTCTAAAATATTGTGTAAGAGAGATATCTATGAGATTTTTTTGTATTATATAACATAAAAAATAAAACAATGCGTTTTTTATAAGCAGCACTATGTGCTTCTGTTGAGCTTTATTACAAAACTGTAAACACTTAACTTTAAGGTTTATAATCTAACCTATGCTTGAGCCGGCCTACGTGACCAAAGATGCTTGGTCAGCTAAAAGGGTTTGCGCGTGTTTCGCTCACTTAAGAATTTAGCGGATGCGCGTTTAGCGCAGTTGCACTTTTGGTTGTAATAGGACTCCAAAGTATGCAAACGGTTTGTATGTTTCTAGCATATAATGTGGGAATGGAATTTATGTAGAAGTTCATAAAATGTTGTGTTAACTTATATGCGTAAGGTAGCAAACTCTCCTCTCCACTCGTATGTGCAGACATTCGAACTCATTCTAAAGGCAGTGGGAATCGAAACCAGGACTGCAAGCGAAGAGTTGCAAACGCGTGTGCCACTGTCAACGCGTTTTGCATTCTAATTTACATTAGCTACATTGCTAATTAGAAGCAGCTTTTATTAAATTAGTTAAATATGCACAATGGAATATGTGTGTGTTTGTGTGTGTGCATACATGCATATTTACCAACAAACATTATATACCAAGCATGCAGATTATTGCAAAACTTACATAATTTGTAAACGTGCATTGATGAGAATGTATCCAACGCTTCCTGTCCTTTCACTCAAACACACGCATTCTTAATACGCTGCCGCCATTCTCCTTATAATCAGCATCAACGCCATCAAACGGCAGCAGCAACCCACATACACATGTCTTCTTGTGTATTTCTGTGCGATTGTGTATGGGTGTGTGTGCGTGTGAGTGTGCTTCATTTAAACAGTTATCAGTTCGTCACCTTCACGCAAATTGCAAATATCCTTCAACTACTTAACAACGCCGTGCTATCCTGTTGCACGCGACCGACTGCAGCAATTATAGCGCACAGTCAACGGTGAAATACGGTTATGCCATTCACTTGTTGGTCGTTGTGTGCCAACTTTCTTGTTGCTCATATACACACATACATATATACCATATATTTGATTTTTCTTTTTAAGTTTTCCCATTACTTCGTCTGCTTGCTGCCTTCTTTGCATTTGTCTTCTGTGTGTGCTTTGCTGCCAAGACATTTTTATTTTACAGTTTTTCCTCACTTTTTGATTTTTTTTTTTTTACCTTTTGTCTTTTTACTTTTGCTTACTGGCATTTGTTAAAAATCAATAGCTGTATACGCGCGCGCACAGCTCAGTGAGCATCTCACCTAGCTGCCTGATGGCGTTGGCGATGGCGACGAGATTTGTGTGTAACCCGAATATCAGCCCTGTCAATGACGCAAGGCCCACTTTCGTGTGCCGTTCTTTAGCGAGTTTTCTGTGTTTGTGTATTTTTTAACTCCTCCACCCCCTGCCATCGCAATAACGCATTTTCGTTTGATTGAAAGTTGTAAGCGCGCACTTTCGCCACTCGCCGCTCATCTTTTATCCAGCCATTGCAACGCATCTGCTTCTCCCTACCATACATTGCACTCACACTTTTCGCCAGCATCTTATTCATTCGCTCCGCCGTTGCTTCGCGTAATATATTGCTTTCCAGATCGGCGACCATAGTCATCGTAACATAAATAATCAAACGACCAACCTGCATATACCATACTTCACTCCAAACAACTCAGCCTGAGCTTTAGCAATGATGCAATTGCATGTATGTATGTATGTATATGTATTTGTAAATAATTGTTTGCGTTGTTAGTGTACCCAGCCGTGCAGCAACTATTGCCACAAAATTGCATTTCTCGCTATCTTCATCAACTTAGTGCACCTCGCTTTGCATTGCGGTGCTTTGTTCGAGTATTTTTGTTGTTGTTGTTGTTGTTGATTTTTTAATATCTTCTGCTTTTATCGGCGCACTACATATTTTTTCTGAACTTGCAGTTCTAAATAGTAACCATAAAATAATATTGTTCATGAGCGGCCTATCTCACTGCCAATGTGTGTGCGGTACACCACCGCGTATGAGTAACTTAATTAAATTCAGCCTCACGACAAAAGCACAAACATTGTAACGCTTGCTCATGTACTTAGCTGCAATTAAGTAAAAGGTAGTTTGGCATGCGAAGCTTGCCTGCACCATCAGCTGACCTTTCACCTTATTACCTTATTTCATTCCGTATTAATTAATGCGCATTTCGGGGCCTTTACTATACTATATACCACCGTTATATCGACGTCGCATATTCACATTTAATTCAATAATTTCCACATCTACCTCCTTGTAAATCGACTTACGCACACACGGGTGCGAACAAAACTGCCTATATATATAATATATATGTATGTATGTGTTCATGTATATGTTTTACTACCCTGGATTTGTGTCTGAGCAGGTTGCCTAGCTACGCAGTTAGGGCGGCGGCACCAGTTCGGTTCTGTACATTCGCCATGAATAATTGCATGCGTGGCTGCACCTTGGAAACTGCAGAAGCTGAATACAAGACTGCCGTGTGTTAATGCAGTGCACAAACTGTACAAATATTGAAAAAAACGTGGTAGGCGTATCCCTTATATCCTTGCATACTTGATGTTGCCGTTGACATGCAGCGGCACAGGGTCCAGTTACCATATCAGAAGTTGAATATATTGCGTTATGTTCCCCAGTAATCATGTGTTGCGCATATTAAATGTATGCTATATGTACATGTTACCTTATAGATGCTTAATGCGAAATAAGCTCATAACAAATATTTTTTGTGCATTTTTATATGTATTGTATAAGAGAAGCTGTTAGTTTCTAGCGATTGCACACATTTTACACCATATATACAATATCACTTGCTTCATATGCGTGGCATTATAGTAGATTCCACTTTTGAACTATCCTAGCAGACATAGAAACTAGCAAATATCTTGTCCATAAAAGAGGTTTTCGTACAAGAACTTGGCTTTTATGGCAGCTGTATTCTATAGTTGACCGACAGCACTGGTTCTGACAAATGAACAATTTTTTGGAAAAAGGATATGTTCAAAACTCGAGAACGATAACTTTAAAACTGGGGGACTACGCCGCGTATATGCGGACGAATAGACGGACCTGGCTAAATCCGCTCAGGTCGGCACGCTACCCATTCATATGTATATATTCGGTAGTCGAAAAAGTATTTTCGTATTTTGTCAATAGATGTCGTTGCAGTCGTATATATATAGATAGATCATGTTTCCTTCTGTGTGTTACACATTGCGTTGCAAACTTGATATACTCTGTTAAGGGTATAAATTATATGAGTAACTTAGACAGTGTCGTAAATAACGGGTCTAGTTAAAAGGAAATTTAGTGTTTTTCCATCATTATAAGAAGATTCTATTTAGCATAATTAGAATAATCCGATTTAAGCCCAATATGCACCACTTTGTTCCATAACTTGTTTGCTATTTTGAAAGTAACTCCTTAAGAGAGGAGCCTGATTTAGAAGCTTCAAAAAATCCATGTTTTTGTTTCTTGCTTAAATCTCTTTAAAGATAATCTAAGAATATGTCCTCAATGTTTTAAATGAGAATTTGATATATTATATTTTCGAGGCTAGAAGGAAAATAGTGACCGAGCGTCTAGCTAGATATGCGATTTGGCAGAAAGCGAAAACTTTGACGCGCGATTTCTCGATTTTTCATTTTTGCGTTTTTTCTTAATTGGTGGGCAGGATACTAGTAGAAAAAAAAACTAAATGTCGTATGGAATTGGAATATATTTATTAACTTTGGCATTAAATTATCTTCTAGTTATACTAAGAAAAGCCAAGTTTGAACATATTTTTAAATAACATAAAGTAATATTTTCTTTGGTCAAAAACAACTTTTTTCCAATTTTTAAAAAATTTCTAAAATTTTACACGTTTTTTTTGATTTTTTTTTAGTTGTAACTAGAAGATAAATTATTAAAAAATATGAATATCTTTGAATTTTTTGTTTCCGATAGAACTGCATCCTGCCCGCCGTCCGAAAAATGCACATGCGAAATGCATCGTGCAATTGCTTCCCAAAGGCGGATTATCAAAGATTTCCCAAAGGTATCCAAAAAAATTCGTGAATTATGTTTAAATATATAACTAGAAAGCCTGGAAGTTTTGCTTTAATCAGTTATTTCTTTCCTTCCCAAAAAAATCCTCAAAAAAATCGATTTTTTTGAAGCCTCTTAACCAGCCTCCTCCCTTAATACCACTTTTATAGAAAGCCTCCTTCCTATTGAGAACGAACTGCGACAATCGACGATCATGAGCGTCTCCTAGGCCGAATTTTTCACCATCAAAATCATTCGCCATAGTCAAAATTAGTTAGTAATTACTTGGCACCGGATCCAATCTGTAAGGCGGATACATAAGAAACTTCGAACCAAGCGCCACAGTGCCTGACGAGTCAATATCGATTTTGGTGTTTTTGGAAACATAATTCCTCTCCTATTGCTTAAAGCTGGTCGTTTCTGGGTGTTTGCCTTCAGACGTTCGAATTCTTGACAGTTCATTGTAGATGATTCTCTATCAATTACACCAAATACTATGGCAAAACTTTTCCGACCGTCAATCCTGGGTTGGCCGCAAATCACGATCGTTTTCGCTTGACGTTGCCTTAAGCGACTAATTTTTCATCACCCGTAATCATCCGCTTCAATAATTGATCGAATTTATAGCGATTCGTAGATGAAAATTCGGGTCTAAGAGATTTTCATGTAACACCTATGCATGGAGTTTGTTTTTTGGTATGAGGCCTTATTTCTTCTTCTTCTTCTTATTGGTGTAAACACCGCTTACGCGACTATAGCCGAGTTAACTACAGCGCGCCAGTCGTTTCTTCTTTTCGCAAAATGCCGCCAATTCTAGATTCCAAGCGAAGCCAGGTCCTTCTGGTCCACCTGGTCTTTCCAACGGAGTGGAGATCTTCCTCCGGCGAGTACTGCGTTGGATTTCAAGGCTTCACTACCAGACCCATTTGCTTCGCTCCCTCATCCAATCCGGAGAAAGCAGAACTAACGGCGCGGTTGTTGAGGCCAATAATATCAGTATTATCAACGTAAGCCAGCAGCTATTTAGATCTGCAGCTCGAGCTACATATTTTCTCCAGGAGTAGATTGAAGAAGTCGCACAATAGGGAGTCCCCTTGTCTGAAACCTCGTTTGGTATCGAACGTAAACGGAGAGGTCCTTCCCGTTTCTGACGGAGTTTTTGGTATTACTCAACGTCAGTTTACACAGCTGTATATTGGTTTTTCGGGGATACCAAATTCAGACATTCTCTGAGGTCTCTCAAGAATCCAAAAGTTTTAAAAGCGAATCGGTCCATTCCTTTAATGAATCAAATCCAACACTGGATTAGGTTATATAAATATTCTTGCGTATCCGTTTTCTATTCAAAAATGTTGTTAAAATATTGTAATAAATTCAAAAACAGAAATGAAATTCCGGCAAATGTGAGAGCATCAGGCTGTAAAGCTTTAAGCTATAAGCTTGTGTCTTACTGTCGAAGCACGATATATGGTAATAACAAGATATCGCCAAAAACTGTTTTTATTTTACAGCAATTTTAAGGTTAAATACATAATATTAAGCACTCTTAGTGACAGTTCAGTTATTCAAAGCCGCATCACGAGATATAATTAGTTTATCTGAATAAAATTCAACTGTCGTTCAATCCATCAGGTCAGACAGTATTTCGCAATAAAAGTAACCTAAAAACAGTATTACTATCAATCTTTTTCAATATATCCCTAAAAGTTAGGTTAACTTTTATACTCATTTTACTTAGACTTCAGCTTTAACTATACTAGTCTTCAATGATTTTCTTACAGCGCTGAAGCGACCACTATTTATTGCTCTAATCCATAAAGTACACATCTTAAACTACAGCATGTGTATCCAACTAAGTATACAATAATACCAAGTCAAATTCTATTACATACATACATACATACATGTTGCTTTGCATACACATCCTTATTGCTACGCCTAACTTGTCGGCCGCCTACTTTGCAACCAACACTGCCTACTGCTTGTGCTTTTACTAGCTTGCGGCACTCGATGAGGAATGAGATTTAGGATATTACCTCTAAAACGCAACTGCCGTCGCCTACATACACACACACACTACCACCACCACAAATAATTCCTTGTGTTTATGTTGTGGCATTCGGCGGTTAGGTGTGCTCGGTTGGGACAACAGACCAACGTCAACGTCTTTGCATGTGCGAATGCGAAGCCAAAGCGGAGCAGCCGAGTTGCGATTGTGCCAGGCGTTGGATGGGTTGTGTTGTGTCCTGCCGCTACGTTTGTTCGCTGGATTCGTCGTTCGTTGTTCAATGCAGATTATGTTCGCATGCTCGTGTGCGCTCTTACAAGTATGCCAGTATTATTTTGTTGCTACTGCCATTGTGGTTGTTGCTTGTAGCCGCTGCTTGCTTGCTGTTGCATTGTGTATATTGTTGGCTCCGCGTAACGCATTTAATGAAATTCCTGCTGCTAACTGCGTCACCGCCAACGTACGTCCACCATCGCCACCAAAGCCACCACCGCTACCATCATCATCATCATCATCATCATCATTGCAGGGCAACGGTCCTTTCTGGATTGCGTGTGGCGATACACTGTGGACCAGCGTGTGTGCGCTCTCGCTCTTTCCATCCGCCCGTCAGTGCCTTGTTTGCTTGTTGACTCTATTTTGGTGTATTTTTTCGTTGGCGCTCGCACTACATGTACTCATGTATGAACAGCTTCCTCAGCTGCATTGCTGGGTTGGCTGTTGTTACGGCGGTTATGTGGCTTGCGTTCGCTTTTCACACTGCGCAGCGACGCAGCGTAGCCATATTGTATTGGTGTTGGTATTTTCCACACAAGCTTCCTTTGTCAATTTGGTGTGTTCCTCATGCGTTTACATATCGCGTACCAAATCGAACATTTGATAATGATGGAGAGAAGTTGGTTTGTTGCGTATGTGGTGCGTTGATCGCTTGCAAAGTTGCTTAGACGTTTACATGTTGTTGTTATAGTACTTGAGCTTAGCTGGGTCGCCTAGTTTTACCCGCTATATACGGTTTGGGCTTCGTCTCGAGCATTTGCTTGCAAAGTCCTTTAGCCGCCGCGCTACACATGTAGTTCAATGCAACGCCACTCTAAAGTATGTATGTTTATCCCAAACTATATACGCTTTAAGGCTTTTCGGTTAGAATGGTTCACTGCACTCCTCTTTTCATTGCTTCAACGTTGCCTTAACAGTGCTTAGTTTGTTTTAGTTTGATGGTGGTTTTCGGTTTTTGGTGTGTGCGTGTGTATATATTTTCGCGGATACAGGTCCATTTGATGCATTTCGCAACCGCCGTGCACACCACAGCTCACCGTTTGTGAAAAGCGCACATACATAGCTTCCTCATATATACATTTTTTCAGCGTACGCCTACTCATATCACTCCTTTATTATGGGTACGTGTGCCGCAGCTTTAGACTATTTTCAAATCTCCCTCTTGCTCCACTCGATACATACTAATACACATATATGTAAATATATACTTATACACACATATATAGCTTAATATGTGAAGCGTATATATTCGCGCTTTTGCTAGCGCCATGCTGCCTACCTCTAGAACTTTTTGGCTTCGGGTCACTTATTGTCGATTCGTACATTTCCAACGTTAACAACGTCGCTTCTCATGCTCAAGTGCAAAGCAAGCATATTTTCAATATGCATATCCGTATCCTGCTAGCCGAGTCGTCTTGCCGAATTGTGATTTTCGCGTTTTGCTGTCGCGTTTCTTCTGCCTAATTGTCCCCTTCACAATTTTTGCCAAATTTTTATTAATTTTTAGGGTTAGGGTTATTTATGTCAGCTGCTTTAGTGTTCATATTACGGTGAACGCATTACTGTTTCGCTCAGAAGTAAAATATTGTTCTAAAGTATTAAATGCAAAAATAATAAACTGTGAAACTCTATAATATATATGTATAATATATGTGTATATTTTCTTGATTTAAGGAGTTACATTGGTTTCTTCGGATAAAAAAGCCTTTTTTTCAATTTTTTTTTTCTCATATAAAAATGAAATATTTTATTAAAATGTTTTTATTTTACAAACATGCACTATTAACAAAGAAATTCGGAAATTTTTGGAAAAAAATATCGTAAAATCGGGCATTGCGACGGCATTTCCGGTGATCCCTCGGAAAAAAGATGCACCCCCGTTTCCAAGATAACTCCTTACAGGTTCATCTAAAGTGAAAAATACATTTTTTAGTTAAAACCTTAACTTATAATTTGGACGAAGGAAAAAATCTGAATATTGCATTTTTGGCAGATATTTTTATACAAAACTGAAAATTTCGTGATATTTTTATTTGAAATATTTGTAACCGAAAAAAGTCCTTCATCCAAGTCTTTAAGAATTAAGAAGTATCTCAAAGACCTGTGTAAAATTTCATTAAGATCGATTGAGTAGTTTTTGAGAAATCTGGCCAACCGAAATTTCATTAAGATCGATTGAGTAGTTTTTGAGAAATCTGGCCAACCGACTTCAAAACATAATTTGGAGAGAAACGCGGAAGAAGACGGCGCACTTGTCTTAGCTAGCCTCGCGCGAACAAATTCTCAAGGTATCTTCGAAACTATTACTTGGATGAACTTGAAAATTTAGGACAATATTCTAGAGGTGTTGTAGAATTTAATAAGACAATATAAAAATGAATTTTGGAAACCCGTAAACTAATGTAACCCCTTAATAGGAAGCATGCTGGCCTCGCTATGAAGGTGTTCGACTGGAGGTATCAAGAGACATCCAGAGATAGTCTGAAGTGCTAATCGAACTGGCGACCATATTAGGGCTGCGTAGGGTCCTAGGGTTGTTGAATTTTAATGTCATTGACAAAAATGTTCCGATATGTCTATATTCCTGTATCCCGTTGCTGAATATAGACGCCGTGAATTTAACAAGGGGAAGTTTTAGACTCCTTGCAGTCAAGAAGCAAGAAAAGTCAACGAGATAGTATTATTTTCCTATGATACATTAATAAACGACTCTGGGTCATAGTGGGTATAAACTCATTCAATAAAAATTACAAGTTTCAGATCAATAGAATTTGATTAAAAAAACGAATTGGAACATTCCAGTAAACTGTTGTAAATGTGGTTTTCATTTCATAATTGCCTCTGTTTAAAACAACCTGCTGTGCTCAGATTATTGAAAAACCTACAACTCCATCTCTGACCTTCCGATCCAGTGTGGAACTAATCGTGTAGACACAGAGTCCGGAAATAATTTCAAAGGAATAATCTCCAAGTTATACTAAAAGCACAAATTATATTGTTCTGTAAGCCCTCCCATCTCCTAAGAGATTTATTGAAAAATGTGAATTTTTCAGAGCTTTTCGTATTATGATGTGTCGTATGTAAAGTTATTAAAATAGTAGCTTAATTTGAGATTCTGAATCTAATTGAAGTAAATCGAATTTGGAAATTTAGAACTAGAATATTATTCACATTGTAAGTTCCGAAATTCTTTCAATGGCTTCGCTGGAATAGTCGACCTTTAAGCTTCACATATGATAGGGTTTTTTTTTATTTTTTACTTTCTTATTGATTTCAGTAATTTTCAGGAAAATCGGTTATTAGCCCAGGTTTCCTAGTTCATTGGTAGGGCTGGTACCTTAACTTACGAACCTGCCACAAAAATGTAGAAGTTTTTAACGCGAATCGCTTGCTCAAAGACATGCGAACGTCACGTGGATTAGCTTCGGAACATGTGAACAGACACTACGACCTCCCTCGCAGATGAGTTGTATTATGTGGATTGTTGTAAGTTCGAAACTTAGGAGGCTCCGCCAGTAATTAAACTACATGTAAATAGACGCTACGACTTCCCTCACAGATGGATCGCATTATATTGTTTTAGCTTCGGGAGTTGGGAGCTCCCCGCCAGTAGCTAAGATACCGCCGGCATCGTTCTCAGGATCACTGTACTAACTGAGCTTCCTCATTGCGACAAGAAAACAATCGTCGGCGAGGATTAACTTTTTCTGCCCCAACTCTCCAACCAGAGTTAAAGAAATCACTAAAAAAAAAACTTCTAGAAGAGACCACATATCGTCACCTGAATTGCAAAACTACGTAACAAAATTTTCGGAAATTTACAGTGGGATGAATGAAACACGAAATAAAATGGAACATGAGTGAAAAAAAATTTTAATATTGGTTAAAATTGGTTTATATCTAACCACAGAACCTGAAAATGTTGAATATATGTAATTTTATGAATGTAATTTGAAGCAGTGAAGCTAATCAATAAGACACTCAATTTCGAATTTTTTGATGATACTGAATTTTGTATTTCAGGTGACGATATATTCTCAACATTATAATTTAAATGAAGTAATATTTATATGTTGCCAGTATCTAACCAGCATCCGGAGATTACCAGAATAAGTATCATATTATATACTTCGTTCAGTTTTCTCCTCTTGCTATAACTAGTCGGTTTTCTAGCCCCCATTATATCTAAGAAGTCCAAGTGTGTTTATGTTTTTACAGGTATCCTGTCATCTCATAATTATTTATATGTACTTTCGGTTCATCGCTTAATCCTTTCAATCCTTCGTTGCAGCGTTGCGTTTTGTTGTTTCAGTTTGCTCGTGCGTTCGATTTTCCACCACTTTTTAAAGTATTACAGTTATTTCTTCTTGTTCCTCCTCCGATTTACAAATAGACTTACATAAATGTCGCTTTTTTGTTGTTGTTGTTGTATGGTACGTATTTTTGCGTGCACACCATACTGCGGCTAACGCTTCGCTGTTGCCACTTTCTGTGGTCTCCTTACACCCACAGCCACACTGTCATCCTCTCACTCCTGCATATCCTTGTTGTATGTTGATTATTCTGCTTTATAAGGTTTCTTTTACTTTCCATTATGGCATTTTTCCCGATTTTCATTTTCTTTGCTCTATTTTTCGGTGGCATTTATGCGCTCGTCACTCAAGTCGAATGGCACTGCATTGGGCTGCATACCCAGTAAACATTTTTAAGCGGTATTTGTTTGTGGAGCATTTGATTTTCAATAGTGTAATGAGAGTTTTTTTGGACTGCAGTTGCAGGGATAAAAATATCTCGAAAGCTTTAAGGTATCAGGTTACTTCGAGAGTATGAATTTAAGATCGGGAATTGTGAACATACATAGATACATTAATAGAGTCAGTGCCTCAGTTTTTGAGACTTCAGTATTGAACCCCCATTAGTCATCAAAATTTATGTGGCAATTAGTTTTGAAACTGATTTTGAAAGACGAGCGCAGTATAGAACCAAGAAAAGTAAGAAAAGCATTTAAGCCTCACCACCTCACCTTATGTAACTTGAACGTCCATGATCGAACAAAAGCTATCAACATTGCAGCATTCCCTAAAACTACTGGGTAAATAAAATACACGATCTTGGCTGCATCCAGAGCCAGAGTGTCCGATGGTGATCGATTTGGCGACCACCAACATGAACTTTGCCGCTGTTTAAATTAAGTTGTCACATAACTTCCATGTTGTCGCCTTGGGGTTGCTACTTCAGGATCGATCAGGTAATAAGCTACTCATTTGTGCAGCACTATCCATTCTCCTGGAAACCTGGGCAATACACCATGTAAAAAGCAAATCGAATAAAAGGCCACAAACCGTCTCAGAAAACCTTGCTTCTTGCACATTAAGCGCTTCTTCACAAAATTATTGGTTTTAACCGGACAAACGATAAACTATGAGATGTACCACGCCATTGACATTGTTTAGCGAATAAACATAGAACGGCCTCGCGGCTTTGTTGTAAAGCCCGTCTCCAATGATGTAACCAAGTTTTAGAATTAGTTGGCTTAGCACCTGAAAGCTATTCTAATGTCAAGCCAAAATCTAAAGGTCTGCTCTCCATAATGGATAAAGCAGCTAAGCAAATGGGTCTTTGTTGCTTGTTGGGTAGCTGTGTTCGTAAGTGCGCTCGAGTATGTGCGCCTTGTGGCTGTCACTAATGCTGCCGCCACCGCCGCCGCTAAAGTGAATGTGTTATTTTGTGCTGCTGCCGCTGCTCTTCTTGTTGTTACACTTGCGTTAGTTGCTGCTGTTGTTGTTGTTATTGTAGCTGCTGCTTTTCTACGCCACGGCCTCGACGTAGTCATCGTCGAGGACATTTCAGTATTGTCGGCGCATTCGAGTTGGGGAGTCGAAAATTCGCTGGCCATAGTCGCGCGCGCGGAATGCTCTTTAACGTTCCGTCGACTTGTTTTGGTATATTTTAGTATTGCTTCAATTTTTTTTGTTGCATGTGGTGCTACAAACTTTTGCGCGCACAACTACACGCAAGTACTTATATACGTACACACACACACACACACACACAGTTATTTGAATATATATGCGAGCTTGTTGTGTTGTGTTGCATGCAACACGACGCGCTGCATATTTGGCATTTCGGGTCTCTCGTGTAACAGGCAACAACGGTAACAACAGCAACAACCGCAACTAAGTAGCGGATGGGTAGGTGGGTGTTGGAAGTAGAATTAAGATGACGCAGCGCTGGCAGAGCCGGGGTACAGTGCTAAACTTGGCTCCTGCCTAGGACATTTTTTCGGTTTCCTTCCGTGTTGCATAGTCTTTATGCGCTCGCTTGGCTTACAATGCAAGGCATATCCTGCCACAAGCGCGCACACACACTACTACTACTATAGCATGCACATGCGTGTTGTGTGTGCTTGTGGCACGTTGTGAGTATATGTGTGTGTGTGTGTTTGTGCAACATTTCGTATTACTTGTATTTTAAAAGTTTCACGCTTTTGCATTTTTCACATACTGCTTATGTATGCCAACGGATAGCAGCCAACCCCTTCCCTGCGCTCATATACGCCCCCACCACCCATCATTTTTGTCTTTATACGTCGCTCATCTCCTTATCCATTATGTTATAATTTCTTCATTCACATGTGCACTCTCTCCACTCTCGGCTAGCACTTTTCACCACGCGCCCACCACCCAATTACCCTGCACTTGCTCTACTCTCCTCTGACAGTTACTGCCGCCGCATCAGCTCGCTGGTCCTGCAACAGCCAACCACCCACCCACCTTGTTGTTCGCTTGCAATGCTGCACTGTCAGTTGTTGTTGCACTGTCAAGGCGCATCGCAGGCAATCGCAAGCACAAAAAACTCAACACACGCATAAGAAACGCAGCAAGAATGCAACACAACGTAAGTACAGCAACAAATGGAAAGCAAATACGGAGCAGCATAAGCAGCGCCATCATTTCGCACAAAAGTACAGGAAAAAATAAATAAAAAAGAAAGTTTATGGCGAAAATTTAAGTGACAAGCAAACAAAAAATAACTGCAAACACTAAGTAAAGGCAAAAGAAAAACCAAAGCAAAGTAAAAATAAAAACAAAAATTTGGTACGAAAATATTGTGCGAATATTTTTGGGTGTGGCAGGTTCGTGTTGCCTAAGAGCCCGCCAGTGCTATTGTCCCCGTGGCTGCCTGCTTGACAGGCTTTTTGTCGACGCTTTGCATTGCGTCCGTTTGTCGTTATTATCCTGCTGTCGCTTCTTTGTTATTCGGCTTTTGTTGTTGTTGTTCTTGTTGTGTGCCCAAGTTAGTGGACGCTGCCGTTTTTTGTTGCTTCTCGTGTCTACGCAAATTCATTTGTGTATTTCTCATCGAACTTTCGCCATTGCATGTGCGTGTGCGTGTGCGTGTCGAACCGAGAATTCTGCGTTCTTTTTTCTACAAAAATTTTCTTGTCTCCACGGTGTGCAGTACAAAAACTCAAGTGTCTAATAATACTAACTAATGTGATTAGTGTTTGAAAGCAAATCACGACAAACTCAATTCTCTGTTTACACGTGTGTTTCATGCAAATACTATCAAATAAAACATATAAACAAATATAAAGTTAATTAAGAAAGTGTAAAGTTTATTAATAAAGTGCGCTGAAGAAATATAAGAACCATTGAAAAATCCAATCAGTCGACAAATAGCCCAGCTATGCTGCTTAGATGTAAGTTGAACGCATTTTCGTTGTACAATTACAAATACAAAAATTAAAAATAAAATAAATTTAAATTATTGCAACTTTTATAAGTTCACTTACTCAAATTTTTATTATAATAGTGACACCTGGTGCAAAGCGATTAACAGTACAAAATAATATTTTTTTTAGATAATAATAATAAAGTTTTTGTGGACGCACCTCGTTATATATTTTCAAATATCCTAGTGACCTTTGTGTTTTGTGTGGAACAAAAATGAGTACAAGTTCGTGCTGCATGTCTTTTTATCTGCATAAGTATGGAAGAATCAAAGAAAGTTTTTTATCCCTTCAGTTCACGTTCATTTCCGTATAAAATAGTTAATAATATAAAAAAATTAAATACCGAATTCTAAGAAAAAGAAAAAAACCAAACTCCGTACAAAAACTTTCAGAAAATCGCTAATTTCTAGTATTAATCCATAACCTTTATTGCACAAAATACTTTGTACAAGATTTGACATACTTTTGACCAAGTTCTGTATAAATTCATTTCGATTGCTATGTCAGTATCAAGTTGATCGGTGTTGTCCTAACTTCATTTAACGATATACCACGAATTCTCAATCGTATTGAGGGCATCAATAAAAAATCGGCAAATCATTACTTCAAGATTTTGGTTGTTGGTTGTGGGTCCGTCATCCTGTTGAACTATGACTTCTCCTTTACGATAAGCACTCCTTTCCACAAATTCAGGTATATGGTCTGCAAATGATGTAGATAGTTTTCCTTATTCATTATTCCATAGTATTTTGTAGAGGTACTACATGCCAGTACGTGCCAGTAACCCCATACCGAGACGACCCTTCCACCATACTTTATTATTTGTGTAACCTGATTTCTTTGGATGGTCTCCCAAA
The DNA here is from genome assembly GCF_001853355.1 of Bactrocera latifrons. Classification (NCBI taxonomy): domain Eukaryota; kingdom Metazoa; phylum Arthropoda; class Insecta; order Diptera; family Tephritidae; genus Bactrocera; species Bactrocera latifrons. The sequence continues at coordinate 1,117,291 of NW_017537589.1, forward strand.
TGGCAATGGCAGCAATATTGTTTGCCAACTGGTTGAAAATAATTGAGTTTATATTTGATTGACCAGATTTCTAGCTTCCAGTCGTCTGCCAACTAATTTCGGTGCTCTCTGGCGAATTTAAACTGTTCCTTAATATTCTATATTGACAATGCCGGTTTTTATTTTTTACCGCTACGTATAGTCAACGTCGAGGAGTGCTCTTCTGGCCTTCCATTTACCAGCAAGCTTATTTGTTTCTATAAATGCGTTCTGTGGTGTCAAGTGCTGGATTCTTTTTGTTTGTTTTATCGTCTATATTCATCAAAATTTTATTGCGGTCTCTGACTTGTGATATGAAGACAAAAGCCCGCTTTTTTGAACGGTTATAACCACTGATTGGCTCATTTTAAGCACTTTAGATATCATAAGACCTGCCCTTGTGATAACTATAATATTCCCCTCAATGTGTGATGCTACCTACTTCATTATTTTGAAGGCCAATTAAACAAATGTATTAACTGTTTAAAATATTTTTATATTTATCAAAAAGTTGTTACCAAGCCCAATAAAAAAATAGTATGATTTAAATGTATTATTTGGTGTATGTTCAGGACACCAAAGAAAAGTTTGATATATATAGATATAAATGTATGCTCAAAATCATAAATACATAAAACCGTTTGGCTTTTACTGACTAATAAATTCACCTTTAATTCAACGAATTCGATGAACCCAATTGGCGAGTACTTTCTCCACTAAATCAAGTGGTATGACATAAATGGTACGTTCAATATTAACTTCTAAGGCTTGAGGAGAGGCTGGTTTACTGCTAAAGACCAATGACTTCAAATAACCCCACAAGTAGTAGACTAATTGCGTTAAATCACAACTTAGAGCCCATTCAATGTCACAATTTCTTGAAATAATCGAATTGCACAGCGATTGCACGTGCTGGCTGTGTGCTTGCCCGTCTTGTTGGCAGCAGATCTTGTCAAGATCAACTTCTTCTAATTGCGACCAAAAAAGCTAGTTAACATCGTTATATACCGCAATCCATTAATAATAACGATTCATTTTCAGCTTCATTTCGAAAGGTACGAACCGATTATTCCACCAGACCAAAAATATGAACAATCTGCTGTCAATTTAGGAGAATTTTATACGAATGCAAGCCCAAACTCTTGCTCAAAATTCGCCAGCTTGTGGTTTGAGACAGTCCCGACTCTTGAAAACGTCTTGGAGTCGAGCAATTGCGGCCTTCAACAACACTTGCCTGAGCGGTCACAATATTTTCATTACTTCGAGCGGTTCTTTGTCTTATTGGCGCCTGAATATTCATGGTGTCTGTAATATGTACGTTGTATTGTACATACATAATACCATGAAAAAACAGCAACAGACCATTCAGCCACCATGTTCGTGGTCTTCTTTGTAAACTGTGAATGCAACTCTTTGCCCTTCGGATGGCGAACACTGCAGCTGGCAGCAATCCGGAACAAATTAATTTTTGTTTCATCGCTCCACAGTTGCCATGAATTTTCGCTTGTAATCTTATCTTTAAATTCTTTGTCGCAATAACGGTATTTTTCCCGCTATGCTGCTAGGTGAAATAGAATTTGTGGCCTTCGTCAGCCTCTTCGGAAATATATCATTTACCAATATGGCCTTCAATGATTCTTGAAGATTAGAATGGGTTCTTTTTTAGCGTAACATGGAGATACGGTTGTCTGTTGTTATTGGTGTATTTTTTGGACGACCGCTAGTTTCGACATTATTTGAAATATTTTAGGCATTCAGCACGAAATACCAAGAACGCCTTAAGCTTTTAGCGATATTTAAAGGACTTTGACCCTCCGTCTGTAAAATGTATTGATGCAGAGACAGGTGAGAAAAAAAATGGCGATCCTGGTGACATTGATCCTGACTCTCCTGGTCGTCTGAAAAGAAAAAAATTCAAAAATTCTAAATCAGTAAGGATGCTGTTATAGTCCCTACCTCAGGCAACACGAAAAAAATTTTTTTTTTTTTGAATGGCGACTGCCTGAAAATAAAAATCATTTTTTACGCTCTTTTTTTGAAATTCCTAAATTTTTTTAAAATATTAAAAACAAAAATTTTTACACAATGCTGATAGAAACGATAAAGGATTATATAAAGAAGATTCACACAAATTTTTAAATAAAGTATAGAACTTGAGATAATGCCGGTACCGTGTGAGTCAAATTTCAGACAGTCTAAGTCATTTATTAGTGCGCTACGTACTGCGTCACTAAAGTAACTGCAGCTTTTAAAATAATTTTAATTTTTAAAAATCATTTGGAGGATATGTTCTTAAGGGTCTAAACTTTAAATACATATATGAAAAAAAATCGAATTTTTCAAAATTCTGGAGTAGAATACCCCCTTAAAAAGATCTAGTACTTTTAAAATAAATTGTCCGTTTTGCTTGAAAACCGAATTTTTAGTCAAAAATCTATTTTTTTTTAACCACCAGTTTTTTTTATTTAGTTTTTTCTTTTATTCTACTTATTATTTTGACCATGTGTGTATGTTGTTTTTATAAGTGATTTAATTACTTCCTACCTTAACTATTAACTGAACTTAAAAAATTTCAAAACCACTTCAATATCTTGAAAAGTATTAACACTTGCTGTGCTATTAAAGTTGAAAACAACGCAAATTAAGCAAGCTAATTTCATAATGCACTTAGTTGGTTACTTCTGTACATATGTATGTGAGTATTTTCAGCAACTTGTGCAATATTTACATTTCCATTTCTTGTGTATCCATGGAAAAAACGGCAAAGCCAGACGACCTTAACTGTGCTGATACCCGGCTATGCCACCTTTAACCGCTTCCAGCCAACCGAGTATACATTTTTTGCTGCAAACGTTAAAGCTCGCAGCTGCCATACGCTCTTACATACATATGTACAATGTATTCCAGTTTCAAGCGAATGGCAAAATACAGTCATAAGAAAACACACACGCATACGAAGACAACTTTTATACTTGGTTACATGAGAGTGCAAAAGTTTTATAATATTCCCAGCAATTTTACGTGTAAATATTTCATGTCCACGCCTTCAACCAAACCGCCCACCTGTCAGTGTTTTTGCTTTTTTTTCCTACACTTTTTCTCTCCCTGCTGACTGCAAGCACCGTGTTTCACACTCATCATCTTATGGTGTATACGAATATACATGTATCCTGTATCCTTTTCTGCCCGCAGGCTGATACCTACTCATTCATGCTAGTGCTTACTAGCAGCTATTGCACACAGTCATACATACACACGCATACATATTTACATGTATTTATACGAAAGCACTAAACAGAGTTAAACTCAACACTTGCCAGTCACGTTAATGCAATAATAAATAAATCCTTTTTCGCTTTTCGCTCGGTCGATCCGTCCGTCTGTCGTATGGTCTCGGTAGTTGTGGTTTCGTGTTTTTTTTTTCCTTTTTACTACTTTTTTCTCGACATTCATTTGCACAAAATTTCATTTTTATATGCTTTAAATGAGATTTCTTCGTTTGTTTTACTTTCCACTGCCTTTTATACTATTTTGTATATGTATATATATATGTGTGTGTATATTCCCCCTTATTTTATTTTTCGTTTCCTTTTTATATGCTGTTCTGTGTTTTTTTTTTTTTTGTGTTTTTGCCTTCGCCTTCCACTTAGTGGCTGTCCACATTGCACGCATTGCTAAGTGGTGAATATGGCTTGACAATCCCCACACACATATACACACACAGTCATTTCTAAGTAAGTTGAAACACCTTTCAGTGTTTCCGTCGCTTCCTTGTTTGGCATTTGCCTTTTCCGGTTTCACGGGTGAGCTGCTATTTCCAGCCACGAGTTGAGAGCATACGTACACAACCCTCCAAAAAAAAATGTCTGAAAATTACTTAATTTTACAGCCTGCAACTGGAGTTCGCTGCTCGACAAATATAAATTGCGCTTATGCAAAGGTAAAGACAGGTAAAGTTAGTAGCAAACAACTGTCAAAAAATTACGTTTCAAAAATAATTATTTCCCCATCAAATTAAAGTTAAAGTTTTAATATTGACTATACGTAACACTTTAAAAAGACCTCTTCAAAATATCGATCCGTCTTTACAGCACTCTTAAAGCTATGTTAGTTAAAATGTTCTACATGCTAAAGTTGCCTTTCCGCTTTTCTCTTTATATGACTTCGTTGTGTGTCCTTCGGTGTGAGTGTTTCGTTTCCCTCCTCCAGTTCAAACTCTCAGTTTTGATTTCAATTTTTCATCCTTCGTATTTATTTGCTGCGTTTTTTCTGTGTAAATTATTGCAAGTGTTGGAGCTTGCAAGAGCGAGCGTCATGAAAAACGAACGAACAAAAGTTGAAATGTACGAACTCTATTAAATTGCGTGCAAAAGCTCAACTAGGCGTTACTTGTCTCCTCGAAACTGTATCAACGGGTGGTACGTACAAGTTGTCGTATGATTTCAGCTCTACCAAAATATACAGCTGCGAGTAGTGAAATAGTAGTCGGTGTTGGAGTTGTACATACCTGTGAGTTATGCAAAATTCTAAACAATTTTAACATCAATTGAAATGGAAAAGTTTATCATATTTCCCTGTCTACGTTTATTAATAAAAATATTTTAATTTGAATGGGTGTAAGATATATTTATTCACAAAGTTGTGTTTATATATGAAATTTGATGGGAGCAGTAAAATAGTAGTAAAGTAATCATTTTTTTTTCTTTTTTTAAACTGAAGGATTTTTGGAAGTTCCGTCTATACGAGATATTAGTACTTGGTAGCATGGCCATAATTTTTAATAACAGCAATACAACGCCTCTTCAGACAATCTACGAGACTCTGGCATCTTTTTAGGGGTATTTCTGCCATGCTTGCTGCACAACCGTCCATGACAACAATTCCATTGACCCGAAACCTCTCCTTTGCCACCCTACTGGTGTGCTTCGGGTCATTATTCTACTGAAATATCCTTTTCAGCGGGATATCCTCTTCAGCAAATGGTATCATAATATATTGCATTATATCCACGAATTTGTGACTGCACAAAAAAATTGGGCCTGTTAGAAAAACACGCCAAACCATGAAACCGCCAAGCTTCATAGTTTTTGTGCTGAATCTGGGGTCGTACTCTCTATTAGGGGAGCGTCTTAGATACTGACGGGACCCTTTACCGGCGTATAGAATAATTTTCGACACGTCTTTCCACAAGATGTTGCGCCATTTCTCAATCGGTCCTTTGGCAAATTTAAGACAACTTGCTATATGATTTTTTTTAATAACGGTACTTGTCGAGGACTGCGGACATCGTAGGCCAGGCGGACACCGTAGGCCAGGTTCAGTTCATTCCGAATCTCCATAGCTGACATTCTATGTCGAGTCTTGGCACATCTTACAACTATTGGTGTAAAATTCTCGGAAAGAATCCATACTGCGCCCCTTTTTTCGTCTTTTTTTAATAAATAATTGCATTGTGAGTCGTTGTAGCTTAACACTCTACAATTCTTTCCACTCCCTTGTAGGATTTACCGTTGTTTATGACAGATTGAATACATTCTCGTTTTTCGTCACTGCAGTGCTTCTCGCGTCCCAAAAAAAAAGTGCAGTCATTTTTTTTTTTTTTGCTTTTTGCATTGAATAATTAATAAAAGATCTGGAAACTTAAACTTACTTTTTGTTTGATAAAATGAAATTTTTTTTATTAAAAATTATCTGTTAGCAATCATCTCATCGTTCACTACTATTCTATTGCTCGCTCATAAAAACAGATATCCCAATAAAATTGGCTTTAAAAAAGTAACGGTAAGTAATTCACACTTATTGTTGTATATAACAGAATCGTTATACTTCAGAGGATATAACTAAAATAATGATCGGCGGCAATATCGTAAAAGAAACAACATTTAAAACAAAACTCTCTTGGCCAATAGGCACTACTATTTCAATGCTCGCAACTGTATATGTATATATGTATGTGCGGATAAGCTAGGCAGAGACTAAACGATGACGGCGGCGACGACCCGACAATGACATGCTCATTGCTGTCTGTCTTGATAATAAACAGAGTTGCCATAGACGAAGAAAGGAAAAATTAGTGAAAAAACTTAAACATGATTCGATTTTAGAATATGATTTTATTAACAGTTGTAAACTCTCAACAAAAGATATGAATACACTACAATTTTCAGTGCCACTACTCATCCGGTATCAAGAGAGAATTTGTTTAATTTTTTAAAATCTATGAGCCTATCTATTTTGTCTCAATGACTTAGAGAAGAACGTAAAAATACTGGGGAGCAATTTAATGACCTGAGACATACAGGGTTTGTGCGGAAAGTAAAAAAATTTATTGAACCAATCGTTACAATGATTTAAAAACTTTCAAAATAGGCTCCTTTTGCGTCGATACAGCATGCTAATCATTGAAGGCGTTACGGAATTCATTCTCTGGAATGGTGAAGGTGCATGCTACTTAGAACCCCTTTCAACGGCCTTTTGAGGCCAGAAACCAAATAAGGCCTGAAACCACCGAAACCACACCACATATAGCTAAAACAAGATCTGGGTAATCATATCAAATATCTTTGTCGCAGATTTACCTAGTTTCACACAGAATTTAATCGCGTACCTCTGCTCAAACGAACGCTACATTTTACATTACACCACTCACAGAACTCTCCAAGTGCTCGGACGACTGACCAGCTGCTCATTTGTTAGCTAGGAACGTTCTCTGCCGAATCCACCCGGTGCGCCCAAGCTCCGAAGTACAGTCGCGGCGGAAGAAAATCAGTGCTATTATATTCAGGACGAACCCTGTTCATTATATCAGAAACGTACCCAGAAAGTTCAAATTATTTTTGATATGGCCTTCAGCTCCTTCAGCGAATTTCTTTTCGATCGACTGAAAACGGAGCAGCTATTTCCATTTGGAGAACGAGAAAACATCACACGGAGCCAAATCTGGTGAATGCGATAGATTATCATCATGTAAAATTCATTTAATTGTTCTATCACAATTTCGCCCGCTTTTGACGGATGTTCTCACGCCAATGCCTCAATATGGCCTTCTGTTCCTCAGCCTGTTTTTTGGTTTTGGCTCCCTCCCGTTCGATAATAGTTGACTTGTTTGAATGTGGAACTCATAAATCCATGTCTCATCGGCAGTTCTAATGCTCTCCATAAATTTGGGTTCAGAATTCCCAAGATCAAGCATGTCCAAAGAGACCCGTTTACGGTACTAATTCAGCTTTTTCTAGACGAGTCGAGCAATAACGCGTTTCATACCCAAAATATCCACAAAAATCATTCGAACAGACTCGCGAAAGATATCGAGCTCTCTTGATATCTCTTTAACACTTACCTGACGATTTTCAAGTACTATATCTTTTACTTTTTTTTTTTTTTTAAATATATTGATCACTTGAAGAAATCGAAAGTAGTCCAGAAAAAGGCCCGACACTGGCGGGAATGAAGTTCTACCCTGCTTTCAGAACAAAAATAGTTACATCCCGGACAGTATGTGTATTTGTTCTATTTTCATCTTCTACGAAAAACAAAAATGATAGAATTTGGCAACTCTTACACTCGGCAAAACAGCCACCAGCACGCTTGCTGCCGTCTGCGCTTTAGGAATCCTAATAGACTTTACGAGCATTACTACTGAGCTCTGAGCGGGAGGAGAGCGACGCGCACTAGTGGCAAGGACGTAAACGAGGACGTTGGCGATGACGATGGCAATGGTTGATACCGTGGCGCTGCTTGTTTGTGCATTTCCATCCGGCTGCTGCTACTCGTGTCAAATGCTTACAAAATTCACATACATAGCGACCGATTATATTACTTGTATTATTTTATAATATTCCTGTCGGTTTTGCTATTATACTCGGTACTCATCACCCTCGGCCTTCGCCCGCTTTAGCTGCGTCGTTGTGTCATTTTACAGACATATTTCTGTTATGCTGTTGCTCTTCGTCGGTTTATTTGGCCGACCGAGTTGAGGACGAGTTCAAATGAGCTGAGCGTCGTGTGCTATGTTAATATAGCGCAGTTGTTATTGTAATCTCAACCATATTACCCAGTTGGATGAGGTAGCTGACACGCTGACTCTCTGATTCACTGACTCACTAAACGTCGTGCCGGCTATCTGGCTGGCTGCCTAACTGGTTGCATGTCTACTTTATGCTGCCTCGCTTGAGGTTTGTGAAGATGGGGTGTTTTTCGTGGGGCCATATGCTTATAAATTTGGTTGGGCTTGTGGCCTGTCATGATTTGTTGTACGCTATGTTTGTTTGTAACCGCCGCGTGCTTGTGTTCTTATTGCTTTTGCTCTTTCACGGTTCGTGCTTGGCATTTGTTGATGCTTTTTATACCCTGAACAGGGGGTATTAAGTTTTCCATGAAGGTTTTTTGCAACCAGAAGGGAACGTTGGAGATCCAATGGAGTCTTTATGTTTATAAATGATCAGCTTATCGAGCTGAGTGGATTTGTTGTGGGCTCAGTCTATATATATATAGTTAAATTAGTTTTGGAGTTATTTGAGTAAATTTCTCCACAGCGGCCGCAGTAAATCAAGATATAGATCTTTTATACAATTTCATACTGCAAGAAATGCACTTGTGTAGGGTATTATATTTTAATTTAGTATTATTTGGTTAATGTTACTACTTTGGGGCTTTGGCGCTTTGGTACTTCGACGAATCGAACGAAGTTCTGTCCTTTATTTGTGTGCTGTGTTGCTTCCATTTCTTAAACGAACCCTCCCATCCTCTAGTCAAGAACTTTTTCGCATTTGCTCATTTTTGTTTTTCTTGTTTGATGGCTGTTATTGCTCTTACATATTTATTTTGCCACACAGCACACACCCGACCGCTCAACGACTCATACAGGCATCGATTTCAACGTCTATTTAATGTATTTGTTTGTGTGAGTAATCGCATGTGTATGTGTGTGTGTCTTGTTTTTCTTATTTAACATTTTAATATTTTGCTGGCCCACACTCATTGCCCCCAACTCCCAGACCTCCACCAGAGAGAAACATATGCATAACAGAAATAAAAAAAAATACAACAAAAACACATGTGGCTGTATGTATAATATGTATGTGTTTTTGTGGTGAATAAGTTACATTAAAACAGATAAGATGGGTGTAATGGCAAACTAGGTATTCATTTGAGTCTTTGTGACTGGGCGGAAATGTTGGTATCCATTACTCAAACCCATCACAAGTGGTGGATTATTATATTTGGTGTAGGTGGCGGCAGATGAATGGTTTGTTGTTGGCCCAGCAGTCAAGTGGTGGCATTGGTGATAGGTGTTAATTTCCACTGTGGCTGTATTATGTTATGTTATGGTTTGATGCTGTTGAAAGATTTCTGTTGCTTTTATTGTTACACTTTAGCCTGCTATTAACATTAGTACCATGCATTTTCCTATGTTTTTCTCTGTTCTTCTTAGACTCCCCTCTCTGGCTCTTTCACACTCTGCGACCGATTTTTGATGCTTGTAGTTGGCAGCATAATGGTATGGGTTGTCATGTGAATTTTTCGTAGACATCATAAATTTTCGCCTGACTGACTGTTGTGGAAAATGTTCTGTGCTTTACAGTATTCTTCCTATTTTCTACCACATTTTATATATCATTTCTTGATTTTTTTTTTCATATTACTTACATACTGTATTTTCATTTTCCATCACAAAAATATATGTACATACATACATTTATATATTTCGCTGTGGCACTGGAAAAAGTATTATCAAACCCGTCTATCAAGCATTTTGGGGTCGTTGTGGCTCGTTTGAGTGCACTTGTTATTGTTATTGTTGCTTGTGAAAGCAAAGTATTCTTACGCTCTCATTTTTTCCATATCTATTACACATATATATTTTATATAAAACATGTACTTTTGTATGCATTGCACGTTAACAATTACTCTTCGTTTCATGGCAAAGCATTCCACTGCATCCCGCTTTTCAATTCCTGCTCTGCATACAAACATACATACATACCTTACATACAAACACATTTATTTTTGCTTAATTTTCCTCATCACAATTGGAGCTTTAAGCATTCCCACATTTAGCCATAGCATCGAGCCGAGCGCATTCTTGTCGTTGTTGTTCGCGCTCCGACCTCACTGTGTGTCCTATTAGCTTTTATTACTGTTGTACTATTTTACAATATATTTTTGGTTCTCTTGGGTTTTAATGACCGTAAGATGGCTCCTTTATTTGACTTACTCGTTACTTTGCTTTTACGTCACTCATTTATTACTCGTTGATCCGCGCTTTATTGCTAATTCGAATTAGTTCTTATTTTGCTTTCCGATTCTATTATTTATGGCCTCTACTCCAGTTCAATTTCATGCCGCTGCTTAGGTTCGCAGTGCCAAAAAATTAAACGATGTTTTAATTTATTTGATTAGCGTTCGAATGAGTCTCCAAGCAGACCAAAGCTGCATTGAGGCAGTAGCTTCAAGTTAGCTTAGAAGAAGAAGACTTCTCGAATAGTAACATCCCTGGTGGCTCTAGAGAGCCCATAAGCAAATGGAGGAAATCTATAAAGTTTATAGCGATATCAAACTCATTTTACATAACCACAGGTGGAACCTAAAGTTTCAATTTGACCTAATTTGATTACTTCAGAGGGATAAGGACTTCAGATAAGATAAGACGATGCCACTGCTTTATTGGCCAAACTATCTTCGAACTGGATCAGTGACTTCTGATAATCCTCATATCACACCAAACTGGTTTTTGTTAACTTCAGAGGTTTTGATAACCTCTTTTACTACGGCTGGTTTCTTATGAAACTCATTGCTGTAGACGATTATACATAGTTTAATTGATATAGCCAGTCAATTTGGCGTGCGTTTAATTGATCCTGTCACTGTTTTCTGGTCTTATATTAAAAGTGATAGTTCCATTTTATGTGCTTATCTACGGCATAGCCTTGCGTAAGGAGTCAAAAATCTTATCTTCTAAAAAATGCTTATCGCTTAAGTCATCGTCCATGATTTCGCTCCTTACAGCAGGATGAACATTATGAGTAATTTATAGGTTATTAAGCACACTTGAAACTTATTCATTACTGGACTCTTATAAATAAAAGGTTAAGATAACAGATCCCATTTAGGGAGCTGTGAACGCTGGGCCTTTGTGATATCCAAAAGTAATAGAGTTGGAAAACCTAATCCTTATAGATCGACGTTTTGAGCATCCCACAAATTTGCAAAAGTTATATCAATCAAAGCTTGCCGAGGGTACGTCTGCTGAGAGGTTTCAACCGCAGTCTGGAAATAGCTGTATAGTAGTTGGAAAAGTGACTTGATGATTTCAGCTCGTCTTCCCCCATACGGCTTATATACTGCAAGAAGATCCGACATTTTCGATTCAAATTTTGTTCAGCGATGAACAGAAAAAATAAATTGTTTGGTGTGGTCTTAGGACGGTGGAATCATCAATTCATATTAAAAATTATGCCCGTGAGTACGTAACCGTCAATGGCCACCGTTATCGCGTCATTAAAACCGTCTATTTGATGCGTGAAATTAAAGCTCGTGATGTCGACAACATTCGATTCCAACAAGACGGCGCCACTTCCTACACATCGCAACATTCAATGAATATATGGAAATAACACTTCGATGAGCAGATAATTTCCATTTTAGACCAAAATCAAATTATACTAGACGGATGGACCATCTGTCCTTTGGAGCAATAATAAATATTCTCCATTAAATTTTGAGTTTCTGTGGATCTTTAAAAAAGTAGGAACCTCGAAATAGAACATCCTATATTTAGGCCTACGGTAGATAACTGGGTCTGTCTAACCGTAAAATACAAACACATACAAAAAGAAAGTTAATATTTAATACTATATTATCAAATTAAAACTTGTATTCAATTAAAAAAATTTTTGTACTAATACCATTTATAATCTTTTTTTTCTTTTTAGGTAAGAAACATTTTTCAACTCTTGTTGCATTAAACCTGGAAACCAACAAGCCAAAATGTATATGTACTGTGTGAGTATAAATGAACTTGTTTTCATGTTTATTATAATGCTTACAATTTTATTTGGAAAATACTGAAAAAGAAATCGAATATAATAATTTAAGTTATCGCTTAACTGAAACACATTCGATGAAATGTATTTCTCGAGAACTTGCTTTGATTAAACATATTAATTTTGTAAAGAATATGCTGTTTACGGCGAAGTAAGGTTTTTTTTTTTTAGAATTTTCAATGAAAATTGAGTCTAGTAATATATGTATGATGTTTCCTATATATAATATCCGTGGTTCCGAACACCTTTTAAAACGCTTTTTGATGGCTGTTTGGTATATGTATAGTACACCGAAAACCTTTTCCTGCCAGAAGCAGACCCGGTAGAACAAAATGATTGCTGAAGTGTTTCGAAAACTATTTTTTTGATTTGGCTGCGATTGAATTTGGCACCAACTGTTTTCATGTGTAGTTGTCACGTACTCACAACACGTTTTTCAAAATAGTAAACAGACTTTTCTACCGTAAATTGACCCCTTGAAAGGCACCGACTCGTCTAGTTGACCAGCTTCGTGCAAATACTTCCGAAATTCGCTAGTTAAAGCATGTATTTTAGCTTCTCTACACGTTTTTATCTACTTATACAGTTTTCTTATGTTAATATAATATATGCCAATGACTACGCAAGGTTGCAATCTCGATGTATTTACGTTGGCAACATTTCGGTTCTGGGCAAACATAGAATTTGGTCTATAAAAAATCGTTGAGTCATCAGAGTTTGTCATTTTCGCAGATACGAACATTAAGTCAGCTTGTGGAGTTTGTCATAAAACTCCTCCGTTACCAACTACTTACACGTACATATGTATGGAGACGCATAGATATGTTTGTTGTACACCGTTCCGACCAACTTTGCAACAATCACAAGATGTCCGCATATTTTTACATGAGCACAAGTATGACTAAGTACGGGTGTACTGTATACGTTTTTCCCCCTTTGTTTTTTTGCAATTTTGTGCTGTTTTTCTTTCATTTTGTCTTTTATATTATATTATTTCTGTATTCGCTGTTAATTGGTTGGTCTGAGTTTGGCTGATGTTGGCATATAAAATATTAAATACATGACACATATGGGAAGAAGAGATAAAGGTAATACTTAAATTTATATATGCATGTACTGCAACGGCGTAAATATGTATGTGCAAATGTACAGTTAGTGTCAAAAGAAAGTGTACTACATTTGTTTGCTATAATTAATTTTTTATTTGACGAAATATCTTCATGAAGTTTGAAATGGATTATTGTTGAAGGCAACGCCATCATATATGAAATTATTTTCAAGATTGGACCACTTTAACGTATGGCTGTCGTACGAACTGAACATTAAAAGTTAAGTTCTAGTATGAAAATATTTTTTTTATTTAAAGAAATATGTTTATGAAATTTGGTATAAATTGTTTTTGAAGGCAACGCCATCATATCCGAAATAATTTTCAAGATTGGGCCGCTAAAACACTTAGCTGTCATACAAACTTAACGTTAAAATTTTAGTTTTAGTATGAACAACTTTTTTATTTGACGAAATGTATTCATGAAATTTGAAATGGTTGATCTCCGAACGTATTATTCAGAACAGGATCGCTATATCATGTGGTTGCCATACAAGCTGGCCGTTCAATATCAAGCTTTTTTATGGCAACTTTTATTTGTAAAGGCTAGTATAGCTGTGGTGCAATCAAAGTTAAGAGTTTTTCTTGCCTTTTTTCTATTACGAGTACAGTAATAATTATCAATATAAAAATGACTATTTTTTGTAATTTTTTTTTTTAATTTTATTTTACATAGAGATTATTTATGATCCGTAACAGCGAAAATAACATAGTTTTTTTATTACAAAAGAAAAAAATATATAGCTTGTTCAAATGTATGTGCTCGCGTATATGTACATATACATATATACTTAGATAAATAATGCATAAAGAGACCACGCGTGTCAATTTAACGTTAAGTGATTATGTACATATGAACTTATTTCTAACACATATACATTTATACCATTATGGTATATAACAACTGTTATATGTAATTTCGTACATGTATCTTTCGCTTTTACCACTAGTATCGCTGACGTTAGCTGTTGGCATTATCGATCCTGAGCGGTTGTTGGTTGAGTGTCTTCTATTATGCCTTTTATGGCTGAAAATTTGTTGTTGTTTTTTTATTATTATCTTTAGTTTCTCTGTTCCTATATATATACACACAAAACTGTGTTTTTGCATATTTTGACAATTTGAGTATAATTTATTTTCCCCGGCATAAATCTTTTCACATTAGTTTGACGTACTAAGCACGCGGCTGTTATGCAATACTTTCACATGGTTCAATAATAATTTTTCTTACTCTCCGCTTTTTCTACTAGTTGTAGACTTATGAAAGAGCATGAAAATATGCTGCTTATTTTCTCCTGGACATCGCCTTGTTGTAAATTTTTTGAGTTGAATAAATATTCTTGAGACGCTTTCTGGACTTATTTGACCACTAGTAACGGTTCTCGTCTTTGAACTTTTTTGCGAAAATGTGTACTCCACCATTCGCCTATAAATTGGGGACTAAGTGTGAAAAGCATTCCATCAGGGATGATTCCGGCTGACGCAAAATGTTTTATTCGACAAAGACGAACTGTAGCTGTCTTCAATTCGCCATTTGCCTCGAACTTTGTTACACCCAGAAAGAAAGTCAATTTAGCCCATTGGCTTTAATTTTAGAGTTATTGATATGAAATATTCGCATACGTCGTTTCCTGCTCAAAAAAGCTGTTCATTTATCGAATCGCCAATATCGGACCACTAAAGGTCCATACAAACTAATCGATCGTAATCCAAGGCTTGTATGGAAAACTATTTTATTCGATAAGATATTTTCACAAAATTTAGCATGGATTATTGCCCAAGACTAAGCTACAAACTCTGTACAAATCGTTCAGATCGGACCACTATAGCATATAGCTACCATACAAACTGATCAGTCAAAATCTAGTTCTTGTATGATTTTTTTTTTATTTGTCGAGATATTTTCACGAAATTTGGTAGAATATTGCTCAAGACAAAGCTATAATCTCTGAAAAAATTTTTTTCAGATCGGACCACTATGCATATATGTAGCTCCCATACAAACTGATCAATCAAAATCCAGTTTTTGCATGCATTTTTTTTATTTATTAAGGCATTTTCTCGAAATTTGGCATGGATTATTGTCCAAGACGCACCAACCCGGAATATATTGTTCAAGTTTTTTGGTAGGTGACTGTGCCATAAGAGTCTCTCTTAACTCATTCCAGGTATAACCTAACATTATACTTCTTTATTTAAATTCAAATCCGAAAGAGTAAAAAATCGTCTCTAAACATCCTTCATGATGGATACCCATAAAGAATCATTTTTTAATTATATGTCCCTATTTTTGCACCGACTTTAAGAGTTTATAGCTTAAATCCGACAACCATTTATGTAACCAATTAAGTTTGAGTACTTGTAAATCGAGACGCGTGTCGATTATATTATCTGAAAGTTGTTCAACAATAAATTTTCAATTATGTGCTGGCATAAAAACATGAACAACTTTTTCAGTATACTACTACGGTGCTACACACTCGTCGCGTAGGAATCGCTGCGAAAAGAGAGCATGACACGGAATTTGTCGAGAAAATAGATTCATATCCTATTTAGTGGTTGGTTGCTTACTTGCACGCAATCTGCTGCTGCTACCGTTCCCCCCTCCCCACAGCAGGCGCAGCTAAGCAAAGCAATGTCACCTCCTGGACGGTTCCTGCTGTTGGCAATGCATACATCGCTGGCTGGTTTATTGATTTTCGTAACAAAGCTACAAGGCAGCCGCGACTCATCAGCAGCCAAACAGTCAAATAGCTAGCTAACCAACCAAAGCATATGAACTATAGCTGCATGCACATAACCACCTACCTACCTAGGAGTGAGTGTATATGTAACTGTGTAGTAGTGCACTTGTGCCATACAAGCGTGTATGCACATGTATATATATATATGTATATACATATATGAAAATGTGTTTGTGTATGCATATATATGGGCATTAGTTGTGTAGTCAACATCCGAATTTCTGTCGGCTTGTCGGTTACCTGTCGCAAAACGCAGTTACAGCCGCCGATGCAGTCGTCGTCGTCATTGCAGCCATCCCTTGCATTGCGTAGCAACTCGTACTTACAAATAAGTTAGCGCAAACTAACACTCACTTCTCTATACACCAAACAACTGGGGCCTTTCTCCTTCGCCAACCTATATGCATGCATGTATGTATGTAGGTGTGTAGCGCTTCCTGGTCCAATTCAAAGCAGCGACTACAACTATTCGTCGCTAACGTTCGTGTGGTGCGTCGCAATGCTGTTGCTGCAACCGTCAAAAGGATATCAGCCGAATAGTTTCGCCTAACGGCAAAACAACGAGCAACTTGCTCTACAGCAACAACAACATCATCAAAATCAAACGCAGAAGATTGGCGTGGCGGCAGGCATATCTAATAAACGCGTTTCTGTCAGCAGCCCATGTATGTGTGTATGTGTGTGTGTTTCTGTAGGAGCATATTTATTTGTATAGGCGCTGGCCGCTTGGTCGTCGCGCGCGCTGCTACATCCGTTGTATATCTCTACCCAGTTTTCGGTCCAGCGTCATCATGCGTGGGTACACGGCTACCGAAAGCTATACACGCGTCTGTAGTCAACGCATTTGCTGTGTTGCTTGAAAACGCAGCGTTTGTAGTTATGCGTTGATTGGTTGGTTGTGCCTGGTTGGTCACATGATGGTGGCGTTACTCATACGCCCCGCACGTCAGAACTGCTGTAGCGCGCTACTTGCTGCCTCAAACTTGCTATAAGCAATTCCAGTTAGAAATTAAACTAAACGCACACACATATACATAGACGAAGTGTAGTTGCGCTACTTTACGCAAATTCAAATAAACAAATACATATACTTAAGTATGGATACTAAATCCATTTATATGCCCTGGTTTGGGATATAACTCTGAATTTTTTTTAATATGTTCTAATAATTGTTCAATATTTCTTTGAGTGCTTTCCAAATAAATAATAATATAGTGATACTTAAATTTTAAAACACTTTTGAAAATATGTATGTGTTCTGTTTCTTTTCTACTACCACTATGCAATACAAACCATTTTTCAAGTAATAATAAACTGAACCGATGCGGGCTTATGTACAGATACCTGGCGAAGGTTAGGAGTTTTTCGCAATAATATGTTGACTTGAGAATTTTGGAGGTGGGCTCCTCAAAATATGGGTTCGTTTCGGTAAATTCAAATGTTTGTCGAAGGAATGGTATTAAATTCAATTAATATCAAGATTTCAAGAACCAAAAATTACATGAAATTGTTTTTGCTAAAGCTACAGATGTTTTTTGCACTAGTTGTGCGAGGATGTCAAACATTTTTTTGAATTTCCTTGGGATTTTTAGCAACTTTTGAAGTTCTGAATCTGAAGTTACAGGTTTTTATGTTCGAAAAGGCTACATGCTCATTATACCTTGAGCGAAATATACCATATTAAGTAAGCCAGAAGACAACGTTGTATATGCATTGTGACAAAAAAGTACTTGAAAATTGTAAAAATTATTTATAAAATTTTTTCATCAGATGTTATACATTTATGCCAACCATTCTTCCAGACTCAAATGTTCTGCAGCGAATTTTGTTTTATCTCTTTGATCGACTGAAAACGGGTTCCACAGAGCGGCAATTACAGTTTAGGAAACAAAAAAAAATCACACTGAACCAAATCTGATGAATACGATAGTTGATCGATGATATTCATTGCGTTTTTGGCTTTAAATTCGGGTACAATCGTTCCTCGATGTGTTTTTGCATTATCGTTGTGTAAAATCCATGAATTGTTCTTCTACAATTCCGGCCGCTTTCGACGGATTTTCTCACGCAAACGTCTCAATACGGCCAAATATAATTCCTATCTGTCACTTGTGAACAAGTTCATGATGCACTAAACCACGAATGTAGAAAAAAACATTGAGCATTCCCTTGATTTTTCACCATGAAAAACCTTTCTTCAATTTAATTTTCTAAAAAATCAGATCGCGAAAAACAATTTTAAAAAAATTCAGTCAAACTTACGAAGTAACATCAAAGCAAAAAAATATGTGAGAACAATTTTTAATTACGAAATTCTGGATCCGTCAGTTGTGCAGCAGTAATTTCCAGCTTCTCTAGTTTTTTAAGTAAACTCGTCTTTTACTCGAAGTCTCGAAGAAGACTTAAGGAATCTGTAAAGTAACCTCGCCTAGTCGTTGGTTGC
>NW_017537589.1:1135772-1149897 GCF_001853355.1 Bactrocera latifrons
CTCGAAGAAGACTTAAGGAATCTGTAAAGTAACCTCGCCTAGTCGTTGGTTGCTCTATTTATACATTTTGCCTGCAATTCACCGCCGTGCAATGACCATTCTCGGTTGCCTATTTAACATACCTGTCATAAGGTATAAATTGAACGCAAAAAAGTCATAAATTGAACTCGGCAAACAACAGTATTTCATCCGTAAACTAACCTAAAAAAGTGCACCGTGAAAAATATAATATATTTCGTTAAACTCTTACACTTGCAAGTACATACACGAATACACCACTAAGCATGTAGCAATGTGCATATGTATGTATCTGTACATTTGCCAAATACAATTACCCGCTGTAGGTTGGTGTGTTTACTTAATGCATAGTTTTCATCCACTTCAGCCTTTTGTTGCGTTACTAGCATACATAGTTTAAAGACACACACACACACACCTCCCTCACACACATACATTCATATAAAGAAATGTGTGCATCCATGAATTTTCGCCAATTTCGACATATGAATTTGCTTGGCTGCCACAATCGCGCTTGTTTCGTTTGTAGTTGTTGTTGCTCGTTTCTAATGCTTGCTGTCTGCCCAACTGTCATTCGCTAAAAATCGTGGAAATGACTTCAGCTGCCATACGCCGCCACCTCTTCGCCGCATCCTGCACACCTTCTATTCACTGCAATCTTTCCAGTTGCGCTGCATCCTCCATTAACACACGCGCACACATACATTGCATTAATGCTGCTTTGTGTCGGCGAATTTTGTCGCCGACTTTCGCTGTGCAGTTCAGTTGGGCTTGAGTGCTAAAAGGTGGCGAAAACTACAAACGCGAAAACTACAATTTCGGCGAAAATCGAATGCGTTTGCTACTAGCTGCTCACATCGATGAAAGCTACAAAACTTACATATAGACATGCATAGAAACATTTGGTACATGTGTGGGGTGTGGGTTGTGGGTTAGGTGCAAAAAGTTATGTATGCGCATATAAGGGTTTTATAAAATAAATAAATATATTTTAAATTTATAGTATCTAAATGTTATGCTGAATCAAGCTCTCGATTCCAGAAGTTCTATTGTCTCTTTCTTTTCAAGATTTTTAAATCTGTGAGCTTTATTGCGAAACAAGAGGCTTTTGTTTTGTATGTGGTATTTGTTTGTTTTATTGTGTGTTGAATTATATTTTATAAGGTTAAATAAGCTCTATATTAATACCAACCATATACATATAGTATGTGTACATAAGAAGTATACATATGATTATCTATACCCAGCAAACACTCAATCCACCAATAAAATTTGTGAAGTTTACGGAGACGATGCTGTATCAGTTCGTGTAGCACAACAATGGCTCGCTCGCTTACGTTCTCGAAATTTCGATGTGAAAGATGCACCTCCCTCTGGTCGACCTATCGTTGAAAAAGTCGATGAAATTAT
Organism: Bactrocera latifrons; assembly: GCF_001853355.1. NCBI lineage: Eukaryota > Metazoa > Arthropoda > Insecta > Diptera > Tephritidae > Bactrocera > Bactrocera latifrons. The sequence continues at coordinate 1,137,201 of NW_017537589.1, forward strand.
GGAAAAGATTGACCAGGACCGTCACATAAGCAGCCATGACATCCCAAGGAACTTAACATTCATCAGCAAACGGTTTTGAACCATTTACAAAAGATTGGCTACAAAAAGAAACTCGATGTTTGCGTTCCACATGAATTGTCTGTGAAGAATTTAATAGACCGAATTAACATCTCCGATTCTGTGCTGAAACGAAATGAAGTCGAACCATTTCTGAAGCGTATGGTAACAGGAGACGAAAAGTGGTTCAAATTCGACAATAATGTGCGAAAAAGATCATGGTGCAAGCGTGGTGAAGCCCAACAACTGACCACAAATCCAGATTTGACGCCTCGAAAAGTTATGCTGAGTGTTTGGTGGGATTGGAAAGTAATCATCCACTAAGAGCTGCTCCATCCTAAATTTTTATACTAGTTTAGTTTGTTGTTGGATTGCATACTAAAATAAGTTTACGCAAATACAACTCTGAACGCTATGTTTTCGGAACATTATAACTTACATATAACATTATGAAACTATGGGCAACCCATTATCAAAATTTTCTAAAAATTAAGGGTGGCTTTCGGGCGATACATTTTTATAATACTCGTAAATATAATTTTTTTTTTATAAAATTCTATGTTTGCTTGTTCACAATTTGCCACACAATCGCCTTTTTCCAGCGCAATTACATTTTTCATAGTCCATATTCAATGATTTTTACGGTACAATTCTCCTTTTGCTTATTCAGCTATTTTTGCAATTAAATATTTTATTTACTTTCGTCATGTTTCATTTTTAGTTTATTATGCTTAACAATTTCAAAAGCGCAGTGTCAGCAATATATACACAAACATACTATATATTTTTATACATGCATACATACACATTTATGATACGTACATATGTATATTGTTGTGAAGTAAATAACAAATTTGCAATGACGTAAATTGCCTCATTTATATTTATTTACTTCCACTTATATTTCATAGTATGTGTTTGTATGTGTGCACGTAAAAAATGTGCGAAGCTCACATTGAGAATATTAAAATATTTTGGGGTATATAAGTAGTCGTTAATATACCAGAAATTAAGGTCATACGGAAAGATATGGAGTTACTATTTCAACAAAACATATTTACATACATTCTTATATATTATTAAAAGTATAGTAATAGAAAGTAAATTTGGGTCAAAGCTAAGCGCAAGCTTTATTTTTTGATTGTAAAGTTCCTTCCACGACTATTACGCTCTTTCCAACAAATTTTTTTTTCGACTCTCTGCTTGAATTTCTGGGAGAGTCTTCAAGTTTTTATCAGAGAGATTAAAGCTGAACTGTTCTAATAACTCGTCTTTTTCTAGATGATCCTGATTGATTTAAAGTGACATTTTTTCATGACAGAGAAGTGATCGATTGTTTGTTATTTTCTGCGATAGAAACTTATTTTTAATTATTATATTAAACAGTTTCTAAAAGAAGTTTAGTGCATTAATTCCAAGCCTTCTTAAAAACAGTTTTGTAAACACAACACCGTTGTTGGTGTGTTAGATAAGTTTTCATCGAGGTTATCCAACGCTAGGCCAAGGAAACGCGCTGTTCTGACGTGGTCGGACCATAGGGAGATGGATGACGGAAGAGTAGGGTTATCAGGGCATGAAAAGAGGTGGTTAGTGTCATGCGAAAACTCGTTGCACGTTAGACATACATATGTTTTGATATGTCAGGGTCAATTCTGTATAAGTAAGAGTTTAACCTGCTATAGCATCCAGAACGAAGCTGCGCAATGGTCACTCTCGATTTAACCTTGTTTGGATCGGTAAGTTTTAGAATATGTGAAACACCATCATAACCCGCGGTGTTCGATATTCTACATTGCCTATACTAATCTCAGTATTTCGTTAAATGTACTGACTCCCATTCAAGTTTCTTTCAATTGGAACCGAATAGTTCACTTAAACTAAGCGGGCAAACTCAGTAGATAAAAACTTTCACATATATTGTTTTATGTTCGTATGAATTTCGATCTACCTAATTCGATTATTAGGTATTTGACAACTGTTTCTTTACAATTTGAAAACTTTGTTTGAATACTGGGACTCTTCCCAAATAAAAAACTAACAAGCAAACTCAAAATTTCGTGTTTCCATTGGAATTACGGCTATTGGAATATTTGGAAAATATTGCAGAGGTATTTTGGGGATGCTATTATCACGAACGCAAAGCTTTAAATGGCACGAAATATTCAGTGAAAGTCTTGAAGTTGTCTACCTACATCTGTTCATATCGATAACATCGAAAAAATTAAAGAACTGTTCTTTAAAATCGTCGTGTTGGCATCAAAACGATGTCATTACAGCTCAGCCATTTTTATGGATCGACTCAGCACATTTCGGTTATTTTTTTGGGTATAAAGGGTATCAATACTAAACTAACTACCGAAAGACCTAAACCTCAAGGAGAGTAGAGAAGTAACTAAGAACCGTAATTTCATCAAAGGCAATATTGCTAGAAGCTAGACTTGGGTTTATGAACATGATGTCAAAACCGTTCAACAATCTATTGAATGGCGCACCAAAAATCAGGCGAAATCAAAAAAAAAAAAGTTTAATATTTATATATAATATAACAAGTGTTGGGAAAACTGAATTATGCTTCTTTTGGCTGAGAAGTCTTTTTTGTGTTAAAATGCTGGAAAATATAGTTTATTGCCCGTCTGGGTTGGATTAGAAGCCCTTTTGGAAGATGTCCGGGTCAAATCTGAACAGATAGCATGTCTTTATATTTTTGGATAGTAATTTTTTTTAAAGTTCAGCAGTTTGCAATATGACGCTATTTCGTTTTCCTGTCTTTTATAGATATTATTTTTTTTAGTGTTATAATTTTTGGATTTATTCTTTCTTTCTTTCATCTTACGTTTTTCATTTATGTATAACACTTCCATTTCTCTCACATAATCATCTACATATGTATGTATGTATGTATGTTTATGGAATAATAATCACGAGTAGGAAGATGCTTAGTTCGTTGTGCAATTTTTTTACCTCGTTGCTTTCTATTGTTATACTTTATTTTTTAATTGTTTCCTTCTTTCTTACGTTGCTGTAATTCGTTATTTTAATTCAAGCAAATTCCTGAGCTCTTGTAAGTTGAATAGTTATTCTCGTGTTTCCAGTCGTTTCGATGCAACTTTCACCCACTCGATAATGCCATCACCACAATGTCCATAATGTTACATTATGTATGATGTATACATATATACATACTTATGTTCATACATATGTAAACATATTTATCTTCTGTTTGCTATTGTAGATTCCAGAGTAAACTTTGTTGAGCCTCTTCCTCAGTTAAAATCGTGCAACTGAATCCATATGCAAAAAAGTTGTTCTCCTTTCTTTCGTTTACACTTTCTGGACACTTTTTTTTCATTTAGCTTGCGTCTTAATAAAGAAAAATGTGAAAGAATTTTTTAATATGCTCACGAAAAGAAAAATGTTTTTGCGGTTAGCATGCAGGCATACCCGGATTCAATCTCTTTGTGACCATCAATGATTTTTTTTTTTGAAATTATCATATTGTGTGTTTTGGGAATTCTTTGAAATTACTGAGCCTATCGACTTCATTTTCACACGACCTTCTCTGTTATATTTGCCAAATAATGATCGAATGCTATAAGATTTTTCGATATCGATTTTTTGTGCCGCTGTAAAGTGTAAGCTTTTTCACAAAAATCTACTTTCTTTGGCGAAGCACCATTTTGTCAAAAAATCGTAATCAAAATTTTTACCAGTTCTTTGCTCATTACCTGTTTTCTTCTATAGTAATAATATTTTTTATTGAACAATTTTTTTTATCACAATTATTAGAGCGGGTCGATTTTCTTTATAAAGTTGCATATGCAGGAAATGTTCTACGTATCATTTCGAACAAATTTGCCTGAGAGACCAAGAGTCCAAAACTGGTTTCAAGTCAGCGATTTTTGTGGCTCCCTGTAACTCGACCCGCCCTAATATTTATGTACATATGCACGTATATACAGATCTATTTTATAATAATATTTGTACAATTTTACGTATTTTCAATATCAGCAACTTAATATGCAGATATACATATAATTTGTATGGATGTATGCTCAATCTCTATATATATACTTTTATAAATAAATTTATTTTGTATACAGTATATAACTCCCAGTACTTTTGCATACATACAGTAGTGACCATTACATATGCAACTAATACATTAGTTTAGAAAAAGTTGATATATTTTACCAATAACTTGTGCAGACCGTCGATTGAATATGGAATTATTAAAATTTGGTATTTTTACTTTTCTTTAACGTTTTTAAACAAAAAAATGTCATTCACAAAAAAAATTATTAGAATACCATTTTTATTTCAACTCCAAAATTACGTGGACAAAACATATGCAACTCCGAGTTTGAGTTCAAGTAACACTACTATAGCGGTATTTTTCCGTTACTATTGTGCTTCCACTTTATAAATAATGAAATGTCGTTAGTTTTTGTAAACTAATTTTTTTGTTAATTCCGCCAAAGAAACCTGGTTTTGGTTTTATTGAAAATGGCAAGAGACAATTTTGGAATTGAACTTTGGAAGAGAACTAGGAATGGCACAAAAAAACATTCTTTGAAAATATGAATTGCACAAACCACAATTTCACGAATAATAAAAAAATCGTTACAACAAAAGAAGTTTTTGTTATGCACTGAGGCGGTCGCGTTCGCTAAACGAGCCAAAGGACGGACAATTTTACTATTGAACTAGCGAAAAAAATCCTGAAGCTGTCTCATCACAAATAATTAAATTTTTATATTTGCAAATATCCACAAGTGTGCGTAGGCGCCTCTTAAAAGCTTCCCTAAAACGTGGTCGTCCCTCGCACAAACCGATGGTTTCGGTAAAAAAAAAACTAAGCGTTTGAAATTCGCTAAAAGGCGTCTAAATTGACCAATTAATAAATGGAAAACGGTTCTATTCAATGATGAGTCAAAGTTTAACTTAATAGGCAGTGATGGACTGTCTTATGTGAGAAGGCTAGTAAATAAAAAATCCGTCATTGCAAGATGGTAGTAAGGCATGGTGGAGGAAATGTAATGGTATGGGGCTGCTTTTCTGCTAACCGAATTGAGCTATTATATAAGATTAATGGAATTTTGAATCAATACGACTTCAAATGTATTTCAAAGAGTGCCCGGTTAAAATAAATACCATCTTATTTTGTTTTCTTTTGTGAATATATTTTTAAACAAAAAACGTTAAATAAAAGTAAAAATACCAAATTTTAATAATTCCTTATTCAACCGACGGTTTGCAAAAGTTATTGGTAAAATATATCAACTTTTTCTAAACTAATGTATTACTTGCATATTTTATGGTCACGTCTGTATATGGTTCTACCTACTCACGGGCACTGTATTTAAAAGATTGTGCATTTTATCAGAGAAAAGTTTGCATGTACACACATACTGTATGTATGCATGTAGGGACATCGCCTCGGTTCAGCTTTGCCTGCTCATTCGCTTTGTGTGCTATACGACAGCTGTTGGAAAGTTCAATTACTTTTCTAGCATCATCACCATCATCATCATCGGCAGTGCGGCCGCAGCGCGAGGCAAGGCATCCAGCACTCGACAGTAAGCTTCCAGTCTTCAGCCTCCTAACTACAACCAATACATGCATATATATTACATGTGTACATATACCACATCTTCCACCTCAACTGTGATAGGAAGGAGAGGGGGTACTCCTCTTCCACCTCCTTATCCCGCTTCAGCTGCCAACTCCACCCAGGCGATTTTTACGCGGAGGTTTGTTCGTTGTTTGCTCTGTCATACTATGTACTTTGTACAGATTATTGTTGCTTTTCTTGTTGTTTTTAATGCCACCATTTGTGCTACTTTCTGCTGCCTCTACACCTTTTTGGGTGAGAAATAATTTTCTAGACTATTCCAGCCTTTGCATATGGGCAATTGTTGTGGATATCATGCCCAGTAGTGGGGATAACAGCCACAGCAACAACAGCAACGACAATGAGAACAAAACATTAACTACAGATTGCTAACGAATAATCAACTTCAACAACTTTGAACTTACATAAAAGGAATGTATGTATATACATAAATACATATGTACATATGGGTGGATGTACATGTACTTGTGAGAACATACATTTATTTATGGTATGCCATATGCATCAGGCATAAACTTGCCATATAATTTTGGATGATTTTATTTTCTATACACGAACGCTAAACAAACCTTGCCACCTAATATTTTAATATTTGGTAGTTTTTTTTTACCAATTACCGCGGTTTAACTTAGTGCTATACACGAATATGCCACCATGAACAGTTTTGGTCTGGACAGGTTATAGAGCAACAAGTTTTTCATGAGCTCATTTTGGAACTTCCAGATACTATATACTATTACAAAGCTCATATTTTATATTAAATAATAACAGAATAGGTAGGAATTCTTCCTTAAAGATAATATCACATATATGATCATATCGTATTTTGAGATATCAATCTGAAATTTTGCACACACCCTTTTCGCCCCAGATCCGCCGATATTGAACTACTATAGCATATAACTGCCATACGAACTCACCGATCCATATCAAAGCCTTATAGGGAAAGCTTCTGTAGTTGCCAGATATTCACGGTATTTTCACGAAATAATCACAGAACAAATGGTGAGATCGGACAACTACAGCATTAAGCTGACCGATCAAAGATCTTAATTTTTTTCCTTATTAGTAACATTAGTTACTCCGTCAGTATTGCATTAAGTTTCCTTGCGTGATTCTTCTCATATAAAAATTTAAATATTTTATTACGATTTTTTTTTTTTATTGTTACAAAAAAAACATTATTAAAAGAGATATTCTGGAACTTTTTGAAAAAATATTTAAAACTCGCCATTACGACGCCATATCCGGTGACGCCTCGGAAAAACAATGCACCCGCGTTGGCAGGATAATTTAAAGTGAAAAAATACGTGTTTTAGTGAAAATCTTAACCTAGAATTTAGACAAAGAAAAAACTGAAAATTGAATTTTTGGCAGACATTTTTACAAAAAAATGAAAATTTCGCGACATTTTATTTCTCAAATAGTTGTAATCGAAAAAAAGTTCTTCGTCCAAGTCTTTAAGAATTGTATCTCAAAGACCTATTGCATGAAGATTGGTTGAGTAGTTCTCGAGAAATCTTGCCAATCAACATCAAAAACACAGTTTCGGGAAAAATGCGTTTAAAGAGCCTAGCTAGCCCCGAACGCACAAGTTCTCAAGTCTGTATCTACGAAATTATTACTCGGACCAAGTTGAAAATTTAGAACAATATTCTAGAGGTGTTATAGAATTTAATAAGACAATAAAAATAAGATTTTTTGAAACCAATAAACCCATTTAACCCCTTAATCGTATACTACTTCCAAAAGAATTAAAAAATTCCAATTCATTGCAACCAAAATGTAAAAAAAAACAGCAAATTTAAATTTGGATCTGTATAGTTATACAGATTAAAAAGATCTCTATAAAAATTAAATAAATAACTGAAATAGAAATCATTTTTTATATGAACAATTCTGGTCCATTTTGAACGAGTTCCATTTTATTATTTCTCTGACTAGTTCAATTTTGGGCCGCAATTTCTTGACAAATGTAACATTCCACTGTGGAGAATTTATTTAGTTAATAAATATAGTGACTTAAGAAACAACGAGTGTTTGTATGCACAAACTGATAAATTTTTCTTTTTGTTCCTTCCCTGCGCGTTTCTCTAAGTTATACGGATACTACAATATTATTAAAATTGTACTATACTAAAATTGCTTTGCATACATCAATTTCACACATACCTTCATATATAAATACTTATTACTACACAGATATTATAAACCTGCATATGCATTTATAAGCACCGTGTGATTTCATTGCTTTTATTTAAATTGCAGTTGAGACCTACATACATTCATACGTATGTATTCCTACAAATTAGCATTGAAAACACTCGCTTGATCTCCAACCAAACAACCACTTATTCGCCAAAATCCACTTAACTCGCCCTTTCGCCACCTGGTCTACCATTTCGTTTCGCTCCAACTACGCTGTCACTAGAAATTCAAATAATCACATTCCTCAATACCTTCTCTCACTCAAATTAACACAATCGATTGATTTTTTCTTACTTTTTGCCCTTTTCGCTTTCATTTCAACAGCTAGTATACTTATCGCCTCGATCGCTTGTTATACGCAAATACCCATGTGTTTGCATCGACTATTACTGATCGATCGTGCTGATTATCGACAATTTGTGCGCTACAAGTATTTAGTTCTGTGCGCCAGTATCAGGCAGCTTCTAATCGCAACAAAGGTGCCATCGAAATGAAGATCTAAATTTAGCAGCCCGAAATAAATTTACTGTGCATTCCGTTTTATACTTCTTGCCATATACATATGTAAATGCAATGGTGATTGTGGAATTGCTTAAATGTACATGTTTACATATGTATGTGCTTTTTCTGTTTCTACATTTGTACATATAGACTATATACTGAATATTTTGTTAATCAAATATTTGTTGTAAACAAAGCGACTGAATGGAATGTTCATTTCTCTGTATAAATATTGCTGATCTCTGATCGTTTGAACTATGATAAACAGAATAAAATTTCTAACGTGAAAATATTTCAAATGTTTTTAGGAAGGGTGAAAATTTAGCAAACGTATTCGTTACTTTTACTATCTTTAATGGCTTCAATAGTCCTTGAGATGAGTTCAGTAATCTTGTAAGATTTTATTTAGTCTTCTTTCAAGAGATTATTACTCAACTCAACTCAAGGACTAATAAAGCCACTAAACCTTTTCCACTCCTTAGATAATTTATATTTATCTTAAGTAGTTAGCACAGAAAATTACTGTATTTATGGACCGTGAATTATGGGTATTTTTACAATCTGTATCTGTCTAGTTCCCCTTCTTCTTGAATTTGCTCGATAAGTTTGTATGGCAGCTATATGCTGCAGTAGCTCGAACCGAACAAGAGAATCGAAGATTGTAGCCTTGAGTTGGGCAATAATCCATGCTAAATTTTGTCAAACCAAAAAATTTTCCATACAAACACTTGATTTTGATCGATCATTTTGCATGACAACTTTATCTTAAAATGCTCTGATCGGCGATACCGACAAATAATAAGTATCTTCAGGAGAAAGAGACTTGTGTAAAATTTGAGATCGACATCTCAAGTACTGAATTATTAGTTAGCTCGCTAATATACAGAGGGACCCATATGACTAAACAGACTCTGCTCGCCATGTTGTACAAACGTGGCCTTTATAAGGTCTCCGACGATTTCTTCTCTACGTGGGAAGCTTAATATGCCTTGTGCAGGGTATAATGACCCAATATGCGAAAAATATGAAAAAATGCATCAGTAATTTCGTCTCCTGTCTCCTATAAACAATAATTAGTGAGCGTGATCACAAAACTCTTAAATTTTCCAGTTAGAACGCAATTATTTTATAAATTAAAGTCACGTAGATTAATGCAAAAAAAACACGAGGTAAACATGAGATGACCTTCGAGCTTTTATAGGGTTGAATTATTAATACCCACTTTAGTTGAATTCCATTAAAAATATTCATAAGTAACGAAAGTGGTTTTTATTAATTGTACATACTATTATACATATATATGTATGTCATATATGTACACATATTCTATATATAAATTTATTGACTTTTTTTAATTATTTATAGATTTATTGACTTTTAGCGTTTTGGGCATTTTTGTGGAATCAGAAAGTCATACATACATACATTTGTAAATACATACCATATCGTCACTTAAAATGCAAAATGACGTAACACCACTTTTCACAAGTTTAGAGGCAAAGGAAAAACAATATATGGAAATCACTTATATTAAAATAAAACTTGGCTTTCGGTTATAAAATGATAATATAATATATTGGTTATAAAATGGTTATATATTGGTTATGTCTGCTAGCCGAAGCTTGAAATTTTACAATATTACATATACAATGAATCGTAAGCATTAAAAAACTCAATTTCTTTTTTTGGATGATACGTTGTTTTGCATTTTAGTTGATGATATATACTTATTGTAGTTGGGTGTTTAGGAATGCATTTAAAGTTACCCTTGAGTATACTTGTGGGACGCATATAATCAACTAATTTACCAAAACATTTATTTTCTTAAATAAAGGGTGTTGCGAGATTTGCGGGCTATTATTATTATGTTTTAAGTTATACTATATGAGCAAAAAATAGTGAGACTTTGTTCAGAATTTTCAAATTCTTAATTTATTCTTCAAAATCTGGGGAGGGAGACGACACAGATCAAAGTAGTCTCCCTTGGACTCAATACACTTGTGTTAACATATTTTCAATTAAAAGTGAATTTCCGGAAAAGCCTTCAATGCGGGTAGCTAATAACGTTTAATGGCTTCAATTGACTCAAAACGGTTAGTCCAGAGCGGTCGTTTAAGTTTGCAGACGAATACGGTGATTGCCAAACGATGTTGGTTGAAAATTTAGTTAAAAACTCACAAAGATTTAATGCAGTATGGGACGATCCGTTATCGTGGTGCAAAAATCAAGAATTGTCGGTCCAAAATGGTATAGTATAGTATAGTATTCCTTGTTGACAGCTTGGCCGGTCGGAAGGAATTCGGAGTACACCACATATCGATAATCGAAAAAAACTGTCAACAAAACTTTGATTTTTGAACTCTTTGGACGTGGTTTATTTCGGTTCGGCTCTCCAATGTCACGATTTACGTCCCACTGACTTTCAGGTCGTAAGCATAAATCCAATACCTATCGTTAGTAATAATACGTTTCGTGACATCACAGTAATCGAAAAGCCCACAAAAGTTAACGCGACACTATTTTTCGACAAGATTTTGTGATTTTGGAACCAATCGTATCTTCACTTTTCTTAGGCCCATATGATCTTTCAAATTGGTTTTCACATATCCTTCCGGTATTACAACGATGCCAATAAAATCTCTGTTAATTATCGTATTTCATGCACAAATTCCTTTATTTTATTGACGCGTTGATCATCAGTTGATGTATATGGTTGTCCTAGGTGTAGTTCGTCGTCAAGGCGTTCTCGACTGACTTTAAATAATTTGTACCAATCAAAAGTACTTAGTGGCGACAAACAATTATCAACGAATTCCTTTTCCGACATTCTAAACGTTTCGACACCTGAAATTCGATTCCGCAAACAAAATTTAATGGAACTTCTCACTCAACGTAAAAATCGAGGAATGCAGTTTAAGTACTTCCGAAAGACAAGCTTGTACTAAGCACTAAAGATTATTTTGATGTGACATTTGGCACAGATGTCACTAAAAATCATACCAACCCGGAAAAAATATTTCGGCAAATGTGGTTTTGCGAGAAATTTTACTTAAAAGTCTTACATTTTGCCCACAGTACTGTATGGTTAAGTTTGTCGGCCAGAGACTTGAATTCTTAGATTTTATCTCTCATGCATATCTAAACACCCTTTATTAATTGATTTTTATATTGCCGACCGTGTCACGTCATCAACAGTTGGTCGCGATAAGGCGAAGTTATAGCAAGTATGTACTACACAATTATGCCACTTAACGTCAATGATTTTTACAATGGCAATTGATTAAAGATTGATCGTTTTAAGAATGAAAATCTTGAAACGTATGTATGACTTTTTTTTTGTGTTTCTAGGTGAATATTTATACGATAAGAGTGCAAAAAATAATTAGGAAAAACTATTCTTTCTTTTTATATAATATAAAAGAACATAGTAAAATCAATCATTGAAATTAAAATAGCGTCTGTGACTCGTATATGCCTGTCTGTAACTAGAGTACCGATCACAATTTTTGCTCCTGATCATTCAAATGTATCAATGTAAGTAGTATATCACTTCTGGTTTATACTGTTTGCTTTTTTTGTTTTTGCGCAAAATACCAACATATCTCGCTGCTAAACCGCCACAACGCATTATTCGCCGCTATTCGCTATTTTATCAGTCGCTATCTGATATTTTATTGCATTAAATACCTAATTAGGTAAGCATGTCATGTCGGTGAAATATTTTAAATTATTCGAGTATGCGATTGAAATGTGAAAGACAATTTATAGCGCATTGTCAGAGCGTTGCCATTTCAGACACTATATAATATAGCATAAACATATGTATGTATCTGTATGCTATATATGGATGTGAGTGTAATACTGTGTGCCGCACAACAGTCAAGTGTCTCTTTACACACATTTTATATAGTATTATAATTAAGTACATATGTGTATATGTATATACAATGTGATTGAGTGAGCTGTTGTGTAATGCATATGTATGTACATAAGTGATAGTCAGCCGATCGTGCGCTCGATCTGTGGGTGCAGGCGTTCATTTATTTGTGGCTTTGAGAAAAATAAAAATAATAAAGTGAAATAGTAAGTGAAACACATAAATTATATACATTTGTACCTATATATGTGTATATGTATGTATGTTTATATAAAAATCAAGCCACCAAACACATGATTTTTATTATTCACCGATTTCATGCTGACAAATTAGCTTTGTCCACTGCATATTTGAATTTTAGACATTGTATAGACACTTAGTACATACTTATATGTATGTATAAATGTCGTACATATATTTTT
>NW_017537589.1:1150250-1157961 GCF_001853355.1 Bactrocera latifrons
TTTTAAATACTACAAAATTCATTAAAAAAGCTGTTATTTTCTTCTATATGTGAATAATTACTAAAAGTAAAAATAAACAATTTTCTAAGTCAATAAATTTTCTTTTAATATCTGGAGCCGGCCAGTGAATCGGAAATTATAATAGAGTTCATTATTTTCTTAGTTGCCCTAATTATTTTCTTTTACAGCGTGTAGATTGATATGTGCCAAGGTATACATACATGTATACGTAAATAAATTTTTAGACTCGAATATTTATATTTTGTATACTATGTTTGTCTTAAACAAATGCTTTACAATTTATCAACTATAAATAGAAACTAAAATAAGGAAAGGAATGCTTGAAAAGTAATTGAATACATGATAGTAGTGATTGTTATTGATTTGTTTTATTCAAAAATGCTGTGCCGTATTGCTTATTTACCATGACTAAATATAACTTTTTCTAAAATGTGTACATATATTGTGACAAAAATATACCCGGAAATCTTAAATATTATTCATCAATATTTATTTTGCCGCCTTTAGAGTAATCCTCCAGATGAAATACACTTGTGCAAACGATTTTGCCAGTGTTCGAAACACTTTTTAGAAGCACCTTTGGGGATGCCCTTCATCTTGTTTAGCGAATTTTGTTTTATTTATTCGATCGACTGAAAACAGGTTTCACAGAGTAGCACTTTCAGTTTGGGGAGCCAGGAAAAATCAGACGGAGCCAAATCTGGTGATTGCGGCGGTTGATCGATGGTATTCATTGCATTTTTGACTTTAAATACGGTCTCAATCATACTCTCTTTGAAAAAACTTCAGCTTTATCGAGACGAGTCGGACAGGAAGGCGTTTCATACTCAAAATATCCACTAAAATCATTTGAACGGACTCGCGAGAGATTTCGAGCTCTTTTGCTAGATCCTTCCCTTTTTATATATTTTCATCAGTTAAGGTGTCAAAGGTCGTACAGAACGGGGGCACATGTTCAAGGATTTCTGAACCGTCTTTAAAGGCTTTGTACCACTCGTAGGCTTGTGTTTTTGAATTACTGTAAGCCTTTTCCAATATTTGCAACGATTCCGCATACCAAATATATTAGAATTAAAAAATTTGAGACCAAATCTTTGTTCAATATTTTTATCCCTTGTAAAACTCTCAACGCACTACTGAGGTGTACCGACTTAAGCAGCTGCTTTAAACAAACTGGTTGACAGATCGCGGCCTTAGCCTTCATAAAAAAAACTGACACATACGAACGCCAAACCCTTTGAGGGTTTTACTATACTGACCTAGTACCATCACCCTGACTTAGAATTTCTCACCACCCAGACAATAATCCCAAAAACGTTCCACAGTGATATTATTTACCCGGTGAATTACTTTTTCCGGGTGCTTTTTTTTTTGCCTTACTCTCCTATATAATATAGTATATCTTTTCATATATTTTTTTAGCCATTTTTATTTTATCTATTGTCTTATTTTACCTATGCTAGTAATAAATTATGTTTTGTTAATAAACCATTGCATTCATATTCGATTTATTTATGTAATCATTTTAATAAAATCATATAATAAATATTTGCCAACTACCAAAATGCACATATTTTAATTTTAAGTGTTTGTATTACAGAATATTTATATGCGACAGCTATTTTTAGTATATACCACACGTAAATATGTAGGTATTTACTCAGCGGCTAGAATTGTGTGTGCTCTAATTTTAACGAATAGCCGCCTGTGAAACATTTTAAAAAATGAGCCCAATTTTTTTTTCCAAATATTATAAATAATACAAGCACCAACAGAAAATATGTAAAAGTTCGTGTATAATTTTAAAAATTATTTGTTCAACAAAAGCACAACAAAATGTTTACATACTTTGTGGTTTTAGAAACTATTTTGCCAACGAAAGCACCTATCAGTTACAATAGATGGCGTAAAAAAATGAAGACTACTAAAATAATTTTTTTTTTTGTGAAATTTATAAACGCTTAAAATTTTATTGCGTTAATTATTTGGTTTTAACTGTTGCATTCCGTTGAAGAAAATTAACAGAAAACTAAACTAGGCATTAAATCGTGCTTCAGATTGTGACAAAAAGGCACCCGTAAAGTGTAACCGAATACCCGGATAAATGATATTCCAAAAAATATATTTTGTTGAGTTGGTAGGACTGTCCTTAATTACTATGCTAAATATGAGCGCGATCTGTCAGCCAGTTCGTTTACAGCAGCTGCTTTTATCGGAACACCTTTGTTGTGGCTTCCAATTTTTACAATGGATAAACATCGAACAAAGTATTTCTCATCTAATTTCGTGTGCGGAATCATTGCGAATACTCGTAAAGGCTTACGTTGATTCAGTTTTTATCAAAAACACAAACCTTTGAGTGGTACAAAGCCTTCAAAGACGAACGCGTGATCATTGAAGACATGCCTCGTTCGATCTGAAAAATAGCAATACAATTGCTATTTCATATTAGCTTTTCCCTGTTTGATTTGGCTGAGCTTTGCTCCATTCTACTAATCAATTTGAATAGTAACGACCTAGTTATACTGCAGAATACAATATATGAATGTATATGAGTCATGTATTAAAGTAGTTTATCCGTAGTGCTATAGAAGTTTGAATAAGGAAGAAGAGAAACACCAGGAGTTGAAGGTTTCGACTTACCAAAGATATGACAAGACGGCAGGTGACTTACAATTATTCATGGAAAAAACACTCAGGCTGGAAAATATTGCGAAATTGGATTCATGGCACCTTAAAGATGATTTTTGTTCTGGACTGGTTTTTCTTGGTTTGTGAATTGAGCAGTCATGTATGTAATTTTTCTATGGTTTTCATATATATGTTACATGGTGATTCATATTAATGAAATCATACTTCGTTCTTTAACTGGAATTGTTTTTGACTTTTTCGCCCTTGAATTGTTCCAACAAAGCTAATAATATTCGCTGCTGAACTCGGGCATTGAATAACAAGTTCAAGTTTTGGTGTGAGAAATTTCACAATAATTTATTTTTTTGTTATATTTGTATGTATTTTTTCAAAATTTCAAAACTCTAACGAGCTTATGTCAATTACGAAATATACTATGTAAATTTATGAATTTTAGTTGCATAGCACATGCATTATCATTAAAAAGCAATGTTTTGCAATAAAGTTTGCACCTTATTTGCCAAGCACTCCAATTTCATGCCCTTCATTTCGCTCATTTGTGAGTATAAGGTAAATACTTTTTGTCCGATATTTGCATTGTACATAGATAGTTAGGTATCGTTTACTACATGCTTTTCAGTTATCTTTCGTATGAATTGAACCTTCACGTTTGTGGTAGTTTAGTTAAGTTGTGACTGCATTACATTTGCTCTCTAATCACTTAAATTACTTATAAGGGAGGTTTTACCCACCTAGTTGTTATTGCGTACGGTGTTTTTTAGAATATATGTTATGGTGTGATGTAATAACTGAATTAATTCTTTCTGAGAGCTTTATTTTCTTATTCCCAAAAAAATATGTCCATTAAGGGGTATTATCCAATGCTAAATTTGAAAACTTTCTAAAACTGGTTTTTGCGTTTCGAATCAACATCGAATCATGCTTATCCGGTGAACGGTTTCGAAGATATACTCATTTTTGTAAGAAATGTATAACTTAGCGTAATCGAATATCGAAACTTTGAACGCATTGTACTCGAAATGCTGTTAAATTTCTCCAAAAAGTTAAGACCAAGCCATGCAATTTTCGCACGACTCTTACATTTATTGTATTTGTCTGGTAATAATTGAAGCCGCCATTATTTAAAAAATTAATTTGACTAGTCCTTTGATAGTCATCAAAAAGAAAGTCTTTCATCCGTGGCTGTTTGGGGTGGTTTTTCTACGCCAATAAAGAAGAAATTGTTCAATCGTTGCCTGTATTGCTACGAAGAAATAACTATTTTTTCTCCTTAAGGAAAAGCTTTGGATTCCCACCTATTTGGGTTTCACTAAGAATTCAATTCTCTGGTCCCAGCGAGTTTAGGTGTTCCATTTATTGACTTTTTCCACTCTGATCTGATCTCATTTTGGGCACTTCAGTAAAAAGGTGAAATACAACATTTTTCTTGTATAAGACGTAGTTTGTTTATGAACATATCGGCTAGGACTTTTTCTATTCCCTCGACGAAGTATTTAACTAGCTGTAACATTGAATAACAACTTTTTCTGTCCACCCTTTATTTGTAACAATTGATAAAGGATTGTTCAACCCAAAAAAGGGTCTCATCATCAAAGTATTATAAGGAAAAACCTTGAGAAGATTTTTCAAATTGACCTCATTACTTCATGAAAGGACTATACCGAGGTTTAACTCAAATACTTGGCTTTGGACCCACTAAACTTAATATGCTTTAGATTAACGACAGCCAGCACAACCT
The DNA here is from genome assembly GCF_001853355.1 of Bactrocera latifrons. NCBI lineage: Eukaryota > Metazoa > Arthropoda > Insecta > Diptera > Tephritidae > Bactrocera > Bactrocera latifrons. The sequence continues at coordinate 1,154,662 of NW_017537589.1, forward strand.
GAACTAAACGACAGCATTTGAGTTGACTTCATCTCCCACAGAATACTTGAAATGATATAATTTTGATGAAACTATTTTTAGACGGGCATATCGTAAGAATATATGAAAAGGCTTGCACAAATCAATTTGTGACAACACAGTTTTTCTCCTCTACTTTTTTCAGCAATGCCCACATGAACTAGTACAATGCAAGCCGATGATTTGCAACGTGGCGAAATAGAATTTACAGCAAAATAGCCGCTAACATTGGGCATAAAGAAGATAGCGCGACGGGCGAAAGTCAACGAAAATTAAGCGGAAAATGCAAAACCAACACCATATTGGAATGTGCCTTGATTTTTCCAGCCTTTTTTTCTCTAATATGTAGTATACACATTTCTCCTTTGGTGGATTTTTTGTATGGTTGTTGTTGTGGTTGTTTTTTTTCTTACTGCTAAGGTACAAATTGTGTGGTTGGCATGGAGGTGACGGTGAGTTTAAAGAAATATCTACAATTCGTGTAGCTATATACATTTATTTATGTATGTATTTGCATATATATTTTAATTTGTTAGTATGCATGTGTGGTATGTGCGCATTTGTTTATTCATATTTATGATATGTGCACAATGCATACATACAATTGTCTTTATATATATATACATATGTATATACATACATGTATTGCGTATTTTCTTTCTCTAAGTAACACATTGGTGGTCAGACGAATTGCACGACTGCCAGCCGAACAAGTGAATGTCTGTCAGTTAGTCGGGTAAATAGACTCATTTAGCTGATACAAAACTATATTTTTCCATATGCCTTCATATTTGTTTCTGTAGGTATGTTTAGTATGTACATATATTTGCAGGTATTTGTTTGTATGTTTGTTTGATGTGTAACTTTGTATTCATCATCATCAGCTTTGTATAATAATTGTGCGAGTGCGAATGCCATTTTCTACTTTGTATGTATTTCTTATATTCATTCGCCGTTTTGTTTTCCATTATGGACTGCCACGGTTGTTCTCACTCTTGCCAGGCTGCGTCGCGTTGCTTTCGCTGTTTTTGTTGTTGTTATGCCAAATGTACGATTGCGGCAGCGGTGACAACGACAACGGCGTCATCTACTTCACGGTATCTACACCATTTTTATGTCCGCACCAACAGCCTCACACTTTAGCGCTCCATTAAGACTCGGGTGGTGTAATGTGTGAGCAAGGCTGGTGGAGTTGGATGACTGGAGCGTGGCAGTCGAGTCGCCTGTTTGGCTAACTGGCTGCCGCACTGTCTGTTTATGCGTCCGCACGTCAGATGGTCTAAGCAGTCGTTTATAGCCGCTGGCAACGCATTTATTCACATACATACGTACATTACTCTGTGTGTTTGTGTGGCTGTGTGTAGTATTTGACGTTTTGTGGGCATTTTGTTGTCGACTGTTATCCCTGTCGGATTGGTTTTATTGAATTATCTTTCTTTGCAGCAGTCAAGCTTTAGTTTTACACCATATTTGGCCGCTTCTTCTAATTGCCTCATCGCTCTCTCATATTAAATTTACATTCGTTACTTGTGTAATTGCGACGATTTAACTGTCCTGGCACTTGTTTATGAGAGTATATGTACATACATATATATGTATGTATGTGTCATTAATTATGTATATTTGTTTAGCTTTTCTTAGTTGCTGGAATCATTAAATCAATTTACCACTATATTTATACCCTTGTAGATCAAAGTTAAGGCTTTGTTTAGGAAATTTGTTTCATTTTGACCTTGATTATTGTAGTGAAATTTGGCACGTATTATTGTCCAAAGCCGTGCTACAATATGTTAACAAATTATTCAGATCGCACCACTATATCATATAGCTACCATACAAACTGAGCGACCAAAATCAGGTTCGTGTATGGAAAACTTTTTTGTTTGAGAAAATATCTTCACATGTATTATTTTCCAAGTCAGCGCCACAATCTCCGAACAAATTGTTCAGATCGGATCACAATATCACATAACTGCCATACAAACTAATCGATAAAAACAAAAATAAATATCCTTTTATATGATAAGAAATACACTTGAGTAGGGTATTATAACTCCAGTGCAGCTATAGATTTTGCTACTTTATCTACATATACTTATAAACATATGTATGTATGTACATATATAAATACTTTATCCGCCCACACTTGAAAACTGTCAGAGAAATATATATATACTGTGAAAGCTTCCACAAATGAGCCCCACCTTATTTTTTTTTGTCTAAGGGATGCGTCTCAAATAATTACATTTAAATTTAAAATTACTTGATGTGAAAATTATTTTTCACAAAAAGTTTTGCGTTCAAAACCTTATAAGATATGCCCGCTTATTAGATTGTCCATCGAGCTTTCACTGTATATACATACATAGTACATATTTATAGCGCGGCATTATAAATGAGCTTAGCCAGCATTGATGCCTATAAGTTGTGTTATTTTTTCTTCGATTTACGCACAGCGGACACGCATACAGCCCACAAACATTAACTTAGGCACACATAATATTGTACTAAAATATATTCATACACGCAAAATATATAATAAATGAGCATTTGTTCATGTGACTTACGTATGTGCCCATAAATGGAAACTGTTACATATACACGTATGTACGCATGTACACGTATGTATGTTGTACAATGTTTAGTTAGGTGGATCTGTCTGTTTGTATGTTTGTACGTTTGATGAATTGTTTATTAGCTGTGTTTGGTTGGCAACCAAATGGTAACGGCTTTGACAATCATAATAATAAAAAAAATACATTAGCAAAAACAACAATAATCACCAGCTCTTGCTAACGTCGACCATAACGACAATCGGTGCTTAAAGCTCTGACAGCTCGTTTACTCGCTTCGCTTTGTCTCGGCTTTGTACTGCCTCCGCCTTCGACCGTACCATAACCTATCGCATTGTAGTCAATTCACAAACATACTTGTACATAAGTATGTATATCTCTATGTATGTATATATATATATATATATACGTATATACATACAGTGTTGGAAAAAATAATAGAAACGTACAGTTTTCAATATATTTTTATTGTTTGTAGAAGTCTTTCAATTTAAATACATTACGATTTAATATATTTGTTAAAGTTAATCAAAATCTAGATTTATTTAGCAAGTGCTATAAGACACAAATAAATTCTGGTCCATTTTCTAATTTTGGCCTGGAAAAAAAAATAGAAACATAATATAATTTCTTCATAAATTAAAGTTTGGCCCAAACTTCTTACAAAAATATTATTGTTTCAATATCTTGTTGAACCGCCGCCTTGCCT
>NW_017537589.1:1158561-1172918 GCF_001853355.1 Bactrocera latifrons
CACAATTAGAAGCATCAAAAACAAATTTTTTACCTTTTAAAAAGCAGAAATATTAACAAACACGTTTTGTTTCTATTATTTTTTCCAAGCGCTATTATTCACTTGTTCACTCTCTCGCATATAAAGGCAAAATAAGACAAACTAGCGGAATAAAACGGGTTTGCAAAACAGTAACTGTTAACAGCTATTTGTGCAGGGTGGGCCGTTTCAAGAAATATTTTTAACAAGTATTGATATAATAGATTTATTATATGTAAACAACCCGTTTCTATTATTTTTTCCAACACTGTATATGTTCCGACATATGTAAATTTTTGCAAATTTTTATTTCTTCTGTACTTTGCTGACTTCATTTGTGTTCTAAAACACTAGCTTTATATAATATGTACAAATATGTATGTATATGTTCAGTCTTTATTCCGTGATACTTTCTAACGTTACTTCGAATGTTTTCATGTGACAGGCAGAGCACATAAAGTACTCCGCTTAATTGCAGCCGCACTTGACTTATGGACAAGTATGCCTATATCTTTTTTACATTTAAAACAAGCCATTAGTTGCTATATACAAAGGTGCTTGAAAAATATTTATTTCACAGAGTATATTCAATTACAGTCATAACAAAGTCACAATATTGAAGCTTAAATTAAATTGCTTATTGGTTGCGTATACGCCATGGTGTTCCCAAAATATATAAGAGCAAGAAAAAAATTTTAATTTCACTTTCGAAGCAGCTATAATAGCCTCACAGGAGCATTTCTTACGGCATAAAAGGTTATAAAAAAATCAAACAAGATGATTATGATCGCTCAGTTTGTATGGCAGCTATATGCTATAGTGATCCGATCAGTACAATATATTTGTAGAGTGTAGCTTTGGTTTAGATATAAATATATGCTAAATTGCGTTAGGATATCTTCTCAAATAAAAAAGTTTTCTCCACAAGAACTTAATTTTGATCGGACAGATTGTATAGCAGCTATATCTTATAGCGATCCAAACTAAACGATTTATTCGAAAGTTGTAGCATTGTCTGCAACATTATTCTATGCCAAAGATCATGTTGATATCTTGTCAATTTAAAAGATTTCCCTACAAGTACTTGACTTTGATTGGTCATTTTGTATGGCAGCTATATGCTATGTTAGTCCGATTCAAACAATTATCTTGGAGAATGTAGCCTTGTCTCAAACAATAATCTATATCAAATTTGGTGAAGATATATAGTATAATAACAAAGTTCTCCGTACAGGAACTTGATTTGGATTGATCAGTTCGTATGACAGGTACATATATGCTATAGTGATCCGATCTGAACGATTTGTTCGGACATTATAGCATATTTTGTGAACAATATTCTATGTCAAATATTGTAAAGATATCATGTCAAATAAAAAAGTTTTCCATACAAGAAATTGATCTTATTAAACGCTTGGTTTGTATGGCAGCTACTGTATGTATATGCTTAGATATTCAATATTGACGGTACACTAATTATCTTCTTCTTGGAAAAAAAGCAAAATTACAGATTGTTATCTCAAAAAATAAGGAATAAGTTCACGGATATATATAGGGAAAGACAAACATAGCAAATGAACGCAGCTCGTCACGCTGTTCATTTATATAAGTATATAAATACTTCTATATATAAAAATATATAAGTATATACATAGGTATTCGACATTTCCATTTGGTTATAACAAGCTTCGGCGCAAACTTAATATACCCTATTCAAATTATAAAAATGCCTCTAAAAATTCTCAAAAACAATTTAATAATCGTTTCTGGAAAATATCTCAATAATAAATCATATGTAAAATGAATGCATAAGTAAATGAAAACAATTACTTTTCAACAACACGATATTTTCACGCTATCATTTAGTTTAATTTGTAGCGATTGAAAGCACAAATACCTAGCGGCATACACAAACACACGCGGCCCAACCGCCAACACCGAACGCCAAACGCTATTCCAACCTTTGCTTTTTAATGCCGTTGCGGTTTTGTTGGTTTGCCGAACTGCTGCTAGTAATTCAAATCCCAATTATACAATATTGTAGTTGCTTTTGCTGAACTTCTGGTTCTTGTGTGGCTTTTAACCGTTTCGTTGTCGCTGTCGTCGTTGCTGTTGTCGGCGTCGTCATCATTGTCGAAGAGACTTTGCTTCGTTATCGTAACGACATACAGGCATACACATGCGCATACATATCTACATATATCGTACAACGTCCGCTAAGCGTCGTCCGTCGCATTGCCGCAACGTCGTCGTCTCATATAATTTCCACTTTGGCCATTCCATTTGGTTCCTGTTGTTCTGCTGCAACTGTTTTGATTTTTGTTGTATTTCTTGCCGATGTTGTTGCTATTATTTCACCTTTAGTTTTGCAATTGGTTTTGCTGTTATGGGCTTAGCGCGCTCACACACAGTTCACTGCGACGTCAACGACAACGTCAGCGCTCACAGTGCGACTCGCTATGCCACGGTCGCGCTGCTGCCAATGCGTTTTGGGCTTTCTGTGTTGCCGTGCTTACACAAAATCACATCTCTCTTCGACTTTTTAGTCTCAATTCGCGTGCGCTACAATAATAATGTATCTGCGAGTAGTACCACGCGATTCTCCTCCACAACACACAACCAAGCGCCAGCGAGCAGCAGCAGCATAACAGTAGCCGCCGTATAAGCAGCAAAGTAAAATCCACAGACATACCTACCTACATACATGCAAGCAAGCATACAACTTGTGTATGTACATGGAAATGTTGGTGTACAGTGATTTTTGTGCATAAATGACGAAAAGCAACGCAAAAAATACTAAACTCAAGACAGTGCGAAAATACTCTATACGTTTGTGCATGTGTATATAAATAAATACATAAAAATAAATAAATATGTTTGTACATTGACTCGTTTAGCCGAGCATTGTTAGTTGGAGCCAGTAGTTAGTGAAAAAATTAAAAAAGCAACGAAAACGGAAATAAAAGTAAAAATAAAAATTTAAAAAATAGAAATAAAAGATAAAGATAGAGAAATAAAGAATATAAAAACCATAATATAAAAAATAACAAATTATAGTAAAGAAGAAATAAAACATACATATCAAAAAGTGCAAAAACACGCAGACAATAATAGTGGCGCAGTTAACGCAACAAAGTGTTTCACGAATAAAACTACATTTTCAAAGTAAGTGAAAAAGGTAAAAGTGTTCACAGATAAATGCCAGAAACATTTTATTATAATAATAAAACAACAACATTAACAAAGTGAAGAATAGAGTGTAGTAAAGGAGCACAGAATAAAAATTACAAATGCAAATAAAACGCTTAGATGGCATACCAGCACACAAAGATAATTTCTTATATATGTACATACATATATACATACATACATATATACTTACACACAGAAATTAGTATTAATCAGCTTAAATTTAAATATCAGTGAGTGAGTTAAATATGAGTGTCACTGTGAGTATTCTAGTTGATTTGTTAGTATTTTGTATAATGTGTTGAAATTGTTCGAGAAATTAAAAAATTATAACGGATTATACACGATTTGTCTTAAAATAATAATACAATACATCGGTCATGTCACTTGCCTATTAGATAATAACGAATATAACAAAGCTCAGATATTATTTAAACATTTTTCCTAATAATAGCAACTGCAGTGTTGTGCAATATAATAGAAGCGAAAATAAGAAGATTTTTTTATTGTAATTTTTTGATATGCTATTGAACTTAATAACATTTCAAGCTTGAACCTTCAAACAAATAATTTTAATGAAAAAATAATTGTATGCTAATGGAACATGGTTAAATTAGTTTGGAAAGGTTTTTAATTTTTCAATAAATTATTAAATTGTCATTAATTACTACAAATTTATCAAAAGGTGTAAAATCGATTTGATAGAAGGTAGAGTGGCTGTCGGAGGAAGCTCTAGTCTTTTAAGGACTGCGTTTAATAAAATTGTTCCTTACAATAATAAAAAACAAAAAACTTTAAAACCAGTAATCCGATTTTTGTAAATTACAATATTTTATCAAAAATATGTATTTTAAGACACCAAGAATTATGTTTTATTAACATTTTTTTTTCCGGAACCCCGTCCATTAGTGCTTTTATGGTATTATATCTTTGGTCACTTTGTTGTCGCCTCCATCTCTCTTTTTTTTACTAAAGCACAGTATATTTCAATCGTGCTTAATTCTGGATAGTTAGTAGGAATTCGCTTCTCTAAGTACTAAAATCTCTCCATTCCGTTGGAACCACTCTAAGGCTGTTTTGCTATAGTGACATGAAGCGAGGAAAAAAACGTGGACATTTCGTTTTGGCTTAGAAATGGAAGTTCTTTTGTAAATCTTGCTTCTCATATATTTCGCTGTTGATTGTATCCGATGTAACGAATAAGCTCCTTCTTTTGCAACAACTGTAAATTGCCTGCCACACAAGAAATTCCTTTGGAAATTTTGTAACCTTTTTGGCTTTGAATTATGAGCAAAATTTCCTCGAGAATCGGCTGTATAAAATTCCTGTCCAGATAGCCGAGCAAAGTTCGCTAAAATGTAAGTCTTGTGTCATTCATTATGCAGCATTCGAATTTCTTTACAAAATCGTTCGTCAGCTTCTTAGCTCATTGTTTTGCGGTTTCGTTCTTGACTGCGTATCCATCCGGAACGTCCTCAGCCCAGCTTCCTTCTTCGTCCTACGTACAAAAGATTCTTTACAGCCAGCCTTCCTCGCCAATTTCCAGCCCGAAATGTTTGTATCTTTCGTGAGAATGGTCACAACGTTCTTCGCCTTCTCGTGATCATGTGGTCCCCTTTTTTTACGAAAACCTTTTTTCCTGTCAATACGCACATCTTTTTTTAAAACTTTTAATAACGCGAGAAATGCTTTTAGAGGTAGCCCCTATCTCGTTGGCAATTTTCTTAAAGACCACTGTGGTTTCTTTTGGATAAACCTAAAGATAAACATTACTTGGAACATCTGAAACGTAATTTGGCCTACAGCGGCTTAATTATGTGAGCGCAAGTGTGGATACTATGCATAAAAGGAATATTTCTACATATTATTCTATGCATATTGTATGTATGTATGTATACAAAAAACATAATTGAAGAATATAGCAGACTAATTATTAAGGTAAATCGCCTTAGCCGATAAATCTTCACACCTTAGTGTGAAAAACTAAATAAGCAGCAATAAATAAATTGAATTTAGAAATTAATTTACATACATATGTACAAGTGCATATATGTATGTACATATTTACTCGTGCATATTAAAATGCAATCCTGCCTAAGCAACTTTTGTCTCATTTTCACCAACTGCTCGAGGAGAAGCGTTAAAAATAAAAACATAAAAATAAAACTACAGCAAAGATATCAACAAACAAACATGCATACATACATATGCACATACCTAATTAAACATTTGAAACGATTTAAGAAAATGTGGCCTTTTTAAATACTTTCCATGTGCCGTGGCAAAGTTTTCGAATTCATGTATACACACATTCGCAACTACTTGGGCATATATGTATGTATGTATATATATATAAATGTAAATATGAGTACAACACAATTAAAATACACCGCCTCATACAACCCGCAACCACTTAGCCCTCAGCAACCTCTTGAAATAGCAACGCCCGTTAAACACTATTTTTGCTTATTATTGTTGTTGTTGTTGCTGATACTTTTTTTTCGTGATTTTCGCAAATGCTTCCTCTGCACAGCATATGTATGCGCTCTCATTCTTATACTCTCAGACCACCAAATTGCCGAGCGACTCTAATATCGGTAGCCCGCTGCACTGCTCTCTACTCTACTCCCATGCAATTTAATGTTTTGCACTGAGTGCCAAGTGCTGTTTGCAGATGTCTTTTTGTTTCGTTTCGTTTTTTTTTTTGTTGCCTTTTCTTGCACACCCTCTCGGCTGCATACTCGCCCCATTCGGTGCAAAGCGATACAATTTTACTCGTTGGTATGTATGTAGGTATGTATGCGTGCAAGTGGATACATTTGCCAGCGATTGGCACTCGTATGAATTTTTATTATATTTTCCGTACTTGATTTTGTTTTAAGACTGTCCACTGACTGTTCGGTTGGTTGATTGCTGTTTGTGATATGATTTTTTCCTGTTACTTTATTTCATTTTTGCTCGCTTACGGTCGCATCACACAATTTTTGCATTCATGCCTACTACAAATCGGTATAAATATATACAAGTATACATACGTACATCAAATATATATATATATATACTGTGTACCCACATACAATATACCCCTTCCTCTCGCATATATTTTATTAACGCGTCTACAAGCTATGCAAGTAGCTGCGTGTATGTGTGTTTGTTTTAGCGCCCAACTTCTGCTCTACCGTTCCAACGCTTTTAACTGCCATCAAGCATCCACCTTACTCGGCTACCACCTTGCCTTCCAATATGATTTTTTGTCATTCTATTTCCATTTTATTTTATAAATTTTTTGTGTGTTGATTTTTTTTGCTTCGCTCCACTCTACTACTCACCAGTTCCGCAATTCACTTGCTCCCACTTTTGCCCTGCTCTACTCCTTACGTTTCCCCACTCTCGCTGCCTCCACTAGTTGTTACTGTTGTTGCTTCGCTTTTTTTTATTTTGCTTCGCCCACCGCTCCCGTCCTGCCAACGCCGTGCTTTTGTCGTCCCCCTCCTGCCTTCGCACACTGCCTTTTCATTTGTCTGACAGTCGGTTGGTTGGCCTGTTGTTCGGTCGATTGAATTTTTTATTATAATATTTTTTTTGCGTGTTGCTATTCGTATGTATTCCATCTTACCTCATAAATACATGCCCGCATTTTTCAAGTACTGCTGCTGTGCCTGCAAGAGCCCCCCTTTGCCTACTTCATCTGTTCTTAGCATTCAGGTTATCTCTATGTACTCCGCGCTATATGCCTTGTACAGCCGCATATTTGTACTATATACATACATAAATACGTATATAAAAATATACATTTTATACATACATACAAACATACAAACATTTGCACCAATTTGCTGTACACCGTCGTTTAATCTCGACTGTTTTCTTCTACTTTTACTCTTAGTTTATATTTATTCTGCATATTTTATGCCCTTTCGTTCTTCTGATTTTTCACACTACCCACACTATATGGTCTTCGATTTGATTTCAATTTGTTCTATTATGTTTTCGTTCGTCATGCTCTTCCGTTATTATAGTGTGTAACTTATGAAAATTCGACGACTCGTTTTTGTCTGAAAATCGTTAAGTTTTGATTCATCGACCTAACTAGTATATTAACCGTCCTCTCTCAATTTTTCGCATTGGTTTTTGTTTTTGTTGTAATCGCGAGTTTACTATGTAAATATTTGTATAAATTAATTAGGTAATCATTATGATAAAGTAAGCAGTATTATTTGCTTTATTTTGTGTGCTATTACTAAACCGATTTTTGTAATTTTACTTTTCTTATTAAACGTATTTTATTTTTTTATAATACACGAAGCGGTATGTACACTTTAGTTAAATTAGCACTTTCTATAATGTTTTCAAGTAAGGTAAACGTCAGCTATAAGTTGACATATGACCCAAAAAGTCCTCTTTCAAAGAAATCTGAGCAAAGTGTTGCCTTACAACATCACTATAATTTGCGTAAAACGTTTAGACCTTTCTTAGCCATATATGTACTATATACTAGGTATGTATGTAAGTTCAAAAAAGGCGTCAAAGGTAGACGTTTTGCATTCGGCATTTTCGGTTTTGCATTCTCGAGGCTTGTTCTCTTTGAGATCTTCAAGAGTTCGAGGCTTCAAGAAACAAACCCACCAACATGTTCTTCATTATCGATTATAATTCCAATGAAGAAGTATATCGTCCAGTACTGTTCCGTATCGAAAATATTGTTATTACAACTAAAAATAGTCCTTATTCAGTAGTAATAACTGATATACATATGTACATATTATACTCTCTGCACTTTGCATGCTTATAATGATATTGTGAGAATAGGTATGAGTTCAATATGTTTTGTCCGACACTGTATATATTGAGGTTTTTGTTTAAAATTTTCTGAAACAACATTTATTGTTGATCGACGGTCCATGAAATATCATTCTATCATTCGATTCGGTTGCGATACATAGAATATCGTAGCCTCTGACATTCAAAAGCTGCAAGTTTTCACACACCGAAAAAATTCTTAAAAGAGAATAGGGTTGGCTCGTGGATGTACTGAAACGAGATCCAGACACAATCATCCGGATCGCTATCAATTGGAGTTTAATGTTGATGCTCCTACTAAGAAACGGAATCATATGTAGACCTTGTCTGCTTTAACAATCATTTAAATCAATATTTAGGACTGGAAAACTGTCGAGGAGAACTACAGTCTCAGCTCAGACGTTAACTCCTAGTAATTTTGTAATAATTTATACCCCAATCACGTATACATATAAGTCTTATTGTAAGTGTGCCATGAAGTTTATAATACCTAAAGGAAACGTTGGATATATGGAACCACTATAGGATATAGCTGTCATATAAACTGACTGATCGAAAGCAAGTGCTTGTATGGATTTTTCCTTTATTTGGCAAGATATCCTCAAAAAATTGGCATAAATTATTATCCAAGACAAGACTACAATATTCGAAGATATTGATCCGATCAGACCACTATACCATATAGCCGTCATACAAACTGACCGTCCAGCAGCAAGATAAAGAATTTTTGACTACTAGTGAAGGGTATTATAGTTTCGGTACAGCCGAAGTTAAAGAATGTTCTTGTTTTTTTGAAAAATAATGTTATCTCTAAATAATCTTTTATATAATGGAAGCTCTGTAAGCTATGGACCCTTAATATTTTTGAACTTTTGGTTTTAAAGTCTTTTCTTATGAGATTAAAATTCGTTGATTTCTGTGGCTTACAAAATGTCATAACTCAAAAGTTATAAATGTGGAGATTAGCATACTTAAACATTTCGATTTAGGAAGCTCTTTCAGAATAAAACATAACGGTAATGTTCTACCTACTAGAGTTTGAACGATACAGTTAAGATAATTTTAGACATGGTAAATCTTACGGACTTAAATCGTTGGATGTTTCAGTCATTATATAATTATTTTAGTAAAGATACCTTCTAAATAAAAAAGTATAATTTTTTCCACGCCTATGCTTCTTTTTCGGCCCAGTACAGGTTGCTCTCATTTTTCGTTCGTACTTTAATACTCTTCATATTCGTCATACTAACCACATACATATGTATGTATGTCTGCAAGTAAGTATGATGAGCGTAAACTTGTTGTAAACAAGCTAATAAATATACCTACGGCCATATACGAGCACGTACATATAAATACGTATGGCTATTAAACGATTCGCCTATAGATTTCAATCATTGAAATTAGCGGTGAGTTTCAACCGGAACGCGTTGTTGAGTGGCAGTTTGACTAAGTGGCTAACCGAATTAAGTGTAGACACACTAATTATAAGAGAATATGAAAATTTACTGAAGCTGAGCGACAAAAGAAACTGTGTGTAAGCAAGAGTAATGAAAAAATAGGCGTTTGGTTAGTTAGAAAGTCAGTCAAGATGTACGAGCTGGATGTCAAGTGCGCTCACAATACGGGCAGATGGACGGAGGGTCGCGCAGACTAAAGCACCAAATAAATCTCAACGACTCGCGCTGCTGGAGCGCAAAAAGAGGACAATTATAGGCACACGTTGCACGGACAGACAGATAAACTTACTAAATGGAATTGAACAGATAAAGATAGCAGCTATTCATATATGTACTTATGTATTTATGGGTGTATGTACATCTTTAAGTAGGTACATAAGTAGGTGAAGAATGAAGTTAAAAGTAGAGAAGTTTCTCCAGTACTATACCACACTCGTTGTCGTTGGCGCATGGCGACAAGTTTGCTAGCAATGTCTCGACCATCTCGCGTTCAACTGGAATATGTATGTCTCGCCTGCGATTTCGCACAAGCCATTAAAACCGTCCTCCGACATCCTAGCACTTACACAACCAGCTTGCACAGTGGCGTGCAATAAAAGTGTACACACAATGGAAATTAAATTATGTAGCCTCTTCAAATATTGGAAATTGACTTGATTGCTCCACATCTTGGGTGATATTTTTTGTATTTTAGCTATATTTGTTAAATATTAATTTTATAGACACAATTTCGTCAAGGAAACATTTTCTCAGGAAGTGCTATAGAACTATTAATCGGTTATCCTCGGCGAATTGATAAGTTGTTTTTTCTAGAGCATTTCAGCTTTTTCAATTTATTTTGAGTGTGAGGAAGAGTAATAAAAATTTCTCCCCTTTCAGATCTCTAAGATTAAGTATTGGGTGGTCGAAAAAGTATTTTCCTATTTATAATCAAACTTCAACTCCGATCTGAGGCACATACACTAATCATGGATTAAAAATTTGTATGCAATATTTCCTTCTATCGAAACTGACCACAAAGACAGTTTCATAAATATTTCAAATCCGTATAAAATTTTTTCCACCCAACGCTGTAAAAGCTCCTTACCCAACCCACAACCCACTCTTCCCTTGACAGTGCAACAACTCCCACTGACACATCTTTGTCATTTGCCATAAGCATAAACGACGACGCAATATAACGCGTCTCGCTATCAGCAGCAACGTCAAGTTTTAGCTTGTAGCTCTTGGCGTATGTCGACTTGGTCTGGCAGTCGTTTTTGGCTCGGTATGCTTGTTGGTTTATCGGTTATCGATAGTTGCGCTCGTATTTCGGTTAAATACGCATTAATGTGGACAAGACTATGCGACACTTTGTTTTAGCCGATTTATATAATTAAATATATTATATAAGTATTTACGTATGTGTGTATGTATACATATGTATGTAAATATAAACTTGTATACATATTGACATTTTATATGAATATATTTTGCACTTCGCATTGCCGCTGTTTCCTTTCTCAAGCAACAACAACTAAGAGTAATTAAATATTTCTGCCTCTTGTATATTTACTGTTCATATGTATATACATTAGGGTGATTCAAAAAAAAAATTTTGTTTTCTTTTGGTACTCTGAAAAATAGGTTCCTAGACACCTCTAAGGAAGCCTCTCCATGAATGAGTTCTTAATTCTAATGGGAAGGTCCTCCTACTTACAGTTTTATATTTTTTTCCACATCACACACACACATTTCACAACCACATCAAAAAATACTTTATTCCCTAGATTTTGTAGGAAATTGAATGCTCTATAAAAAAGGTCTTATACGATTTTTTCGTAAACCCAACCGTTTAAAAGATATTAACGGTTGAAATTTGATTATTTTTGGGAAATTTTTTTGTTTCTTATGTATTTTATAACTCAATGATATGATTATGAATGAAACTCATATTTTTTTGGAGAGGTGTTCTTAGAGGTATGTAGGAACCTATTTTTAAGAGTACTAACCGAAAAAAAAAATTTTTATTTGATCCACCCTAAAATGCATTGATGTTTGACGACGAATATCTCGTAAACGCTTAACTTAATCGAAAAATCATATGAGACCATTTTTATAGAGCAGTAAATTTCCTACAAAACTATGAGTTTCATCATGCGTAATGATTTTTTTCATTAAGTTATAAAATGCATAAGAAATAAAAAAATTTCTGAAAAATAATCAAATTTCAACCGTTAGTATCTTCCTTTTTTGTAGAGCATTCAATTTCCTACAAAATCTAAGGAGCAAAATATTTTTTGAAGTGGTTGGAAGCGAGATAATATTCTACATATGTATGTACGTATAAGTAATCTGGTTGGCTATGGTATGTGTTAACATTTCAATTTTGTATAGAATTAACTGAGTAGAAATAAATAAGGATTTGAATTGAGCGAAAGTTTCGAAAATCCATACTTTTATGTGTCCTTCTGTTCACATACTTACTTCTGTGTATTCAATTCCAAATTAGCTGACTGATTAATTTTTGAAATCAATTTTAAATATACAAAATATAAAAGAACAAGAAAATAAAAAAAATAATTTATTTCATATGTAAAACATATGTATGTATGTACATTAAAGTGGGTATAAGTAATAAATCAAAATAAAATTGAATCAAAGTCGCAAATAATGAAAAATATTTAAGTACTTTAATAAATAATTTTCTAAATAAATAAAAATAATATGTTGTATATACTTCATAATTTAATAAAATTGACATTTATTTTTAGTCCATTAATTTTTTAAATCACAAAAAAATAATTAATGGAACTATTTCAAAATTAATAATAATTAAAAAAACATTAATTAAAGTCGTAATTAGTGAAAAAAATATAAGTTATTTCAGAAAAACTAAAAAATAGCAGAAAATAATTTAAAAACTATTATACCATTGTTCATATTTTATTTTTTAACATTTTCGTAGTTTTTTATTAGCTCTTGCTTGATTTTTTTGTTGCCACCGCTCTCCCATTCATTGTGCAAGCACCATAAATAAACGATGTGTGCGTGCATACTCGCCCATAACCACCTCATTTTCGGTCAAATTCTGTTTCACTTCTGCAGTTTATGAAAAAAAAGAAACAAAAAATGTCTGTAATTTGTAATTGATTCATTTTTGCTTATTTTTGTTGTTTGTTGCTGTTGTGACTCTGCCTAAACGTGTCACATTCACATCGGTTGAATGACATTTAGTCATTATTACATTTTGAATAACGAGGTTTGGCTTTTATAATTGTTGTAGCTTCTGTTTACTGTGTGGTGAAGTGTGTTTTTATGAATTTCGTTCGTTTTGTGGTTGCGACAAAGGAAATGTCAGGCACGCAATAGTGTTTTGAAGTGAATCAAAGCGCCACAACTTTGTGGCGAAGACCAACAACAAAGTAAATATCAAAAAATCGATACGTAAAGGTGTAGAGTAGTTAGTGGGAAGTATTTAAATATGTACTATTAAGTTTGCCACGACATTTGTAGCACTATTTGTCCCTCATTTATTAAGTTATCGATCTGAAATTTTGCACATGTCATTTACTCCCCAATAAGCTGCACATTTGTCGGAACTTTTTTATTTGACAACATATTTGAACGGAATTTGTCATGGACTATTATTTAAGGCAGTGATACAACATCTAAAAAACTTGTTAAGATCGGATCACTATAGCATATAGCTGCCATACAAATTGAATGATCAAAAGCTAGATAAAAATCTTTTTATACCCTTTTACGATAGAAGAAATGCAGCTGTGAAGAGTTGGTGATAGTTGTTATAYACATACATACATATGTAAGTATTTTTTTCTTGTTTTCGATTATTTTTGCAAAAGGATTTCTTTTGAATCCATATCCCAAAAGATATGTACCTCACTAAAAATTCAATGTATGTATGTGGAAACATCTCAAATCTTTGCAAAAGCAAAAAAAGTTTATGTAGCAGACTTATTGATTAACAAAAATAATGTGCAAATCAACATACACATCTTTGTAGTAGGAATGTGAAATAAAATCAGCAAACAGTTTTACGATTACGTCAGTTTCTTTGTTCCGTTCGCTCGAAAAGTGGCTAAACTCTCAAAACTACAAAACGCGAGGCGATATTACAGATATACGTTTACATACATACATATATAAATAAATATGTATATATTGAGCGTGCATATAGCTGCAAATACGCACGTATTCATTGAATATAAAAACAATGCAGCCAGCAACAATCACAACAGCTCGAGATAATATATAGAAAATAATTCGAAAAGTGAACTGAAAAAATCTCTGAAACGCATTCAATCGCGTAATTCAACACAAATCAGTGGACGTGTGTTTGAATGAATATATACACATGCACATATATCGCTACGCATTATAAGTATATATATACATACATCCATATGTATGCAGGTATATGGATTTTCTTGTCACCGTAAATTGCGCCTTACCACGCCATTCATTTCTTTTCTCTCTACACACGTATGTACATACATATGTATGTATATAAATATGTTTGTATGTGTACCGATAAAGCATACAAATAAGTATAACTGCTTAGATACAAGGATACATTTTTCAAAATTAAGCATCTATACGTACATATATACTCGATCTGAAACTTTGTACATACTATGTACTTTTTTATGTGCCCATTTAAATGCCTATATGAGTGAGTGCTCCCTTCTACTAGCTATTGCCGTTGTTTTAGTTGACTAAATAAATAAAAATGTTCAAACCCCTAAGTTCACTTAATTTTCATTAAGTCAAGTAAATGAAGTGATGCAGCGTGTGTTTACTTATTTGATTATATAAATGCAGTTAAAGGTATAAATTTTTTTTATATAATTGAGTTGTATGATATTTATAAATGAAGTATATAAATAT
>NW_017537589.1:1174264-1181679 GCF_001853355.1 Bactrocera latifrons
TAGTACTATTACTATTCAGGTTCAACACGTTTTTTGTAGTTTTTATTTATAAACAGATTAAGAATTTTTTATAAGTCAATCATATATTTAAGTTTAAAATTTAAATTGTTCATTGTTAATACGATTTTTGGGATTATAAATTTATTTTTATATGCGATTAGACATTTGAAAATTATGATTATTTTAAGGGATTTAAGGATTTAATCCACTTGCGAGGCAGAAAAAACGCGTTTTTTTTTTTGTGAGTTTTTTCCAAAGTGTCATTTTATTTTATACATTACTGGAAAACATGTACTTAAACAGAATTTAATGTACTTTAACAATCAGCGGTTTATTTAAGAAAATATTGGATCCCCTAGCTCCTGTAGATGATCTGCGGAGAGACGTCCAAAAGAAAGTGCTTGGCGGTGAGCAAGGTATCACTGGTCCAAATTATCTGAAAACCCAAAATCAAAAATATTTCCTTTTGTGATAAATAAATACAGGTAATGATCGAAGGTCTAGTCAAAATTTTGATTTTTGACAAAATGGCGGCTGTTCAAAAAAAAAATTCAGTTTTTCATGAAAATTTTTCATTTTAAAGTGGCTTAAAAAATCGAAATTATTATCCAAAACCTTATTTCTCCGATCATTACATGAAAAATATATCTGAGTAAGTCGTGTGAAAATTTCAAACCGATCGGTTTAGCGGTTTCGGAGAAATTTTCCTCACCGACTCTGAAAACACGGTTTTGCGGTAAACGCGTTTAAAGTTTTAATTACTGCGCCCTCAGCCTATACCTGACCTCGAGCGTCCACTTTTTCAAGGTTGTATCTCCGAAATTTTCAGAGAATATTCTTGAATATATGTATATACATTCAAAAAATGAAACAAAAAAGGTCGATTTTTTTTAAATCACAAGTGGATATAACCCCTTAATGAACAAGGTTTTTTCATATAAATTTATAACTCAATGAAAAAAAAAAAATTATCTTAAATTGCAAAACTCATAGTCTTGCCATGTAATTAATTAATATATAAATTTTTATAAAGGAAAATAAAATAAATAAGAAAAAAATAAAATCTAAATTTAAATTATGTATAACAAAAAATTGTAATTAAAAGTTTAAAATTTAATTACTAATCTCATAATCAAAATTAAAAATTGATAAAATATTTGTTTATTAAAAAGTTGCAGTAAAAAATAAAAAAAGAATCTTTCTCAAATAATATAAATTCTAAACTTTTTTTTGGAATTTTACTTTATAAAAATTTTCATTTCTCATTTTTATGATATTTGTTATTAAAAATTTATTTTTATTTGGTATTAGAAATTTGAAAATTATTTTCAAACACAATTTTAGGCATTACAAAAAAAAATTAATTTAAAAATTAATACAAATATCATTTTTATAGCATTTGCAACCCAGGTTATGCATTTACATTCACATACATAAATATGTATGTATATCATGTGTGTGTATGTATGTATTTATGTAAATATACGCAACAGTTAGCGAACTTTTTTCATCTACGCACCAACTAAATGATCCACATATTCGTATTTATTAATTATAACAGCAATTGAAATTCCAATAAAAGCTGGTGAAAGTATAGTAAAAATAATAAATACAT
Organism: Bactrocera latifrons; assembly: GCF_001853355.1. Taxonomy (NCBI): domain Eukaryota; kingdom Metazoa; phylum Arthropoda; class Insecta; order Diptera; family Tephritidae; genus Bactrocera; species Bactrocera latifrons. Next base: position 1,175,880 of record NW_017537589.1, read on the forward strand.
AGCGACATATGTATGTATGTACATATGTTGGAAAAACTTGCAATACATTGAAGCCGAGTACATACATTCACACGCCAAGTGCGCTAAAATATTTATTAAACCAAACAAACATATTTACAATGAACAACGAAAAAATTATTGTAGATAAAAAGTGCAAACAATGAAATTAAACTCGCTTGTGGCACCTAAATAACAATTATAAACTAAAAGTGAGCAGACAGTTGTGTAAAAACTACCATAGAAAGCAGTAGATAAAAAACAATAAAGCAACATACACCAAATGGAAAGAAAGTAAAACGTTGCAACAGACAAAGAAAAAGACCGAATCCGACCTAGACCGAGGCGTATTAACCTGGTTTCACACTTCGCAGCCAGAAGTGGAAACGTAAGTTAAGTTAGTGAAAAAAACATACCAAACAACGACAGCAGAATCTTCGTGGGAGAGCGAGCCTAAACGTTAGTTACTCCTGCGTTTACCGTTTCAAGTTGATTTTTCGCGTTTAACACATGTTTGGCTTTGTGCATCGTCCGAAAAAGCGCTAATTATTATGCAAAAAAGTGAGTAATTAAATATTTTAGCCTTATACTATATGTTAGTTGTCTAATAAACGTTCGCTTAGGAAAGGCAAAAAAAAAAAAAGTAAAAAGGAAAAGAGAACCTGTTTATTATTTATAATTTTAATTATTTCATCTATTCTATTTTTACATCAACAATATATGCATGTATGTGTATGTACGTATATGTAGCTGTGATTTCGTCACTTATTGACTGTCTTTTAGGTATTTATATTGTTAATACTAAATATATCTACATATCTCTATAGTGTTTATATTACGGACGCTTCACAGGTGTTTAACGGCAATAGATACTTATCTCCAAAACGTCGCTATTTCCTATCAGCAGAATTCTATATTCTTTTTCAACACACACATATGTACATATGATATATGAATGTGAATAAACTATTGTCTACGGTTGTTTAAAAGTGAACGTGCCAAGTAGATAAATGAAAATAAATAATTTTATAAATTATAATCAGCTAATCTAATATGTGCATATTAAATGTGTGTGTGTTTTTTATATGCTAATAAGTATAGGAATAATTTTTATAAATTTATATGCATATGTATATTTAGTAGACCACTTATTACTTGTTAATTTTATGCAAGATCGCGAAGCTAGTTAATTACGCTGAATAGCGTATTATATATTAAATTTGTTACGAAGTTGTTTGTAAAACTCCAGAAAGAACGTATGTACGGTCTCCGACTGAAATATACTTATAAAAAGTAAGGAAGAGCTATGTTCGTGAATAACTGATCATTTTATACTCTCAATTACGCCCATTTGCAATACCAACCTCCCTTGAGTCCCAGGGATAGGTGTGAGATATTCTACAATATATCTTAAGAGAGTATAAAAATTGTTCAGTGTGACGAGCTGAGTCGATTTAGCAATGTCTGTGCGTCTGTCTGATCGATCAAAGTGAAGTCATTGTATTTAAAACTTTCTTATTTTACGAGATATCTTCACGAAATTTAGCATACCTCATTATCCAAGGAAGGCGAAAGTTTTATGGTCCTTTGCGCGTTGGCCACGGCGAATATCGCATTCGATGGAACGATGAGCTGTATGAGATATATGACGACATTGACATAGTTCAGCGAATTAAAAGACAGCGGCTACGCTGGCTCGGTCATGTTGCCCGAATGGACGAAAACACTCCAGCTCTGAAAGTATTCGACGCTGCACCCGCCGGGGGAAGTAGAGGAAGAGGAAGACCTCCACTCCGTTGGAAGGACCAAGTGGAGAAGGACCTGGCTACGCTTGGAATATCCAATTAGCGCCACGTAGCTAAAAGAAGAAACGACTGGCGCGCTGYTGTTARSTMGGCTATAATYGCGTAAGCGGTGTCTACGCCAATTAAGAAGACGACGTTATCTAAAGCAAGGCTACAATCCAAAAAATTGATTCAGATCAAACCACTGCAGCATAAGTATATGTAGCTCAAAATCAAACTGCTCGATCAAAATCAAGATAAATATGTTTTAAACAATTTTTTGCTTTAATAGGTTCACTTTTGATTGTTTTATTTTTTAATAAATTTTTTACAGTGTAGCTTATCATAAGTATAGCCATTAAATTTACATGATAATTCGATAATAGTTTAAAAATACGTGACCACAAAAAAAAATTTATTTTTAATTTTCAAAATAACCATCGAAACCACTAGAGCTTTGATAAAGTATGGTATGATATGAAGTAGACATTCATTTATCTTCAAACCCGAACATACTTTTATCATTAATTAGTTAATAATAGTAGTTAACCACAAAATATAAGTTAAGCTAAACAAGCTGCGATTTTGATTTGCGAGCCATGATTTTTTGATACTAAAATATCTGAGAATGACACTTTAGCCTATATACTTATGATATTCTGTCAAACCATGTCCGGAAAATTTAGTTTTGTTATGTTACTAGTATATAAATAAATTAAATAATATTGGTACTACTCCCTATTGACCTCCCTAATAAATTCTACTTTAAAAACCAACTTTGAAACACATATTCATTCATAAGTATTTTCAAAACTTCAATCGATTCTCCAAATAGCATTAAATCTTTACTGGCAACCTACTCTTGGAAGCATTCTCTTCTTTCATTGACAATTAAACAATTAATTTAGAATTTGTTCAAATGTCTTCGACAGCTTCTGGGAAATATGAAACACTTGGTGAATGATATCATCATCCGATTAAAGTTGACCCGCATTGACAAAAAATCTTCATTTCCACTTTCTTTAAAACAAATCTTTATTATCGCCTGCAAAATATGCTCCTGACCCCCATAAACATGCCAAAGCTTAATCCAATTTTCTTTACACTTGTTGTGAGACTCGGCTGGGATAGCCTACAGTGCCGAATTTTGGTCTTTGGCTCATATTTGAAACTCCATTCGATATATTGTTCGACAGTTTCGTCAAATCCATAAGCCCACGTCTCGTCACCGGTAATGATGAATGCAGGACGTTAGCTATCGAGCAACGATTTTGCAAAACATTCTCTTCCGTTACCAGTCTAACAATGACTCGTTTCATACCCATAATCAAAAATGTGTTTGAATCGATCCTTGAGATCCTTTGCTTTCTCTCTGATGTCAAAACGACGATTTTCTAGAACTGTTTCATTAACTTTTTCGAAACTGACGATCATAAGTAGAAGTGGATGGACGAGACCGTAGCCGTACATTGGAAACACAAAATTTTGAGTTTGCTTGTTAAATTTTTTTCCAAACAAACAGTTACAGAAGCAAATACACACTAATTGACATATGCGGTTCAAACTTCACTCGAGCATTTAAAAGATTTTACCAATCTAAGAAATAACCAATTATCGATTCGGTTTGCGCGAGCAGTTTAAATGGATTAGTCCGGGTCAAATTTGATCTCAAACGCCTAATAGTCAATAAATGAAGTAAATTGATTCAATCAACGCAATCTGTGATTAATTGCGTTATGTTAAAGAAATGCTCCAGTATTTTCTGTGAAATAAATATATTCTAATCTCTCGGATATTTTAATTGTTGTTGTTATTAGTTTCCGAGGTGAACTCTGTATATACATATGTGGTCTTCTAGTTCGGTCCATTTATTCGGGAGAGCTGACCCTACTTTCTATTAGTTCATACCTATGTGAGTGTGTATATTCTCAGCATATGAGATAATACCTCACCCTAAATAGTTTCATACCCGGTATAGGGTCTATTAAGTTTACCACGATGTTTATAACACCCGGAAGGAAACGTTTGGGGCCGCCGTACAAAGTGAACGGTCCGAATGAAGTGTGTAAGAAAACCTTTGCCATGGATTCTTGCTTCAGGCAACGGTGTAAACTGCGAAAAAATTGTTCAGATCGGATCACTATAGCATATACATAGCTGTCATTCAAACTGAATGGTCGTAATCAAGTTCGTGTAAGGAAGCTGTTATATTTGTGAAGGTTATTATATTATTGCTTCGTTGCAGCCAAAGTCAACGTTTTTATTTTATTTAATTTTTTTTTTGGAATTTTGCAATATTTTTCTCGCTTTGTAATTAGTCACAGCTAAACTCAACTTCAAACGCTTAAAATAAAATGTAAATAAACCGTAAAATTATTTATGTAAGTAGGTGTATTATGTCACTGAGATTCACTTGAGCAAATAATAAAAAATGCAAAAATTTTAAGCAAAAAAATTCTTGCCGCTGACTTCAATACTTGTCAGGGTCACTATACACAGAACTTTAAATAGCAAATTAAACGATACATTCATTTACTTCGGAAACAAAAACGCGACGAGCGAATAATATATGTACATAATCACAGATGTATTTACATACTCTGGCGAATATACATATGTACATATATATTTATTATATACAGTCATTTATTTATGCATAAGTATATAAATACTCGACAGAAAAGACAAACGCACATTCTTATGTATGCACATATATGTACATATATTTGTAGGTATAATAAAATTATTAATGGCGTCTCAGATAATGTCGATTCTCGTTGATTACCCGACGTAGTAGCGCATCGATTTTGTGCGGTGACGTTTTCATTAGTTACGGTGCTCCGTTGTCCGCCTTCTTGCCAAAGTAGCGAGAGAGAGCGAAAGCAAACAAAGTATAAAAGTATAAAGTACAAAAAGCTGAAACGCGAAAAATAAGCTGCATTCAACTGTTAATACAGTTCAACAACGAATTCTGCGCACATTTATCGATGCCGTTGACGTTTGGATGTTGGCACAAATGATCCAACAGCGCACTTTCAGCCACTCCATGTTGCAACAGTTCACGCTACGCCTGTATTGGAGTCGATCGCTTATTGCTACTCGCTTTCTGACGCTTTCGGTCGGTTAACTTGCGCGCCTGCTTGCCTGCCTACACGCCTGTCAGTCAGTCGGTCAATCTGGCTGTGTGTCAGTACGATTTTCAGTCTGTCTGCCTATCTCTCCATCTGCATTAGGTTGGCATCACCAGCTCGAGACGATTACAAGCAGTATCACCATACATACATACATACAAATGTATGTATAAGTACATATAAAATTATGGCTTGATGTGTCGTATCTGTAGTTTGCTAAAACTTATTTGATTAGTTGACTCGACGCGGTCGCGCCGTCACGATCATTGGCTAAATGACTGCCTCGCTTGGCTATTTCGCTGGCCGGCAGGCATTCTGTTTCGTTCGTCCGTTCGTCTGTCTGTCTGCTCATTGCTTACTTTGTCTAAGCTGAGGCGTTAGACATAAGCGTACGTGTATTTCTTAATTTTTTTTTTGTTTCTTCAATTGCCACATTTACTAAAAATCATACAGTATTATATCTGCTTTGCTTTGGCTGATCGCTTTTACGGTTTGTTAAGTGTTGCTTTTTCTTTAGTTGGTTGGTACTGATTTCGATTTGTTGATGTGTTTTCTTTCTTGTATTACTTTTGTGATATGTGTACAATGTTTGTGCGAGTATATGTACATATTAATGTTTAAAAGTACATAGATATACTTTGTATTTTTGCTGCTCGCTTTAAGCCTGTCTTGGTTAGTATTTATACTCTGAACACAGTATATTAAGCTTTACAAGAAGTTTGTAATATCTGGCAACATGACGACTCTTTGACAACTCCAATACCTACAAAACCGCTAATTAGCATAAATATKTAAAGTACATATTTTTACGCAACTTGATATCGATTGCTTAATGTATATGTACTAAAAAATCGATTCCACACATTAATATAAGATTGTGAAATTGTT
>NW_017537589.1:1181690-1207049 GCF_001853355.1 Bactrocera latifrons
GTTTTGTTCTAAATACATTATCGTTATGGCAACACGACGACTCAATACCAACTCCAATAACTACAAACCCGCTAATTATCATAAATGTGTAAAGTACATATTTTTACGCAACTTGATATCGATTGCTTAATGTATATGTACTAAAAAAAGAAAAAAGAATGTATGGAAATTATCAGTGTAACGAGCTGAGCTGATTTAGGCAGGTCCGCCTGTTTGTCCGTCTCTCTGTATATACGCGAATCAGCAGCTAATTTTTTGAGATATCGCTCTGCAATTTAGCACCCGTTTTTTTCACTCCAAATTTGCAAGCTGCAAGTCGGACCACTATAGCATATAGCTGTCATATGAACTGAACGATCAAATATACATACATATGTATGTCCTTATATGGAAAACCTTTTTATTTGACGAGATATCATCACGAAATTTACCATATACTTTTACCCGAGGCAACGTTACAACCCCCCGAACAAATTCTTCAGATCGGTGCACTACAGCATATAGCTGTCATACACCCTGACTGTTCAAATTGGAGATAGAGATCTTTTTATACCCTTTTATGCTATACGAAATGCAGTTGTGAAGGCTATTATAGCTTGGGTGAAGCTAAAGTTAACTTTTTTTCTCGTTATTTCTGTTAATTTTTATATTGCCGTTTTTCTGCTTCTATGAACACTTTTTTTGTTTGAAAGCTATAGCCGTTAAATAGCAATGTTGGCAATAGCCACCGCTCAGGCAGCAGCAAGCGCAGTGCTATCGCATTTTGTGTGTTAGCTTGTTGTTGTAAATCGTTTGTTCGCTTCTTGCTGTGCACCGTTCGCGTTGCTTAGCTGTTTGGAGACTGGCAACTGGCGGCTAGCGACTTGGCGCTGGGCTGCATTTCTTGTATAGCCATGGTGAGTTTATTCACCTTTGCCGTGTAAGAAAATCATGTAACAAAAACAACAACAGCCTCTGCGAGAAAACAGAAGAAAAAAAAAACAATAAGAAAATGTGCAAAGCATAAAGTAAGCCAAATCAGATTCATACATACGAACATACATGCTCACACACTAAAAAAGTATGTACATACATACATACATATGTATATTTGTATATTATATATACTTGCATACATACATATGTATATACAATGATCATGCATACGTACCCGTTTATTTAGCAAAAGTTGCGATAACTTTAAGTGTGGCAATGCGTCAAAAAAGCCAGTTTATATTACCAGCTTCCAAAAGAGAGAAAAAGCAGCAGTGAAGCAGTAATTTTTGCTATTGAAATAAAATTTTAGTTAACTTGCTGGTGACCAGCCTGCTTAGAAAGTGCATTAATGATTAACACATTGAGGTCACTTTCCCCCAGAAACGAACTCTGCCGACGATTTTCCACTTCAGAACACTTTCCGAATAATATGGTATATACCGACACTTGCTTGGTCTCTCCTAGGAATACAAATTTATAAACACGAAGTATATGTATGTTTGTATAAATATTCATACCCTGAATATATGTTGTATATGTGGCCATTGAAATTTTAGAAAAATTTAGCTCTATATAAACAATTATTTATATACATACATATGTATGTTTGTAACGAAAAATATACATACATACGTAARTATTATATGGGGCAGGCTTCTCCTTCTATACAACATTTTCCGAAATGGTGCTCTAATAAAGACATCCCAGGGAAATGGCAAATTTAATACACAGATTTATAGTATATGTATTTATACATACATATGTATATGTACATATATATTGTGCAGCTGCATGTAGGTATACCAAATGTAAATTTGTATAATTGTGTGTGCACAAATGCATGGCTACCTCTTTATCGATTTTGTTGCATGTCATGTTGCGTGCATCCACTAAAGTTTCCAAGGGTTACTCATCTCAACGCATACATTGCGCTTACTCTTCTACTGCATAGGCTCGAGCAATACGGCAACCTTGGGTGCCTGACGGCTGGATGACTGCTGCTCGATTGGGTGGCTCTGGCTGCCTGCCTGACAGCCTGGCTGTTGTTGGGTGACGCAGCACCACACAGGTCAACACAGCATTCGGTTTCCAGAGTTATCTTGCTCTCCGTGCTTTTGAGTACTTTGGGACGACTACTGCAATCTGCTGCTGTTACATACCAAAGGAATTCTAGCTAAATTCAGATACATACGTATGTATTTATGTACATACGTATATTTATATGAATTACTTTATGGTTAATATGTAGCCAAGCGTCTAACAACGAACGAACTGCATTTCAGTTTGTTATGCATTCGCACTCGCCATCCATTTTTTTGCTTTTCACTTATTTGTAACTACATATGTATGTATATTTTGTTAAACTTCGGCTTCTACTTATTGCAAGGCGCAGTACCTACTCGCGGAAATTTCGAACGAGTGCAAGTTTTGCACAAATGTAAATATGTATGGAATGTATGTATGTATGTACATACATATAGTATGTATTCAGCAGTGCCATGAGCAAAACACCAAATCCAAATGATGAATTTTCATAAGAATATATTATAAAGAAAAACGTTAACTTCAGTTACACCCAATCTATAAATGTTTTTCATACAAGAACTTGATTCTTATCGCTCAGGTTGTATGACAGCTTTATGCAGTGGTCCGATCTGAACAATTTATTGGGAAATTATAGTGTTGCCTTGAACGAAATCCATGTTAAGTTTGGTAAGGAAATCTTCTCAAACAAAAAATTTTCCATAGAAGAACTTCATTTTAAACGTTCAGTCTGAATGATGTTACATGTTATCATGCTGCGATATCGGCGGATCCAACAAATAAATGGGATGTGTGAAATCTTGAGGACTAGTTGACATAGAGCGCTCTCTGTTCAGGGTATAATAAATAATTATAATATGTGATCCAAATAAATTCATATGGATGTACCTTATATGTACATAAGTTCCTATTTTTAGAATAATTACCAAGAAAATATAACTTTGGTTAGGTCACATTGAATGCAAAGCTCCATTTTTTTACCAATAATTTAACTAAAACTGAAAGCATCATCATTTAGTAGATGGTTTATGCCTAAATTGAAATGGCTACCTTGCTTTCATGTTATTATAATATTTAGTTCAAACGCCGTTTTGCAGTTAAATTTTAATGGCAATTATTAGCCTGTTTGTTCGATGACGAGTTGTCTGCCGTTATCGTCTTTTCGGCTGAATGTTCAAATCTTTTCCTCACTTTCGTATTCTCACTCACATTAATTTTTCTGTACACATTTTCTATATACATATGTATGTACTTGTATGTATGTACATGTATTCTTTCCATTTTTGTCTTTCCTTCACTTTGCATTTCATTTCGTTGCCTACTTGTTTTCATCCCGCCCGCGCACTTTACCTACTACTTATCACACCCAACCAGCTGCAATTTAATTTGTGCCAACCCTGCCGACCGAATAAACAAACATACATACACACAAGTCTATATAAAATAAAATTCGTTGTCTGCTCGAACGGCAGCTAAATTTTCAGAGTTACTCGTTGCTTGTCGCTGTGCGCCTGTTAGCAGCCAAACAAGTCGTTCGCCAACAATTTCAACTACCTAACGAACCAGCAAGCAAGCAAAACAGCAACACAAAACGGCTAGCAGCGAGCTGGCGAACGAGCCCAACAAATCAACAAACAACGTCATCGACGTCAACGTTGTTATCGGCAGTGTCAGGTGGTGGCGGTTGTGTAGCCAACGGGCACAATATATACGTACATACATACTCTACATATTATACACGCAGTGAGTGGTTCTCCTAATCTCCTGTGTGCGATAGTTTGCACTGCATGCGCTAGTATAATAGAACCGAAATTTCGCTTATGTTGTAAATTGCATGCATTCTGCTCGTATGCATTCGTGCAGGGAGGGGAAAGTCGAGGCGTGACAGTGGTGTGTGCGTAGACGAAAATACATATATATATATATATACATATATATATATGCATATGTGAGTAGTTTTGTGGCTAGATGATTAGTGTTAGTGTGCACACGAAATGGTGGGTGGTAAGTAGGCGCACAGAGAGCACGAGAGCAGATATTTCATGGAGATGCAGTGAAAGAGTTTCTTGGTATGTGCAGTAATACGGTACTTTTGAAGTTGTAACTAATATACATAATCCTGTGCGGACACGTTTAACAAAGTTTAATTTTTTTATTTAGTGTTATAAGAAAAGTTGGGAATACAAAAGCTATACTATTTGATTCTAAAAATTATTGTTATATTTTAGGCACAATCACCGGGAGTTAATATATACAATATACATATGTATGCATGTATGTATGCGTACTAGGGTGGATCAAGTATATTTCATTTGTTCATTTTAATACTGAAAAATATAATGTCCGAAATTACAATAAAAAGTTTGATAAAGTTCAAGCTTTTAATATACTTAATATATTCATATGTATACATACATATATTAATTATTATTTACATTATATCATAAAATAATGGCTCAAAACTAAATCTGTAAATAGTTAAATTTCCTAACTAAAGGTTCTTCTAAATTGTAGAGGTATAGCTCAATTACTCGGAGACAATTAATCCGATTACTATAAATTTTTTTCTCTTCTGATTTCTCCTTTAACTGCTAATTAAAAGCAGATTAATATGCTGGCGCAATTTTTTTTTTTAAGTTTTATGATTGTATTAATTTTTGTGGGAGCTGGTTGATGAAATTTATATCTTACAACATTTTTTTTTATTTTTAAAAATTCATATGTGCATATATTATTTGCTTTAGACATTGAACTACACACTACCTTTGAAAATAAAAAAATTTTTCTCAGTGGGTACATTTTTGCAAATATGTAAGTACATATTTATGTGTGTAGATGAAAGTACAAAGAAGAAAGACGAGTACAAATGCCGTGCTTATGCTCATACTTAAATGTACATATATACATACATATGGATGTATTTCTATTAATATGTATATTTATGCATGCATGCTTGTAAAAAATAACGCTTGCCAAATGCATATGAACCGGTTTTCGGTCACCAGCTCTTATTATATTAGTAATATTGGAAGTAAAGGCAAATATTTTTGTACCTATGCGCTTATGCTTAAATCCATATATGGAAATCCGAAATAATAATAATAACAATCTTGTGGAGTGTGTATGCAGCGCGCATAAATTTGTAAGCCTTTCTCGGTGTCCTCGGGTGGTACCTACCAACGACGATTAAAGCACTCGTTTCATTTCGCTGCAGATGTATGTAGGTATTTTTTTTTGCTTTGCATTGTAGAGTAGCGAGGTTCACCCTAAAAAAAAAACGACAAAAACAAGTTACAAAGTCAAATTTTGCGACCGAAAATTGGCGAATGCAGCATTATGTCGCGCCACAGTGCGTTTATTTGTTCACTGTTTCAACGAGCACGATCCACTAGTTGGCCGACGTTGCGGCCGCCATTGTAATTACAATATAGCAAAGTTGGCTCAACGTGATAAAGTGAGATTGATTCATATCCTTTTATATTATTATAAACTGACTCACTTGCTTCATCAAAAGTTATGCAATCATATGTACGAATGGCATGCATTGTGATGAGGATCAGAACTTGAGAAAATGTCACTGATATTAGACTTATTTTGAATATCGAAAAACTTCAGTAGTTCAAACATTTAAACGTGCTTGGTGTAGTGAGATTGTGAGCTATAGTGGGTGCTTAATTAACAGGAAATGGGGTAACCAGAATATTTAACGCCTCGGGTCATGAAGTTAGGAAATACCAACAATGACCTAGTAAGAATTCTGTATTATATAAACTGACCTTTTTCCTTTCAAAATTAGAAGCAGGTCGAAAAAAAAATTAAAGCTTCTCAAAACTATTTTTTTAAACGGGTTTTTAAGTAATTCATTAAATAATCAAATCCGCACAAATTACACGCTGCAAAAATAGCAAATTCCTCTCAGACCTATATGCAAATTGACTGTGGATACTAGCATGCCAAGGGGCGTGTGGATACCACTCGCTGAAAGAAAAGTGGTAAATCTATTGAAGTGTTGTACGTACACATTTATGTATGTACATACATAAGTGGCAACGAACAATTATAAGTTGCAAACACGAGTATTTGGCCTGACGAAGGAAGATATCCGCAGCTCAAACAACATACATACAATATCTACTGGCAATAGCAATATGAAAATCCACACAATATTTTTAAACACACATTTTTGTATGAATATTTGTGCATGCGTCTGTTATATAGAAAATCGACACAAATAAGAACAAAGTATACAAATATACCGCACGAAGTCAGGCGAACAGTCTGCGGAGCAGCTGCAACAACGACGTCGGCAACGACTTTAGCAGCGCTGTGTCATTCCGGCAGCAACGCGTTCTCTAACCTAACCCAAAGCAAAACAACAATTTTAAGTTCAGTCGGTTAGTTGATTATTTTCGCTTCGTTTGGTCGCATGGCATGTGTGCGTTGTGTGTACGAATCGAGTACGTTTTGCTAATTTCACCTTGGCTCGCCTTGTCGACAACGAACAGTCGTTCGGTCTGTCTTTCTGTCAATCGATTGAACAGAAGACTGTGAGACGGTCGAACTTTCGGCACAAACTTTTGTGTTTGTGTGTACGTATCTTTCATACAACCACGATATATGTACTTACATACATACATATGTATGCATCGCATTTAGTTAACTATAATTTATGTATATCGCGCTGTATATTGCAGCTACTAAGTGCAAGATGGTGTGGCGAGTTGCGACGAGACGAAATGAGAAACGTCGCGACGACGCGTAACCAATTGAAAACCAAAGCAACAGCAGCGGTATCCGAGTATCTTCTCTGCGTTCGTAACTGTCAGTGTTGGTCGCGCAGAGCGTTCATCGTGACGTGTGTTTAATCATTTGATCGACGGTTGAAAAATTAGCAAAAAAGGAAACAACAAATACACACATTGGCAAAAATCACAAAGAAACATAGTGAAGAGTGTAGAAAGAAAAAAAATAGACATATAAAGTAAGTGATAAGTAATACATGCATAAAAGCAAAGTAGTGAAGAAGTGAGATAAAAAATAAAATATGAATTTATACAAACGTAGAAAACATAGTAAAGAAAACACTTGTGCAAGAGCAAAGTAAATGCGAAAGAAAAATGTGAATGTTCTGCAGAGCAGAGAAGAGAGCGTAGAGGTTTGGTAAAATTAACAGTGGCGTAGCAATCGCAGTCGCAGCGCCAACTCAGTCATAAGAGCGACGCACAAGAGAGAGCCAGCAAGCTGGTGCGCCCCGGTGTAATTAAAAGGCTACCACAATAATTTAATACCCTTAATAAGAAAAGGTGAAACAACAACATGCCAACTGACAAAAGCATAATAACAGCATAGGCCATATGTGTACTGTCCGTAACGTATACATAAAATAAATTTATGTACACGAAACATTCTAGCAAGTTCAAGTAATAGCAGCAGTCAAAGTGACAACAGCAAACGTAACGAAACGAAAATACCGGCGTTCGGACTGTTGCAAACCGAAAGTTATGTTACTAGCTCTGCTGCGCAACATTTATTATATGTGCATACACATGTATATTTAAATTGGCAGCATCTTGTCTTCTCCGACCGGTTTCTATACCTTTTTTCTACATTGAGGAATAAGTGAAAATCGAACAGCGGAATAGAACGACTAACGAAAAAATTGCAAGTGTAGTGTCTGTGTAGAAATCGGCAACAACGAAAACCAAAGAAACCAATAATGCCAAACGAGAGGCTATGATGTCGGTCGGTTGCTTACCATGGTGGTCAGTCATCTTTGTATCCCCCAATAAATCAACGACAACAGTGCACGTTTAATACACTTCGTGTAATGATTAAATTATTTATATACATACATACATACAATAAAAAAACTCGGTTGTTTAACAAGCGAGTACGTGCGGTCAAAATTTATCAAATCCCTACAGCAGTTCAACTGCAATAAAAGAAAACCGAACGGCAAATAGAAACATAAAGTAGGAGAGAAAACAAAAGAAAATCAACAAAATCAAAAAAATACATAGTAATTCTTTTGCTGTTGTGACTATTGAACTCTCGCATGCCGAGTGATTGTGCACTCGTTTGTTTACAATACTAACAAACAAACATCGTTTTAGTATCATTGTGATGTGGTTGTTGATGGTGTTATCGACGGCGATTACGACCACGACCAACTAAACGAGCAGCTGTTTCGTGCCGGTTGTTCGTTTGTTGTGTTTATACCGATCAGCTGATTTCTCTTTACCACCCGACTGACCTAACGAAGAAATAACAGCCAGAATCAGCAGTGTCGTGTCGGTAACGTACAACTGCACAGAGAGAGCGAAAGAGTGTAAAATTATTTGATAATTTGTATGTATACAAAATATTTGTACGGGCGTGTATATTTTTATTGGATTGTGCTGCATGTCGTCTAATTGTGCACATATGTTGCCCGCTGCTTCGGGCTTTGGCGGCGGTGTCGGTGGCGGACTTGTTGGTAGCAGCGGTGGTAGTGGCGGCGTCGGCATCGGCGGTGGTGGCAGTAGCAGTAGTAGCGGTGCAGGCACTTTCACATATATTACTAATAATACTGCGGCCACAGTACAGCCCATGTTGACCGAAATGGTCGTAGTGGCAGCGGCAGCCGCAGAGCAACAGCTGCATCGTCAGCGTTCAAATTCGAATTTGATAACGAGTGGCAAGCCACAACCCTCGACACCGCGCGGCAAGCGTCGTTGCATGAGTGCTAATGTCGCGGCACAACAACGAATACAACATACTACAACGACAACAACAGTAGCAGCGACTATCACGAAACGAAATCGTAAACTGTTAACAACAGTGGCAGCAACAGGAAAAACGACAGTCGAGAGAGTGAGTTCGAATTTTGACTTCCGTTTTGGGAAAGGGTTTATTTAGTGTGTAGTGGTGTATACGAAATTTGTTCTATTTTTAATTTATCGTTTTTATTTTTGTGCGCAACTGTGTAATCGTAAAGTGGGCGACGAGCAGCATACATGTTTGATGCCGTTTTGTGTTCCATTTTCAACTTCGGCACTCGGCTCTAACGAATTAGCAAGAGCACAAGAGCAAGCGCATCTGTAGCAATGTAGTGGTTTGCTCTCTTATTTAATCATTGCCTTGCACGTGCTTATGTTTTTTCGGTACACTTTTGACTTTTGTTGCTTTTTGTCGACTTCTGAAGTTTTTGTTAGCGCTATATACTACCGTCCATAGGTATGTACATATGTATATTGTACGTATGTGCATTTAAATAAGTATATATTTCTTTGCTGAAATGTGGAGCAGTGCGAATGCCACAGACAGTTAATTTGAAAAATTGGATTAAATCGTTAAAGTCAGATTTGTGGTTGTGGGTCGTGTTTCTCATGCTGGGCGAGTATTATTGCCACGTTTGTTTCGGCTTTTGGTCACCAATTAATGAAGGTTGAGAGATATTATTGTGGGTGTTTGTTTATAGGCACTGCATCTACATATGTACATACGTATTTGTATACATAGTATAGATTTTCGAAGCAAAGATGGTGAAAACTAATCTACAAGTTTGCCTAAATAAATATTTTTAGTGAAAGTGTATTTCTGATAAAGTTTGCATACATCTATTAAATAATAAATGTTAAATCAATTACATTTTCTTTCTAAATTAGTATCTAATTATTCAAAATGAGACTGATGTTGGAACAATCTCATAAGAATACTCATAATTTGTTTGTGAAGGTTTGAAAGGAATTTTTAAATTTTAGAGAATGAACGTTCAATGAGCCGACATCCGAAACGGAAAATATTATTTTTTTTTAGCTCTAAACTCATTTACATATATGCACTTCTTTCGTTTTCATTATTATTATATGGTTCTTCAAAACCATATGATTCTTACGTACACAATTGTGTTGACATAGGGTTGCAGTTAATGCCTTTAATAGGCAATTAATATTTACATTTTTCGGAAATTAGTAGAAATTTAGAACACCCTTCACAATTTTAATGTAAAACATCTGATAAAATACAAAAACGAAAATGAATAAATTTAAATAACAAACAACGTAGCGAAATAGTGAAAAACATAAAAAAATTGTCCTCAGCATTTGATTTTGACCAATCATTAAGTGTATATGACAGCCATTTGCTATAGTGGTAGTGGTGTGATCTGAACAATTTGTTCGGACATTGTAGTATTGTCTTGGGCGTAATCAATCTATGTTTAGTTTCTTAAAGTATCATGTCAAATAAAAAGTAATGTCATGGTTCAGTTTGTGTAGCATATGCAATAATGGCCTGGTATAGGCCGATCCGAGAAGTAGCCAACTTCTTGGTGAGAAAAGCAAATTTTTTAAAGATGGGCAGATACAGTACGGCCAATAAAATAGAATCAAAGGTATTGTTTTGAAAAAATGGTATAATTTTTTTTTTTGAAGATTTTCATTTATGTAGTAACTTTTCCGCATAATAACAAAGACAATAGTATGTATTTTAAAAAAAGAGGAAAAGATAACATAATCGAGTTTTACAGTTAGCTGAAATTTAAAAAGTGTAAATAGCGCGCCTCGTGCTTAGTTACAAAATAATAGAATCAATATCAATCATAAACGAAAAATATTGAATTTAAAAAGCGAAATAAGTAATTATTTTAACTGAATTTGATCTGTGGAATGCATAATTGTATCAATTTAATTTATTTAAAAAAATGGGTCGAAAAAAACATTGTTCAGAGGAGGAAAGATTGTACGTCCAAAATTGGCAAGGAATGGGTCACACGTAAAGGCAAATTGCAACCATATGGAATATGTCTCAAACATTTGTGTTTGATGCCTTAAAATTTCCGAAAAAAGGTTGAAAAATAGGCCGACCACAAAAAAATTACTGCGGAAGTCGTTAGAAATATTACATGATTGTCGATGCGCGATCCGCTCAAGGCCTCTGCAGCCATTCAATAAGAATTATGCAAAAATTTCTTCAAGAATAGTAAGAAGACGACTTGTGGAAAAAATTGCTTTGGCATATGGTCCCGAAAGGTGCCAATGCTGAGAAAACGGCATATGTGCAAACGTATTCAGTTTGGAAAACGACACATTAATTAGGGCGGAGCAGAAAAAAAAAATGGCTCGACATTTTATAGTTTGAATGCAAAATTAATATAATAGAAAATGATAGTTGAGCGTGAGTTCAACTTCCAAAAAACAATGAAATGTGCGTCCGCTACACGACTAGGTCCTTCCAACCCCGTGGCGGCAATATAATGGTTTAGAATTGTTTTATTGAATTATTTCTGGAATACAAAAAAACATAGATTGCCATATATACGTTTAAATTTTGGATAAGGTCATACTCCTATATATAATTCGCCTTGAATTTTGGTAATTCCAATAAGATATAGATCCGAATCGTACTTCGGTTGTTGCAAAAAATCAGATCATTGTGTTAGCAATACGGCTTGGCCAGAGTAATCTGAATCCGATCAGAAACTTACGGAAAATTGTTAAGGAAAATATTTCCCCCATTAAACCGAAAAACAAGGCAGAATACTGAGATAAGATACAAAGATCTGGTATTCTGTTCAACAGAACGCATATGTGCTCCTGTATTAGACGATAGGGCTAGATGTACAATAAATTCTATTAGTTCCCTTAAAAAACTAATTTTTTTTAATGTAAAAAATTTTGATTCTATTTTTTACCTTTGTTTTTGTAATATTTATGAATTGTTTTTTATTTCAATATTTTTACTACTACCAATAGCTTTTGATACAAAGTAACTAATAAAAATATACATAACTTAGTCGAATTTAAATCAAATTCATATTTTGTTTTAGAACGTAAAATTATTACCATGGATGATTCTATTTTATTGTCCGTTCAGTTCGTTACGTTGGGACCACCGACAAATACTGCTAGGTCTTACAAATTTTACAGTTTACTTTGTTCCGAAGTTTAAAATTAAAAATTTCTTTCGCGCTACGCACTTCGTATTCCATCTTTTGAAAAGAAAACATATTTTTAATAAAATATCAGTACATTTTAAATTATACATTTTCAGTTAGAAATAGATATGTATCATTCCAACTTTTGATATTAAAAATTAATGTTCCCTTTTTTACTCCAATTTTTTTATTAAAATATATTTTATCAATTTATAATTCCAATTTTTGGGATTAAAAATTAAATTTTCGAATATTAATCCAATATTTTTTATTTAAAAAATTCGCAAACCTGTTTGTACGTGTTTTCACTCCTATTGGTAAACATAAATAATTTAAGTTTGTCTATAATTACAATTATTTATTAATAATTTAATATTTTCTGCTATACGCCCATATCTGCAAGTTTAGAAACTGAAAACCCCTCACCCTAATACAATTTTTTCCAATTGTCTAATATCATACAACGTAAACTTTTAATGAAAAAAATGGAAATTGAAAAATCGAAATGTGAAAACCGTTCCATAAAACGTGAATAAGCGATAAAAACAAAACATAAACACCGAACTGTTCAGAGAAAGAAACATCAAACATAACAGATAATATCAAAACAACGCGCTCACTCACCAACTGTCCACAGCTCTCCATTATTATTATTATTCCCCACTCAACATAAATAAGTTGAAAAAACTCAAGTGCTTTTATAGTATATACAATCACACATGTGTGTAATTGCTTGTTAGTGCTATAAATAAATGCAAATGTTTGGTTGCCCTATTGGAATTTCTACAAGAGAGAGAGAACGCACTCACATTTCGCTCATACTCTCCTCATATAAACTTATACATACATACGTTTGTATACATTTGTTTTGTGTATGTGGATGTGTGGGGAATGAAAATGAAAATTTGCGTGATGTGACGTCTCTCGACCTTGACTCATCGGCATGAACTGTTAAACTGTTGTGTTACAATTCGAAGCTAATGTGATCTGATACCAAACTTGACGTGCTTAATCGTGTTGCCACACAGTTGGGGGATTTTATAACATTGAATACTTGAATAAGATTCGTAAGCGTAAATACATATGAAGATACGGTGCTGCGCGAATGAAGTTTCCTGTTTGCTTATACTTTCTATCTGGTAACTTTTGGCACGATGTGAGTTTATTCGTTATCATTAACGTTGTACACCGATGTGGCAGCCGCCGCTTGCTATTTTCTCAACTAACTTACACATACTTTATCTATGTATTCGTTCATAATTGAGCGTACTCACTTTTAAGGTGGCTCGGGTGGCTGTTTTGCTGCTGTGCACTCTTTTGCCAGCGAGCGTGCTTCTGCTCTGTGTCTATATAGTTTCTTTTATTAATTTAAGCTGCGGTGTTGCCGTTCCGTTTGGGATTATAGCGAAATGAATTTGACAGATGGTCGGTACATCTGGCATGGCGTAGTGAAGAAATATCTATACATACCTCTATGACTATAGAGTATACATACTTGCATATGTATATACATATACATATGTGATTGGATGACGATGTTGTGCAGTAAACTGATGACAGCATAATTGTTATCAAGAGCACTTTTTCGGGTCGAATGTTGTGGCATTGTTTTTACTCATCGACTCATCGGGTTGAGCCGATTTGTTTTCGCAATAAGTGGTGGATAATGCAGTTCAAATGCTAGGTAATTATTTTTTTTTTTTTGCGAAACTATTTGCTATTTTGCATTTATAGCATGTGCATTTAAATACATGCATGTAAGCATATGGATTATAATAATTATTTCATTAGGCGTTAAAAATAATTGATTTAATGATTTTGCTAACAGAGTTTTTATTTATTTATTTTTTTTACTAAAATAATTAAAATACTTGGAAAATTTTACTTTCAAGGTTTTTTACAACGAATTTCTATAACAAATTAAATTATGTATATGTATACATCTGTAAAAATTTTTATCATATGTACATACATATGTAAATTAAGATACATACATACATACATATGCATCTGCACATCCAGTTCGCTTCATACTAACATCAACCATCTGTCATTTGCTGATTAAACTAGCTAAACACTTAATATTTCTCAAACTCGTTAAAATTTTGCCTGCTTACAACTAATTCCCCAAGTTTCTAATGACTGAAGTGTTTGCAAAATTGAGATGAATTGTTTTTGCAATTATTTGCAAACAAAGCTAATAGCGGAACTCGAGAGCACGAGCGAGCCAACGATAGAGAGACGTCAAACACCGCACATTTGATTTATTTATTCAGTTTTATTTCGTATTCTCTGTAGGCATAACAGTTGAATCTTTTTTTTGATCTGTCAACTCAGTCGCATTGTGAACTGTGTGATATTCATTTTGCCAGAGTACAATCATCGTGTTGTCATATTTCTTCGTTCCCAAATTAAAATTTGTTGGTTTCTATGAGCGGAATGCAATATGCGAACAAGGCATGAGTAAAATTGTGTGTTTGTTTAATCAGAGAACGTAAAGTATAGAGAAGGTGCAAATTGAATTTTGTATGATGTTCGATTTGGCGGCTAACAGAGCCGATAGAATTTGGGTAAGGAATTCGCCGTCCTCGCTGCTACTTTACGTTCTCTGGTTTAATTGCGTGCCGTTATAGATTTATCTCGTTCTAGCGTGAGCGCCAGAAAAATAAAAGAGTGCCATAGTCATTTATTCTCACTTAGATAAAGTGTTCACATCTCTGAATTTTGGGGGCAAAATATCTCCCTTCTAGCGATTATGGTGTCACATTGTAAGTGCGATTCCGTTGTTTACAATTAAATGCTGAATTATTTCACTTCCGAGTGTCAATAGCAACTTGCAAGTAGATACATTTGATTGCTTTGTGTTCGGCGCAGTGTCGTGGGAATTGATTGGGGCATAATGTCGGACTTGTAAAGGCAACACCTTTTCAGCAGTCGCATATTTTCTCATATACATACACAGTGACAATTCGTGAGCACACAGCTCTCGGTATGCATGAAATTTTTCTTCCTTACTTTTACACACTATCATTGGATCGGTCAGTTGTGTGCGGAGTGAATGAAAAACGTCGTTGAGTGTAAATTAAAGTAATTTGCAATAAAAGTGACAATATGAAAAACACTAATTGAAAATTTAATGAAACGTATTTGAACGCATATTTTACAAGTGAAATAACGTGTGCACATTTAGAAATATATAATAAAGAAATCATGTTAGTAATGAAAAGAAATTCGTATATTGAGAATAAAAATAAGATTTTGTAAAGAGGTGTGTGAAATGTGGAGAAAATATTTATTTCAGTTTTTTCGACAATGGCTGCCGACGACGATGAAACTTAGCAGCGTTGATGGCAGAAGTAACAACAAAAAGCAATAGTGAACAAGACGATGACGACGACGTCAACGACGAAGACTTGGCAGCAACAACGATGACGAAGTGAAAAACGAGAAATAATCGAGTGACTGACAACCGACTCGTTGCTTTTGGAAGTGACTCGCGACAGAACTCGTTAAGACAAAGAGACGAAACGAGACGTGAAGAAAAACGAATCAGTGGCAAAGAATTTTTTTTCGCTCAAAGTCAGAGAAAGAAGTTTTCGTGGTCTGCAAATACTATTCGGTGCTATAAATTTGATTTGAAATAATCTAAATAATTTTTAATAATTAATTGTTCAACAAAATAATAGAAGAATGCGATCAAATATTTTGCTGCGTTTTATACGAAATAAATCAGTGTGATTATCGTCGAATTTGTTTTTATTTTCACGAGGATTTGCCAGAAGCAATTCTCAAGCGTGGTGAAAATCACAAAAATCACAAATTCGTGAAAGAAAATTTAAAACGTAACGCAAAGAGAGCAACAACGAAAATGCGGCATTTAAAAAAGGTGACAAGAATACGAACCCACAAGGAGGATGCAAATATTAGTGTTGCTCGTTTTTCTGAATAAGTAGTTAAAGTGTATATGTAATTAGATTTGATAAATGAAAGTTTAGTAGTTAAAAGTAGATTTGCGTAGTAGTTGTGTATTTCAATGCAAAAAAAAACTAGTTGGTGCGAAGCAGTTGGCTATTTGGTTGGCTAGCTGACAAATCGACGAGTATTTGCCGACGGTAGCCATTTTTGTTCCTGCCCTGCTTTGACATTTTTACTATTTTTTCACCTTCGTTTACTCGCACGTTCGTTCGTTGATTAAGAATTTATTCGTTGGTTATAAATTCGTTCATCGTTTGTTGTTCGTTAAATCGTTAGTTTAACTCGTTATTGCGTGAACGTTGGAATATGAATATATATTCATATATGTATATATTTCTTTATATATTTATATTTGAGTCTAAAGTGTTGTTGTATTCCATACTCTACCAGCTGCTGTTTTATCGGTCGGTCAGTGATAATCGATAATTATAATGTTGATATCGATATTCATAGGTTTCGTCTTTGGGATATTAACATACGCCTTAAGATAAACATTTATTTATTTGAAAAGAAAAAACTGAAAACAAATAACTAGATTTATAAAAAGCAAGGTTATCTGTGACATTTAATATTAAAGATGCAAGTATATATACCTGGATTCTATGATGGTGTCACCAATAATGGGTATGACTTCGGCATTGTATGTAAATTGTGAGTGTTTAGTAAATACTCTGGAAATATAGTRTATATGTTTATAATATATATATCATTAAAAACCTAGTTGTAGTGTAAAGTTAATAACATTCATATATTTATTTTTAATCGCGTAAGATGTGGCAATTTTTTGGTTAAACCTAAAATATATTAATTCATAATTTTGATTTTGTACATTGCAGATGTCCGCCGGCGCTCAATTGCAGATGGCACCACAGACAACTTCGTCGATAAGCCATCATCATCAGACGCAACAGCAGCACCATTTTACTGCAGCCCATCATAATCCGCAACAACAACAGCAGCAGCAGCAGCAGCAACAAATTTTAACTCAACAGCAACAAATTACACCAACACAACAGCAATTACAACAGTTACAACAGCAACATATAACGCATCATACGGCACAGCAGCAACAGCAACAGCAAACACAATCGCAGCAACAAGCGCAACCGTTGCATTCGTTGCCTAATCATCATCATCTGCATCAACAACAGTCACAAATTCCTCAACAACATCCACCACACAACCAACAGTTGCCTCATCAGCAACAGTTGTTGCCTCAGACACATAGTACACTTGCGCCTCCGCTACAGCAGCAGCCAGCTGCGCTGCAACATACGCATAGCGGCGGTCATAGTAGTAATCCGGATTCTAATATGAGCACAGGTTCATCACATAGTGAAAAAGATGTTGCCGATATGTTAGGTTCTGCAGGCATTCCCAATCAAATAGGTATATTGTCAAATAACGGAGCCCCAGGGGCTATGATGAGTAGCAGTGGTATAGGCCAAGACGTAGCTGGTATGATGGGAGGTGGCGCAGGCGTTAGCAGCAATCAACAGCAACAAGTGCAGCACAATAATATGGTTGGTCGTTTAGAAAAACCATCACGTACACCAACAGAGCGAAAACGTAAAAGGAAATTTCCTCATACAGAAGATAGTGGTGGCGGTGGCGCTGGTAGTGGTACTGGCAGTGGAGGAAATGGAGGTAATAATGCTGGAAATGCAACAATTGTAGGCGCCCACAAGGCATCAAAATCTTCTAATATGATCGGAACTGGACAGACACTAAGCAAAACAAATTTATCATTGAATATAGGTACATCGGCAGATCGCTGCAACTTGGCAGGAGGAAAGAATGCAAGACTATTGCAACATGGCATGGATAGCAAGAAAATTAATGAATACTTCAATAAACACAGTGTACCGAGTAGTGGTGCCACAAATAGTCCTATGCGTCAACACACGGGCGGTTCGAAGAGTCCATCGGCAGGTGGTGGCCAACAGCAACAAACGCCGCAACAGCAAGTACAGAACACTGGCAATGCTGGCGGTGGCACTAGTACAGGCGCATATGGCATGTATCCCCCTAGTCCTCAACAGCTGAATCCAGGCGGTGTACAAACACCCACATCCCAAGCACCACCCGAATTCCATTACCATAGTTCTGTGGCGGTGAATAACGCTGCAAAACAACAGCGTGTGGCACAACCGCAAACTTCCAATGCAATGGTTCCTCCTCAGTCGGCAATAGTCGGTGTGTTGGCGAACAACATGGGAGGCTTAGGTGCTGGTGTTGTTGGTGGACCACCCCCTCCTCCTATGGGTCCGGCGCCGCAGCAACATATTCCCGCAACATCGGTGGCAACGTCGGCGCAACAAACGCTAACAAGTGGCGTAACCTCGCAGCAGCTAGCCGCTGTGCAGCTAAATTCACTGCAGCATGCCGGCATTATGCCGGGCGCAATGGGTGGCATGCAACCGCCATTGCAACCGGTACCGGCTAGCACCATAACAAAGGGCACGCAAACAGAACTCTCCTTTTTGGAGATCAAAGAGCGTGACTCGGAGATCGAATCGAGCAAGTCGAAGCTCGACGAGATGACAAGACTGTCCGATGAGCAGAAATGCCAGATAATTGCTCATCAGAAGCTGATCGACCAGCACAAGTCGCAGATAGCCAAGTGCATTGACGTGGTAAAGAAATTGCTTAAAGAGAAGAGCAGCATCGAAAAGAAGGAAGCGCGACAAAAGTGCATGCAAAATCGACTGCGTCTTGGTCAATTTGTGACGCAGCGCGTTGGTGCCACATTCCAGGAAAATTGGACAGATGGCTATGCTTTTCATGAGCTCACCCGACGGCAGGAGGAAATATCAGCCGAGCGCGAAGAAATCGACCGTCAAAAGAAGCAGCTGATGAAAAAGCGGCCTGCGGAATCGGGACGAAAACGCAACGCCAATAGTAATAATAGCCAGCAACAGAATTCGAATTCCAATGATTCGACTAACATTGCTGGCTGTGATCGTTTGACGGGCGGTGGTGACAGTGGTATCGGCTCGACTGCTGGAGGTGGTGGTGCTGGTGGTGGCAGTGGTCGCGGTCTTTCACGTTCCAATTCCACACAGGCCGGCCAAACGCAACTGCTGCACAATGGCGGCGGCAGCGGGGTGGGCGGTAGCAGTGGTGTCGGCGATCGTCTATCCGATAGGGGTGGCGGCGGCAGCAGTGGTACCGGCCGCGGTGACAACAGCGGTGGCGGCGATGCAACGTTCCTTAAACCCGATCCCGTCTCAGGGGCATACACAGCGCAAGAATACTACGAGTACGATGAGATATTGAAGCTGCGGCAAAATGCTCTCAAGAAAGAAGATGCCGATTTACAGCTTGAGATGGAGAAGTTAGAGCGTGAGCGTAATCTACATATACGCGAATTGAAGCGGATATTGAATGAAGATCAGGTAAGCGAGTAATCCTACATTATCTTATACCCTGATCATCCAGAAGAAAGTGTTGAGACTCTATAACATATATTATATATAAAAATATCAATAATGAACGTGTCGGTCTGTCTGCCTTTCTATACGCGAATTGGTCCTTGCACACGTCCTTTCCCGCAGTTACATATATATAGTTTAAATGCTCCAAAGTTAATGTTTTTTATTTTAAAATTTCATACTCTCTTTTTTAGTCGCGCTTCAACAACCATCCAGTGCTAAATAATCGGTATTTGCTGCTTATGCTGCTCGGCAAAGGCGGTTTCTCCGAAGTGCACAAAGCATTTGATTTGAAAGAGCAACGATATGTAGCGTGTAAAGTGCATCAACTAAACAAGGACTGGAAGGAAGATAAAAAGGCCAACTATATCAAGTAAGTGTGAATACAAAAATAAAAATAATATCATCCATTTATTAAATATGTTTTCTCGTATTTTAGACACGCCTTGCGAGAATATAATATACACAAGGCCTTGGACCATCCACGTGTGGTCAAACTGTACGATGTATTTGAGATAGACGCTAATTCCTTTTGTACAGTGCTCGAATATTGTGATGGTCATGATTTAGATTTCTATCTAAAACAACATAAAACTATACCCGAACGTGAGGCGCGTTCGATTATTATGCAGGTATGTTTATGCGAAGATTACCTTTAGAAGTATCTTCTGCTAATTTAAACATTTTATATTTTAGGTTGTTTCGGCTTTGAAATATTTGAATGAGATTAAACCACCAGTTATACATTATGACCTGAAACCAGGCAACATTCTATTGACTGAGGGCAATGTGTGCGGTGAGATTAAGATCACCGATTTTGGTTTGTCTAAAGTGATGGATGATGAAAATTACAATCCAGACCATGGCATGGATTTGACATCCCAAGGCGCGGGAACCTATTGGTGAGTATGTGTGGGGCAACAGACACACACACACACACACACACAAATATTAGTTTGTGAAGTGTTTCAACATAGTTATAGACAATTTCGGCAGGGAGAAGTAAACTAAATTTTCGCTTAACAACTGTGCACACTTTTCTTAAATACTGATGCTTTAAGGTGATATGTATATAAATTATAAATTAGTAATTGAATGAAAATTTTAATGAAAAATGAAATGAATTTAAGGGGTTAGGTGTAGTTAGAGGCAAGAAAAAATTACAATTTTCAATAATGTTGTTTTTGCCAGTAAATAATACATGGCAACGCTCCGATTTGACTTGATAGATAATACAATAAAATAATAAAAGTAACAGCTGTTTGAGTTTAGTCAGGTTCAATCGTTGGATATTCATTTAAAATCAATCGAAACAAATGGTTTATTACAAAAAAATCTAATAAATAGAAAATTGAAATAAAAAAATAAATTAAAGGAAAATCGAAATTTGAGAATAAAAAAATCGAAATTAAAAAAAAAGCAAGTTAAAAAAGTTCAAAAAATCCCTTTTTAAGCACTAGTTTTTTTCTTTTAAGTTTTTTTTAAATTTCATTGAAATCTTTTAGAGTATATTACGACCGATTAATTCTAAGATATTAAAATTTCAGTAAAAAATTTTAAAATTCTGACTACCTCTAACCCCTTAAATTAAAAAAAGTAGTAACTCAATACTAATTGTCCAAAAATGTTGCCTTCTATACAGGTATTTACCGCCCGAATGTTTTGTTGTTGGTAAGAATCCCCCGAAAATCTCATCGAAAGTCGATGTTTGGAGTGTTGGTGTTATTTTCTACCAATGCCTCTATGGCAAAAAACCCTTTGGACACAATCAGTCGCAGGCCACCATCCTTGAGGAGAACACAATTCTCAAAGCCACAGAGGTACAATTCTCTAACAAACCAACTGTCTCCAATGAAGCAAAGGTAGGTTGACGTTAAATAGCGCATACTTAAATATTATATTTAAAAATTGTGCTGAATTGTTATTTGTTTTCTTTGTATAGAGTTTCATACGTGGTTGCTTGGCCTATCGCAAAGAGGATCGCATGGATGTTTTTGCATTGGCGCGACATGAATATATACAGCCGCCAATTCCCAAACATGGGCGTGGTCAATCGCAGTTAACGCAACAACAGCAGCAGCAACAACAACAGCAGCAACAGCAACAACAACAGCAACAGCAGCAGTCGACCACTTCACAAGCGAATTCTGCTGGGCAAACATCTTTTTCGGCGGGTATGTTCGGTAATTTAAATCAGTCGAGCTCATCCTAGCTGCAGACCAAACGCAACTCAAATTCCTAATTGCTGATGCTGATCGCGAGTAATAATAATAACAACAAAAACAATAATAATAACAACAGCAGCAACAACAACAACAATAGCAGTAGTACCCACAATAACAGCAACATTTATTGTAGCAGCAAAAGTCGTAAATATCATTTTAATTGCAACAACAGCAGCAATAAGAACAATACCAACAACAACAGCTACAATAACAACCAAAATCATCACAATCACAACACTACATACAACAATAGCAATTGCAATCAAAGTAATAATAGCATAAAAATGTTAACGTCTGGCGAGGCGATCGGGTCCATGGAGCCAACAGTCTTAGAGAATACGCAAATTTGCGTCTACACTCATAAAAAAAACGCAGCAAATAACACAGCAACAACAATTGGTCCGGAGCATTATAACAATAGCAACACCACCACCAACAACATCGCCACACAGCCACAGCGTCATATCAAGCGACGAAGACAATGTGTCGCCGCTGGCAGAGAACGTACTATAGCCCAGCATGGCAGCGGTCGCTGTAACAGCAGCATTAGCGCAATTAATCGTCAACTGAAAGCAACAACGTCGCCCAACAGACATCATCATCAGCATCAACACTGCCGCAAACAAGACTTGTAAAAAACAACAAGCAAACAACAAAAACCAAGAAAAAATCATGATGCTCGATGGCGGCAAGAGTTGTGCGCGATAAGTGTTGCTGGCTGTAAGTGATTGTTAGTAAATATATATTCAAATGCTTGACTCGGTGACTTTCGCGAAAGCATAAGTATCAAAATTATTATAAAAAAAAGCCAACAAAATGTGATAATATACTTGAATTTTGTCAAAATGCAAACGATAGTGCAACAATGTTAGACCAGCAGTGCGCCACGCTTACATACGCTTCTGTTTGCGACGCTAAAAACGGTAAATGGATAGTTGAGAGTTTCAAGTTGCTGAATGCATGAACATTTTTAATACATAATTTTTTTTCACTTCGAACTGTGCGCTTACTGCATTTAGCGTTGCTAAATTTGTGTAAGAAAATTTCAAAAGATATGCAGGTTTGCAGCAGTCGGCGTATGAAAAATATATATGACGTTGGCTTGAAGACGGTTAGAGCAAAAAAAAAAAACACGATCTATAAAACGTTTTTATCAAAAACACATTCGTCAAACATTCATTTGAATGCTATCGGGGAAAAATGCATGTTTACTTGCGGTAAATTTTCATTTTGTTGTGCTATTTTATACATAGAAATCGTTATATAAAAGCCTTGAAATGCCTTTGAAATGCCAAACGGTTTGCATTTTTGTTTTAAAATAGCTTATTAAGTTTCCTTTTTTTCTTACAAATAAGTTGCAAAACATTGTACAGTAATATTAACTAAATGGTTAAACAGTTGAGCTTTCGCGCGGTGTTGCGGTGGTGTGTTGTACGCACGCGAATCGGTATTAATTTCTATGTAACAATAGGCGTTGGTTTTTTTCCACGATTTCATTACCATTTTGACAATTTTCGAATTTCGAAAAGTTAGAAAATGATTTCATTTTGTTCTTAATTATGTTACATAAACGCGATTACGACACACTACGTCGCTGTAAGCGCGCAATAGATGCCAGACTAAATAATGTGCACTAAAATTCGATAATAAATTTAAAAGAAGTGCACACAGCAAGCGAGAAGCGTTGAAATCAAATCATAGAAATTCAAGTATAACAAACGTATAGCAGAAGATATCAGTAGCATTTGCGGTAATGCTTAGGTTAAGCTATGGAATGCATGAGTTCCAAAAAAAAAAATGTATATTGTTGAGAAACGGTGCGAATACATTAATAGAGAATGATGAAGAAAACAGAATTAAAAATTAAAATAGACACAAAAACAAAAGCATAAAATACAAAAACAATAAAACGCGTCAGCAGCAGCAAGAAAATAATATTAACAACAACAAGAACATTTAGGAAAACCAACACGTAATCGCGCACGCAAACTTAGGATTATTTCTAATTAGCATTAACTCACACATACTACATTAAACATTATACATATATATATATATATAAATATATAGAAATCTACATAAGCATAAGATGATTGTAATGAGATATATATATATATATATATAGACATATAGGAAAAGAGAAAATGTCAGAAAACGGCGAAAAAAAACAAAAAACTAAAAGCAAAAACACAAAGGTAAAAAGCGGTAACTGCAAATATCGCAGAAGTGAGAACAGAAATGCAACTAATTATAAGCTAAAATGTAGAATTTGTGAAAGCGTTGCGAAGCGCAAGAAAAACGAATGCTCTAGATATGATAAATATGATGGCTAATATAGCCAGTGCGGGGGTGTGGTTGGGTATGCGCGGTGCTCAGCGGGTGAGCTGAGCCGGCCGCAAGCCACATTTTATTATTATTATATTATATTATTATTATTAATTAATTAATTATTAACAATTAACTATTGATGAATAGAGAGCAGCATAAAATACACAAAAATAAAAAAATGGTTTATGCTATGGAAGAAACACATAATAAATGAAAGGAATGCGTAAGTGAAAAAATTAAAAATACATTATAATAAAGCAAAATATTGATAAAAAACGATGGAAATTTTGAACACAAAAATCAAAATAAAACCTAAACCTAAACTATTATTTAAAGTAAAACAAACAAMAAGAATATTTATAGTTTTAGTTATTATTATTAATATTATTACCACTAAAAATAGTTTATTACAATAAACAAGTGAATAAAATAATGCAAAACAACCACAAAACAAACAGGACGTTAAAAAATATATAAGTATGCAAGTATGTATGTAATAAAGAAGCGTATAGCAGAAGAAACAAAAAACAAAACAAAAATAAAAGTAAAATCTATAATAACATAAAATTATATGTATGTGTAATTAAAAGCGAAAAAAATCCACAAAAAAAGTAAAAAACATGCAAGCGTCTACCAACACTGTGAAACAATAACCACTACAACAACAGCAACACCAACAACATGTTAAGACGCCAAAGCATAAATCGAACGCATAGTTACCTTTTTAGGTACGTGCAACTGTATACATCTATGCACAAGCGTCCAGAGTGACAAAAGAAAGAGGCAATATTCGTTATTTGAGGTTATTTCAGGGTTGAGCATTGCTAAAGCGCTACACCGCGTGCCGTGCCGGGTAAGCAGTGCGTGCTAGTGCTAACGTCTTTTAGTTTGCATGTATTATTTGTTGTTGTTCTTAACATACAATTATTGCCTTTTTTTCGAGTTCGCGATTTTCTTTCGACGCCAAAAGGCAAATATTGTGTAAAACGAAACCAGTTAATGGTGATGCGCAATTTCTCTTTTAAATACTTTTTAATGTAAAAAAAAAACCGGTTTCGTGTAGGACTTCTTTTATTTTTTGTGCTTTGTTGTTGTTTCATAGTATTAGCTCGCATTGTGTTTCGTGTGGCGCAAATGCGTCCAACATGTACTTCTTGTCTCCTGTCGTTTGGAGAGCTTAACTAACAAGGCGCTTTGTATATGTATATATGTACATATGTAAATGTATTTGTATTAGCGAATTCTTAGCTTGACAACATGTTGCTTTGAATAATTTATTTGCTTTTGACTGATATATTCGTTTCCTTAAATGGTTAAGTTGGTGGTGGTTTTTGTTGATGTCATTTGCGTTGTTGCTGCTGTTGAGATTGCGCATATTTATGAGTTAACTTGTCAAGGTTTTGTTTAAATATTTCCGATTTGTGAGCTTTAATTTTTATTTTTATTACTATTTATTTTATTT
>NW_017537589.1:1207883-1209460 GCF_001853355.1 Bactrocera latifrons
CTACGTATATACAATGAAAGCAAGTAAATTTAATTTATAATATATATGGAAATATATAGAAGCGATGAGAAAACAAAAACTACAAAACATTGCAGCAAAAAACTTCACACTCCGAATCACAAACATACGCGCACACATACAGCCACGCCTACAAACAATTGTAAAAACAACATTACGCATACACATACATTCATATACATATATATACACACATTCACATCAAATACATAAACATTCTTAGGATTTATGCTAATTAATGAAAAAAAAAACTAACATACACATTAAAATTAATAATAATTACAATAAATCTACATTTAGGCAACTGCGAATGTAATGTGTATGTATGAATGAAGCAAAGCAAACTGGCAAGCAAAAAAATAAAAATTAAAATAAATACATATAAATATTTACATATACACATATGTATGTACATGCATGCCTGAAATTTTAGTACATTAACGTTTAAAAAATTAGCAACAAAACGAGCAAAATGTAAATTATGTTATGCAGAGGAGAAGCAGAAAGAGGAAAACAATTAATTTTAACTGCTGCGAAATTTAACCGCCAGAAAACAGTAATAAAAATTACGAACATACATAAAAACAGCAACAACAAAATTGAATAAATGAATGCGTTTATTTTTTTTATTTAAAATAAAAAATGGCAAAAAATTTTAAATTTTTTCTACCTATGTCACTCCGTTTATTTGTGCGTGCGTTTGTTTGCTTCCGCCACAAAATGCCAAAAAGCTAAAATTTAAGTTCAAATCCAACGTCGGGTTGAAATATTCAACGCCTAAAAGTATGTTAAATTGTTTTCATCAATCATTTTAATACACAGTTATCTTCTGTTATATTTTTTTGTTCAAAAATTGCTTCGTTCTGCTTTCAGTTTATGTAATTTAATATTAATTTTCTTGCTGATTTTGTATGTAAAGGTATGTATGTATATTTTTGTTTCAACATTTATTTTGTTTGATTGTAAACACATTTTTATATATATAATATATATATWTTTTTTATATTTAATATGAATGTGATGAGAATTCTGCTGTATAACAGAATTCAAAACAGAAACATAATCCAGCATATTTAAACAGAAACAGGCAATAACTAGCGGCAGCAGAATAAATTGCATTTCACAATGCATTTATATTATTTCTGTTGCCCAGTTGTACAGTTGCCAATATTAAAACAACAAAAAAATTGAAATAAAATAATTCGAAATAAATGTTTGCTTTATCAGAGACAGAAAGAAATGTTTGAATACTGTTTTCTTCTATTCAAAATTTATTTATTTTCTGTTCTTGTTTAAAATTTTTGGAAATATTAAACACATTTTTTTTTGTTTATTTACTTATTAACAATATTATTAAATTATGATTATTTGTTAATTTCTGTTACAGCACATTTTTTTATTTAAGTTTTAAAACAGATTTTGTTTTTATTACCTGTTTAATATTTGTTTGTAACACTCGGAAGCAAACGTCGGAATGTAAAATGTTTATACAAATGATCAGCCTGACGAGATGAGTGAATAATTTTATGTGCATATGTACATATACATATATATTTTTT
>NW_017537589.1:1209954-1278970 GCF_001853355.1 Bactrocera latifrons
TTTTTTTTTGTGTATTTTAAAATTTTTTTTTATATATTCTTTTTATTATGTCTGCTTTTCACCTTTTTTTGTAATTTACAATTTTAGTATTTCACATCACCATTAACATCGCCCACTTTTCAAAAATTTGGAAAACGAAAACTTTCGCATATGATAGTATACCAAAAGTAATTACAACGAATAAATTATTTTTTCTTAAGGCCATACTGTAAATTGTTCATATGTAATTAAAACGTGATGCGAAACACTAGGACATCAACAGACAGACACATAAAACGATAAACAAACATAAAAATCACATAACACAAAATATTAAATAAAAACTTTTGAAGATATCATTCATCAGTAATAAATGATAACAACAAAAAAGAAGTGAAAACTAAAACTTTAAGTATTTTGTAATATACATATTTGAATAAGAAAGAACTTCCAAAGCAAATCCAGTAAATTAAAAAAAAAAAAAAAAAAAAAAAAAAAAAAAAAAAAAAAAAAAAAAAAAAAAAAAAAAAAAAAAAAAAAAAATAGACACTTGTGTAATTTTTAAATTAAATATTAAATAAAAGAATTTTGCGAATCCATTGAATCACACTCAATCAAGAAGAAGCCAAAACGCAAGTAATTTACGCATACTTACAATGAAAATAAATGTGAAAAAGTATAACAACAGAAAAATAAAATAATTTTAACAATTTGTAGATGTTTTCTAATAGGCGGCTAATAACTTTGCAAACAAAAACAAAAAAAAAATAAATAAAACGAAAATAAAAAAATGACATGTTGACAAGAAATCCGAGTTTGCAGCAAAAATATAAAACATACATACACACGCTCATAAAAAATTAAAACGAAGCGGAGAATGCAACAACAAAAACCGTAGGCAACAGCAAATAGTTACATGCTAACATACATACATACATAGTATATATCGAACTTTTCTCTTCCTCTCTCAGATTAACAAAAGTAAAAAAAAATGATTTAAATAAAAGTTTAATATTATTACAACAACAGTGTTAGCGCAGTAAATAATTGCATATAAAAATGAAAAACACTAGTGCAATAAAATAAAATAAAAACAAAATTATAAAATTAAAATGCAAAAAATAAAAAATCTAGTTATGGAAGACTTCTTGATTGTTAAATATATCAAAAAAAGACGAAACATAGACTTACTTACAGGCAAACAAACAAAAATAGTAGTAACTACAATAGTAAAGGATTAAAAAAAAGTTTAACTGAATTGTAGCAAAAATGGCAGCTCAGCAGTGCCAGCAAGAGAAATGGCTTACCATAAAAATAAGAAACAACAAAAACAATTGCCACCAAACACAGCAACAATACTGCAGTAATGATTTAACAAAAAGAAAATACTAAAAAACCACACACACTCACACCTGTACACATTACCCACACATAAACACTTGTACACTCACACCACACACACATGCATACGTACAACTTATTAAGAACTAAAGTAATCTATATTAAATATATTAAAAAAAAATTAAGTGATTTTCGCAGTTGTCACGATCTGGAGAAGAGCAACAGTGTATTTAAAATTATGCATAGAAAAGTTAATAATTAACAAAGTAAATTTGAATTAAAAGAGCAAAAAAACGAAAAAAAAAAATATTGAACATTTTCTGCTAGCAGTGTGAGTACATGTATGTTGGATGAGCGGCTGAGAGAGGCGTTTTGCGGCGGGAGAGCTTGGCGTATGAAGTAAATTTAGACGCAAAAAAAAAAAAATAAATAACACACACATACACAAAGCAACAACAACATACATTACTTGAAATACCAAAATGTGTTTGGAGTAATAGAGTAAATATGCTAAATGAAGAAAAAAAAAACAAAATAATTAAAATTATGAAAATATGCAAATGAAAAAAGATAAAAGTATTACATATAATAAATGAATGAATGAAAATAAATGAAGTAAAAATATGGAAAAAAAATACATAAAAATATTTAAAAGAAAAATATATGGCATTTTTGTGTTTTATTGTATTATATTAATATCACCAATTTTACTTTGCAGGGGGAGGTGTGGCTTTTGAAGGATTTTTTTTTGTACGAAACCAATTGGAAAACCAATTTTTTTTTTGTAAATTTTGAGCTATGAATTTGGGTACTACGACAAAGAATTTGTTTTTTTTTATTATATAACTTTTTTTTCTATTTTGAATGAAGATAATATGAATCAAAATAGAAAAAAAATTTAAAGATTTCAAAGGTTTTTTTTTAATTATATACTACCTTATACAAAATTAAAATACTTTTTATTTTATAATATTATGATTTATTACAATATTATTTCCTAAATTATTATTTATAAAATTTGTATTTCCTTTCAAAATTTTTACTTTTTGAGTTATTATTTAAAAGTTTTTTTTTGTTTTTTCTTCTCTTTCTAGCCTTCGAAATTGTGTAAAAATCAGGTTTGTCGTGTAGAAAAGAAAGAAATAGAGTGTTGTTGTGTTTTGACTAAAATTGCAGTTATGACTGCACTACCCGTTGCCACTGGCAATGCGGTCAGTCGAAATAGTGTGTGTTTGTGTGTAAAAAGAAAGAAAATAATGCATAAAAGAAAGAAGAAAAGGTTCAAAAATAAGGCACAGAAGAAAGTTTGAGTGAACTGGCATCCTAATTTCAACTGTGTTGGTAAGTCCAATTTTATTTTTCATTATTTTGTTAAAATTTTTATGAATTTTGATTTTAAAAATTTACACACTTTGAGATTCCATGACTTTTGAGTGTTGTTCCAAGAATCGAATGATATTGATGTGATATCTGTCTTCGGTTCGTTGTAATTGTAGTGCCTTGGGGCTGTAAAAAAAAAATTTTAGGCGGCTAACAACGGTTCCAGCCACTGTACTTGGCCACCTAAGGTCTATTGTGCCCTCTTTCAGTGCTAGTTGTTAATGAGGCGATGTGATCCTTATTTAGAAACATGGATCCAAGAGCCTTAAGCCTGTGTCTGCAGACTGCTGTGCAGTCCATTAGCAGGTGTTCTGGTGCTTCAGGCTCCCTGTCGCAGAACCGGCAATTTAAGCAAGAAGCTCGGCCCATGTTATGTAAATGCTTCTTCAACTTGCAGTCGGCAGTGTAAAATGCTACCAGTAGTATGAGTTTATTCCTTTTGAGGTTGATTGCATAATTAAACCTGCTTCCCATGGAGAGCTTGATGCGTTTTCCTGCGACTCCTGCACCGATTCCTTCTGACGTTTTCGAGCCGTTAGTGTATCACTTGATCGTAGTATCCGTAAGCAGTAGTTGGAGAATGGAATCATTCCATTTGGCCTTGCTGCCAACGGTAACCTTTAATGCAGGCTCTTGAAGGAAAGGCCAATGGTATATTACCACTTAACTCTTTCATCCGCTGGGACGAGATTACCTTACGTCTGCCACACCCTTCTGCTGTCATTTGTAGAAGTGTGTGCTTGGCTACCTGACCGCTCAAGCATGACTTCAAATGCTGCCGTCGGACAAGTGTGCATTCCAGCGGACATGCAGATACATGCAAGTCGTTACAGCTTCGATAGTTGGAGCCCTACCGAAGTCTGCGAAGCTTTTGAAATCCAGACCACCACCACCCCATACGTCGTGATTATCGGGCGCACGATCATGGTGTACAATCATCTAACGATCCTTGGCTTGCCGCTCCAGAATTTTCCACACAGCCGATTGCAAACCATTAGTGCTTTAGTGGCCTTGACCAAGATCAGGTCGAGATGCTGTTTCCATCGGAGTGTGGAATCCAGCATGAGACCAAGACGTTTGATCATGTTTTTAATCTATACCTCTCTGCCCCAAGTGTAAGGTTCCTGAGGCCGGGAACGGAACGATGGTCGGTTGATGTTCAACTCAACCCCACTACAACACCCTCATGGGTCATGTTTAAACCTCTTTGTCAGTTATCAATTCGAGTAGGTCGTTCAAGACAAGACTCCATATAGAGGGGATAGCACTACCCTACTGTGGCCAGCCCCTTCAGCCTTAATCTAACCAAAATTGGATAGTGTAAAATGTACCGTGTGAGACCCAATAAGACAGTGTACACTAAGGACTTTTATAATTGCGGTGAAATCCTGAGAGCAAGTAATTCAATATCTCTTCCCTTCCACTTTGAACGAGAAAAATATCCCTGTGGCACAAATGTTCGTTGTTTACCAATGCTTGCTGAGCTCACGAAAGTATTCAGAGAAATGTCTTTCCTTTTTTGCGACCTCTTCAGCGCTCCAGTTTGGGCTATTATGACTAGGCATCCGAATCAGTCTGATATCTAAGTAACTTGATGCTAATGCTTGTGGACTCAGACACTCCTTGATTAACCTTGAGTGACCGTGCAACTGTTGCAACTGATTTAATGCACATTTCTCTGAAAAATACTATAGTGGTCTGGTATCGTCAAGCTCAAGGTAATGATAAGCCCTTGACAACAACCTTCTTCTGCCCTTATATCCCTCGTCAGAGAAGAAGGGGATGTCTGAGTCTCAAGTACTGCGGCAGTATAACACAAATTTGTTGCAGTATAAGCAACAATTGAGTATCTGCTGGGAAGCTACAGTGTCGCAGTATTTGTGCATTTATTAAATATTAGTATGTGAACTCGGTTTTCAGAAAAAGCATTTCACTTTCGTTATCACATAAAAAGTATTAGATTTTTGGAATAGTCAAATTTTATATTCAAATCGACTTAGACCAAAGAGTTCGTATCGCTTTGAAGAAAACAATGTTTTATCGAAAGTATATACTTTGGCTGAAGTTGCCATTGCAGCGATTATGGGGAAATTCCAACTATTCAATATCACTTTTGTGGTACAATTTGTCTTAGTCGCCAAATTTATTTAAGGTTAGCATTCTTTTTTGGTTTGAGTACAGGTACCGACAGTTTGAAACCGGTTCCGGAGGATAGGTTCATTTAATTGATTTGTGACATTGTACGTTGTCTTGCTGAAACAACACTTACCTATTAAAATGGGCCTGTTTTCCCGCGAATTTATTTACTAAACGTTCTACTGTCTGTGTTTATTGGGCTAAGCAGGTCTTCTATGGCGTTGCGTTTTCGTTACCATCGCACAGATTCAAAAAATGTGTGTTCAGCATCGTCTTCCGCCGCGTCGGTGTATAGGCATGACGGCTCTTCGGTAGGCTTATGCAACACTGAGGGCTGCGGTGCGGTTACCCCGGTTTTCCTTTTTAAGCACATCTGCCCAGATCTCAGCTCCGTATAATAGGACGTTGATTGTCGGCGACATTGTTGTTGGTGTTTTCGGTGTACACTGTGCAGCTTCTACTTCCAATGACGCATGTTATAGCTCTTAGAGAGTGTCTAATGCCGTGTTGTCTAGGGGGAAGCCCTAGCCCAGCTACGTTGACTTCAAGGAATATTCCGGCTTAGAGGCAGGCATTGTACATATTCAATAGTACTGTTGGTTGCTCTGCAGCGATTATTTTTAGGATTTCTGCTGGGATTCCGTCCGCGTCGGGTGATTTGTTGATCTTGAGCTTCCTAGTTGCTAGTTGTAGCTCTTAGGGGGTAAACTTGGAGATTTGTATAAATCTTAGAGTCTATTCTGGATCAATAACATTTTTTTTTCGTATGTGAGGAAGAGTGAAATGGTACCACAAAAAGAATATCAGTGATCGCCGGTAGATCTTGTTCCGCTACATCTCCCTAATGTACAGTCTCTTCAAAGAGCAGACATTCGATTGAGTTTCTGTCATTCCCTTTTCCAAGTTGCAAATAAAATGAATTTATTTTCTTGTTTTATATTTGCATACCTGAGAAATGTGTGCAAATATTATGCATTGCCTGAACAATAATGAGATCTCCCACACACACGTACATATATCAGGTTGTCAAAAAAGTCTTGCGGTATTTTCGCTAGTTGGAGCTGAGAGCGCGTAGTTCTAGTTTTATTCGTCGCATTGGGTCATGCTATACCATGGAAAGCTCATTTCACGCGCTAACACAAGTTAGATTGATTGTCGTTTCTTTTAAGTCGTTCGTGAGTTATAGCGTCGCAAACATGGAGCAAAATAAAGAGAAAATACGGCATATTTTACAGTACTACTATGATAAAGGCAAAAATGCATCTCAAGCCGCCAATAAAATTTGTGCAGTTTATGGACCCGATACAGTGTCCATTTCCACCGCACAACGATGGTTTCAACGTTTTCGTTCTGGTGTAGAGGTGGTCGAAGATGCTCCGAAGGCCTGTCGTCGAAAATTGCGATAAAATCGCTGAATTGGTCGAAAGAGACCGGCATAGTAGCAGCCGTAGCATCGGTCAAGAGCTGGGCATGAGTCATCAAAAAAAATTTTATGAACAATTGAAAATTCAATACAAAGCAAGATTTTTTTGACAACCAATATTATGCATTGCTTGAACATTAATGAGATCTCCTACACATACATATTATACATACATATATGTATGTATATCTTTATTATTTTGTATGCAGTTTCTACCACATACATATGTGTAGTGTGTGAGTTTGCACGTGAGTTTATAATTTCACTGCTGTGTGACCTTCTTTTTCGCTGAAACGAACGATTTCGCGGTTTTCACTGCTCTCATATGTCATTTGTGGGCTGCGTTGTCGCCATAAAAATCGAGAGCAATTCGAAGAAAATTCAAAGCAAAAGCATCCAGTAATACCCACATGTACTTCTATGCAAATATGTGCGGTGTACTTCGTGTGAACTTTGTGCATCTCTTGCCTGGTACTGCCGTCGCTTCATTGTCAACATATGATGGCTTTACGGTGGCGCACTTTCTCAAGCACCAGAGTGCATTTTGCTGTCTATGATTGTCACAAGTGTTGTAGAGGTTGTATGCGCCTGTGATCTGCGGTTTTTGTGTTCGAAACAGAAATAGTTTTTCTTAAGCAATAATTGCCATTGAATATGAAATGAGTGGGCGAAAAATATTTTACAAGAGAATTCGCTCTTAATAAAAAGTGTGCATGAGAATATAATCACATGATTGATGGGCGGCTAATGAATGGATCTATGCTACAGGAAAATATGAATGCTACGCTCGCAGAAAGAAAGCATGGAAATGATTGGCGGTGAGGCACCACAGCACCACAGTTAAAAGTTGTGGCAGACAGCTGCTGACAGTTATTGCCACTGTACACCCTCGCAACATTTTCTCGCTCCCGCATTCCCACAATAATACCATAAACAAGCAAGTAGGTGCTGGCAGGGCTAAAAAAATATATAGCTTAGCTACTAGAGCTTGGGATTTTACGCTTAGCGCAAAGCCTTGTTGCATTGTGTGGCGTTGAAAGTGAAATGAAAAGAAATGAAATTAATTTATGCAACTATTGTATACCAAGCTCGACATGGACCCGCTATTCAAAAATATAAGAAAAAGTAATAAAATTGTGATGAGGTACTTTAAAAATACATGTTGTCGGCTTTTCACACATTGAAAGCCATTAGCTCACTGTTTTATCGTAATTGTGGCAGCTGCTCCCTTGTTGGCGCTGAAATTTTCACTTGTTTTAATGATCTTGCCACAATGTAGCAAATTCGTTTCTCCGGTATTTGCTAGCGTTCCCTTTGTTGGCTACTGTTCCATTACTGTTTTGGGCGTTGTGTGTCGTGAAGGTTGTAGAAATAGTTTCCCTTGACCTTTCCACGTGTGAAGTTGCACGCAATACAACTGGCGTAGATGGAGCAGGTGTTATGTGCCAACCTTGCAACACGAACTCATATAAATCATCGATTTTATTTTTTATTGCAGTGGCTTGAATAAATAGTGGTGCCTCGAAACATAAATTAACTAGTTTCTTTTTTATTAGACCCAAATTGTAGTGAAAGGAGGGCGTCCCAACCGAAAAATTGTCAATGTGAGATTTTGGGTTGATATTTGTTTTTTGCAATATATCTAAAGGCAATCAGCAAAATTTATAAATATAACCAACATAAAAAAATTGATTGGGCTCCAATGGGAATAATCAATATATTCTTCAATAACATAAAAAATTACATCGAATTTATTTGAAATGTCTTAAATGTGAGTTCCTTTTAAGCATCTAACATCCACACTGTGGTCCAGTAGATTTATTATCATTAAGTTTTCATGATTAGAAAGTCTATCTACTTATAGGTATCTTCGATAAGTTTTGCAGGTTTTGTCTTTAACAAAAGGTACATTGCATTGCATTACGTCCATATTTTTGTGTGAGGATTGACTTGTAGAGTCGAACTTTATTTTCAAGACTGAGTTGTGATCGCGAGCCTAAAAGCCAGTACATTTTTCTTGTTTTAAATTTGAGCTGATTTAATTTCTCTTTTATGTGTGTCTTCCAAGTGAGTCTTCTGTGCAAATAAAGACCTGGGTATTTGACAGTTTCACTCTCTGATATTGCATATGCATTTAATGATACAGAAGGACATTTTTGGGTTCTTAATGTAAACGTTATTTGAACAGACTTCTGTGTATTTACTTCTATCTTCCAACTTCTTCTACTTTATCAAATGTTTGTTTAACATCTAAAACGACCCATGCGCAATATTGCTTGCAGTCGAAAGCATTCATGATACTTGTAATTTGAACAATTCGATGGAATTGCTCAGGTGTTCCATGTCCAACCCAAACTGGTGTTCGGGCAATATATTTCGGCCCTCTAAAACAGGTAACATTCTCTTTAAAAGTATTTTTTCAAATACTTTCGAGAAGGTCGCCAATAAACTAATTGGACGAAAAGAAGAGGGACATTTCTCAGGCTTATTAGGTTTCGGAATCATTGTTTTCTTAGCACATTTCCATTGAGTTGAGTAGTGACCGAGTTGAAGAATAGAATTGTAGATATAAATAAGTTGATATGAGATTCATATGTATAATTTTCGATTGTTTTTTGGTTTATTAAAGCTAAAAACCATTTGCTTGCAATTGTAATTCATTGTTATTATTATAAACCGCTTCGAAATAAATCTTGAAAGAAATTTCATCTAGAAACTTTGTCAAGGTGGCATTATATTTTCTCTTCTATAGGTGGTATAATATTTGATAATTACATTAAAGTGTATAGTTTTCTAGCAACGTAATTGCATAAGATACTGCGGTTTTCCGGAAGCTGCAGCGCCAACAGTAGTTGTTTACCTCAATCAGTAAAATCTGTGCACTCGAAACCAATAGATTTTCTGCTTATAACTTTTACTTATAAACAATTCTGATTTAATGTGCCTATTGTTAAAAGGGGGACCCTAAAACAAGTCGAATTTTTGAGCAGTTTTAAAAACAAAACTACTGTATAGATTGTTTTGAAAATAATCACTTCAGTTTTTCATAATATCTTTGTCTCTTATTTTAATGAAATCGTCGATTTCGAAGCTTTTAATTACATTTCTCATTATGACTTGTTTAAGTTTATAATTTCTTATCCCTTAAGTTAGTCGTCCTCTTCTGACTACAGGCTCATATAAGCATCGGTTGGGATGATGGCCTTCGGTGGCTTTAGTAAATTTTGCTTTGGGCTCATTCGGTAGATTCAGATTCATAAATGCCTCGTTACCAGTAATAATGCGTTTGATAAATGTAGCATCACGACATTTCTTTTTTGCAAAAGATTAAGGTCTTTCGGTGCATGTCCAACATTTTCACACTTCGTACCCAAGACAGTAAGCAACATTTGTTGTGTCCAGCCGAGATCCTGAGATCCTATGTTTTCTTTCTGTTGCCAACATGTTGATTTTCAAGCGCTGTTCACTTTTTCATTGTTGTCGTTATTAAAAGAGGTTGATGAAAGACTCACATGAGGCAAGTTTTGAATTACTCAAGTCCATCCCTGATTGCTTTGTGTTACTCAAATACTCTTCAATGATTCTGTAGTCTTGATTTCTTTGGAAACACAAAAATGCAAACAAGTTCATTGTTCAAATAGACAGCTTCCAAACGTAAACTAATTGATACATGCAGATATATGTAACTTCGCACAAACATAAGAGAGACTGTACCAATCTAAGAAAAAATTGTTGGGCGACCAATCCGGGTCATATTTGATCATATGGTTCCTAACAAATAAGCTGGTTTTTGTATCTTTGTCATTTCTTATTCGGAACATTTTATCAATTTCGTAGAGTATTCGAAGAATTCACATCGAATTATTCGTTGTACAATTTCGAGTCGCCTTTTTTGGATTCCGAAAGCAAACATGATCGATTTCGAATTTTAAAGAAAAATCATAGAATCTTGAAATTAAATGAGGAATGCTTATTAACATTCGAAAGAACAATTTTTGGCATTTACTTTGAAGATTACCTCATTCAAATATTGTCCGCGGCTATGTCTCAGGTGGACCATCTGTTGAGTTCAATTATCGACGACTTGTTCCAGCATTTCGACTCCAAGGCCTGAATCGTTGATTCCACCGGCCCACAAACCACACCAAATCGGAGGTTTTTCTGGATCAAATGGGAGCATTTGAAGCTCTTCAGGTTTCTCTTCATTCCAAATGCGGCAATTTTGCTTTTTTACAATTCCATTGAGCCAGAAATGGGCCTGATCGCTGAACAAAATTTGGCTCGAAAACGTCTGATCTTCTTGGAACTTTTCAAGAGCCATAGTGCAAAGCGATGTCGTTTGAGAAGGTAGAGCGGCTTCAGTTCTTCCACAAGGTGTACGCTTTCATCTCGACGTAAAATGCGGCAAGGCGTTCCATAATTCAGTACGAGTTGCTGCGAACGGCGCAGAATCGACTCTCCCCTGTCTAGTCTACAGAGTCCTTAGCTAGGACTAGAATATATAATATTCTTCACTCTATAGGTCCTTTTGTGTCCAAACGTAGTTTTCTTTGTTACTAGGTATCTATTATTCTGTTGGCTTTCTTTTGCTCTTATTTTAACTACTCTCAACATAATTTATTTTTTTCTAACAATCTCTTTGACACGGTTCAACTGCCTTTGAGTCATACCGTCAAAAAAACGTGTAACTATTTGGTTGCAGCCAAAATTTGCTTACTCTCGTGAACAATTATTTATTGTAATATCCATATTACTTCATAAGATAAATTCTTAAGTTCAAGCGAGTGGCATGTTAGTGTATATAAACGACACATATGTATTTCATGCGCTTCGGGTGCACAATGCATGGTAAACGCTAAATACTAATATGAAGATGGATATGTGTGTGTGTGGGTTTAGTATATGCATGTATTGCAAGCATTTAGAGCAACATTGGCAAACAATTTTGGGCATCGCCTTTAACCTTTGTAACCTGTTAAGGCTATGTCAGTAAATAAAGGCATAAGTAAAATTGCATTTTTGTTGTATCTTTTCTTTAATAAAAATATTTTTAACTTACCAGTGCCCCACAAAAACTGGAAAATATGGAAAACTGGGCAGAAGGCGAATCATAGAATAAAAGCGCGAATAAATGTCGACTTATTTGGACCATACACACAACGGGGTCTGCATATGCTGACTGACAGCCACGCCAATTCAGGGTACTAATGGCATAAGCACGCATTTGCATTTTTTGTCAGCATTTTTTGTCTTTCATTTGCTTATTCCTTTGTCAATCATGACTTTATTATTGGTATAAATTATCAGCAGCAATTTTTTTCATTTAATTTATTTTTGGTGTTTTTCTGCTAAACCTTTTAAAATGTTGTTGCACGTTGAGCCGTTCCTTGATGCCATTACAATCGCCTTTTCTATCCGAAAAAAATTATGACTTTTTACACGTTTGGGCGTTAAAAATATATGCATATATGTATTTGTTCCTTTGGAGAATTCTGATACCCTGAACAAGTTATATTGGGTAGTCGAAAAAAAGTCTTTGAAGTTGAAAAAACAGCTATAAAAAAATTGAGTGAAAAAAAGAAGAAATTCGATATACTTATGAAATT
This sequence comes from Bactrocera latifrons, assembly GCF_001853355.1. Taxonomy (NCBI): domain Eukaryota; kingdom Metazoa; phylum Arthropoda; class Insecta; order Diptera; family Tephritidae; genus Bactrocera; species Bactrocera latifrons. Next base: position 1,221,820 of record NW_017537589.1, read on the forward strand.
TTTGTATAAAAAAGGGAAGAATGCCACGCAAGCTACCAATGAAATTTGCTGTATCAGTTCGTGTAGCACAACAATGGTTCGCTCGCTTCAGTTCTGGAAACTTCGATGTGAAAGATGCACCCCGCTCTGGTCGACCTATCGTTGGAAAATATGATGAAATTATGGAAAAGATTGACTAGATTTATGGAAAGATTGAGCCATGACATCGCTAAGGAACTTAAAATTCATCATCAAACGGTTTGAATAGGAAGCTCGATGTTTGGGTACCACATGAATTACGTTTTCTGGATCGAATTAACATATGTGATTCTTTGCTGAAGTGAAATAAAATCTAATCATTTTTGAAGCGAATGGTAACAGGAAACGAAAAGTGGATCAAATACGACAATAATGTGTTAAAAAGATCACGGTCCAAACGTGGTGAAGCTCAACAAATGGTCGCAAGGACAGGATTGATGCCTTGAAAGGTTTTGCTGAGTGTTTGGTGAGCTTGCAAAATAGTTGTCCACTAAGAACAACTGATTGAAGCAAGCAATCGAAAAAAACTGATCACCATCGGACTACCATTTGTTTCGGTCAGTGCAGAACTCCCTTAATGGAATAAAGTTGGCTTCAAGAGAAGGTTGTGCAAATTACTTTTACTTTTTCGCCGAGAAACCAGAAAGGTGTTACACTGATGGAATAATGCCTCTAGCGGAAAAGTGGCAAAAAGTGGTCGACCAAAATGGTGCATTAAAGTTCATTATAAACATTATAAACTACCTTATGAATTTTTTAGGAAACGTCGCTAATGCTATAAAGTATGTTTATAAATGATAAGCGTTATGAGCTGAGTCGATTTGATAATGTTTGTCCGTCTGTATATACGTAAACTAGTCTTCCATCTTTGAGATATCGAGCTGAAATTTGACACATGTCTTTTTCTGCTCATTTGTCAGAATTGCCGAAATTGAAGCAATATAGGATACAAAGTGATCGACCAAAATCCAACCTTGTATGGAAATTTTTTTTTATTTAACAAATTGTGTCTCCGAAATTTGGTATGGATTATTATCAAATTCTTCAATATTGGAAGACTTTGTTCAGATCGAACCATTATAAATATAGCTGCCATACAAACAGACCGATCAAAATCAAGATATAGCTTTTTTCAACCTTTTGTCTTGTAAGAAAGATAAGAAATGTACTTGTGAAGGGTATTATAGCTTCAGTGCAGCCAATGTTAATATTATTATTTTTTTTTTTCAAATTTGCTTGCTTTATTGCTTCTATGCTTGAATGTCTGTGTTGTCAGTTGGCATTCATTTTTTCGGAATTTATTACATGACAACACGCTGTGCAAGGTCAAAATTTAGATCGGTGCAGCGCCCTCTGTGCTGCTTGCTTTTTACAGTTACCGAAAATGCTGCCGCCAATGGAAACTGCTGAGTCAAGACGCTAAGGGAAAATCGATTTCAACGCCCAGACGCTTTTAAGTTGGCGCTTGGCGAGCTTACCTGCTTGCTGGCTTGGCTTTCATAGCAAACGCAGTGACTAGAGCAATTATGTTGCTGCACATGCGCCACAAAATCTTTTCTGAAAATTAAAAAAAAAAAAAATTATTAAAAAAATTTTTTGTACTGTCCGTTGTGAGTAAGCCGAAACGCAAAATCTAACAGTTTTTTTGCTGCTTTTGTTCTGCTCATTGCCCCGCGGGGTGTGGTGGTGTTTGGCGTGCGCTAAAGTGTTGCAATTTGTATACGCCAAGTCGGCGGTGTTTGCATTTACCAACGTTCGCGCTACATAAATGTATTTGTGGCATGCCTCCTTTTGTTGCATGTTCGTTGTTCAGTCATGCGGTCAACTGTCGTTACAGTATTTAATATATGAAATATCTGCGCTACATTATTCTTTGGCTTGTTTTTGCTGTTTTTTATTTTCAATTTTGAAATCAATGTTTTATTTATTACCACACCACGCATATTTTCACTAATAAGCCTCTAAAATTGAAATGTATTTTTCAAAAATCACATTTAATAATTAAGCTTCGTTTAAGCTTTAATAAATTTAGTCACATTCGATGTGGGTGCAGGCGTCAAGTTTTTGGTATTTATTAGCCTGAAAGCGGTGACTTGTATGAAAACATAGGTTGAATGTTTTACTTCGATGATGTGGCAACTCTTTGAATTTTCGAAGACTCGTTCGAACATTACGAATGGTAACTGGTACACGATGCGCGTGATGTGTTGCTGCAAGTCCTGAAATCGAAGCGGGATTGTCTGCATAGTCTTTAGACTTTACATATCTCAGTAAAAAATCTAACGGTGTGATATCACACGATCTTGGTGGCCAATCGTCCGACCCAAAACGTGAAATTATCTATTCACGGAAGTGTTCTCTCAATAAAGTCATTGATTGATGCGATGTGTTGGAGGTTGCGCCGTCTTGTTGAGATCACGAGCCTAATTTTGCGGCATCAAATAGTAGGTTGGTTCYCATGGCGCTATAACGTTCGCCATTGACATTACGTTCTCACCGTCATCATTTTGAAAGAAATATGGTTCCAAAGGCCCACAACCCACACCCAACCATTGTTTTTACTGAATGGAATGGCAGCTCCCCAAATGGGGCAATTTAGCTTCTTTCGCTGACAAAATTTGGCTTGAAAACGTCGGATCTTCTTTGAACTTTTGAAGTTGTGAATAGTAGGACAATTTGTTTAAGAAAATTTTGTTTTTTTCTCGTTTGATTTCTGATAAAGACCTTGACTTTCAATGTGGAGTCGCTAACATTTTCGATGCTTTTCAAAGAAATTCTTCAATAAATTTACAGAAGTATTTAAGTATAATTAAACATCCGTATAAAATCTTGTATGCTTTAATAAAATTTGGGAACTTCATTAAGAAAACATTGTCCCAATCCTATTGCACTACCCAGCTCATATTAAAACCAACTAACTCTATTTAATACCCAGCAGTAGTTTCATAATTCCGCATGCTCCATTATGCTTGATTGAATCAATTAGATATTAATTGTTTTTGTTAAACCTTGAGTTTGCTTTATTTTATGCGCAGACGAAAACAATACAAATTATTAGCAAAATTCTGAATTTTTTACAGAAAACCCGTTAATTCCTTTGAAAAAAATTAACAAAATTTAATTAAACGCAATGCATGGTGTTGCTAAGCCATGGAAGGCAATACATTTACAAAAACATAAATTAGTAACATGAAATATGGACAAGTATATTCACCTAAACACACTAGAATGCCCAAATTTGTCTTCTGTGTGGAGCTAATAGCCGCACCTATTACCCGATTTTTTTCTTATTTATTTTAGCATTTGCCTATGACAGCGCTCTTGTTTATATGTGAAAAATCGTCACAATTCAGTAAAGCTGAAACTTTCATGCAGTCAGCTTACTAGCTACCCTGTTGGCATGATTATTGTATAGTATGTACATACTTTTCTACTGCATTTGGTTAGCCTCTGAAGTGACTTTTGGTTCTATAGTTTAAGTGGAGCTAAACAATATTTTCTAGTCCTACACCAGTGTGGACCTAAGAATCGCAAGAAAGTTTTTACCTGAATATATTTGTGTTTTATGGTTTGCTTTGCTAGTTATTCTTCACCTTAGAAATTGATTTAGACCTCATTTAGTTATATACTACACCACAATGTAGATATTTGATTGAATTTTCCTTCTATATGGAGTGAATTTCGTAAGGTTATCCTTCCCTTAGAAGCTCCTTCAATTCCTCAACCACTCCGAAAGACCTTTACAATCACGGTGCGGTCACTACCTTACAAGTATTTTCTGATCTCGTAATTTGTTTTAGTAAGTAGTTTAATCCATAAATTTCTGGAAGCTTATTGTGATTTATACTATGAAAAGCGTATATATGCATACATATACTACTGTGATCAAATTGAAAGGAATTGAAAAAGATTTGATCACAGTAGTAAAACGGGTTTTTCAATAAGGTTTCGCTACAAAAGGTTTTTTTTTAATGAAACAAAAACCGTTTTGGGGTATCAATAAAATTGTGAAAGTACATTCGAAGCCATTATATAAGCCGCTGAACTAAATTTTCAACGGTTTTCAAGCATAAATCGGCCGATACTGCTGCAATTTCACATTCCATATTAGTATAGAGTTCATCAATTGTCGCTAGGTTATTGGCATAGACCATAGGACCAATTGACCATTTCGTGTGATAACTGTTCACCAAACTTGGTTTTCAACAAGTAGATTGTGATGTGGCTTATGATGCCGTCCTCTTGCAACCACATACAGATCAAGTCCATATCATCCAATTCGAGCCAAAAATATTCGGTTGCCATTGAGCGGTAGCGATTCCCTTTCATATTAACATGCCGGTCTTCATCGTAACGGAAGAAGTAAGGCCCAATGACGCCGCCGTCCCATGTTCCATAAATCGCACCAAACCGTATTTTTGACGAAGTCATTCAGGCAAAAATGAGACTTATCGCTGAAGTTGATTTCTCGATTCAAATCTTAATCATTTTCAAGTAGTGGCTCAGCCCAATTCACGAACATACGAAGATTCTGGTGGTCAAGGGGCTTCAGTTCTTGCGTCAATTAGATCTTGTAAGAATGTAGGCCAAGATCTTTTCGTAAAATACGCCACAACGACGTCACAGAGATGCCCAAAGCTGGAGAAGGAAGATTTGGGTCTTTCTCAATTGATGCGGTAGCGGCAGTAATATTCCCGACACTACGTGCACTTCTTTGTCTCACTGGTACGGCCCAGTTTTGTACTGTGCCTGTTGATTAAAATATTTCCACTAGACGCTCAACTATTGAACTGACAGGAAAGTTATGACGCCCATAAATTGGACGTAGCGCTATTAAAGTTGAGACCATAGACTCCGAATTTCGGTAGTAAATTTTAATAATTTCGCCTCGTTGTTGGATCGAATATCTTTCCATGATAAAATGGCAAACTTTACTTAAGAGAAAAGTCAAAAGAGCGGGGAAAAAATATGGCATTGTTTGCTGTCCCTATTAGTCCACTTTTGTAGTGGTCCTATGTAAAAAACCTTTATAATTAATCAGCATGACGAGCTTAGTCGATTTAGTTATGTCCGTTTGTATATACGTGAACTAGTCTCATAGTTTGGGAGATATCGATTTGAAACTTTGCACAGAAAATGATCGATGTCGAACCACTGTAGCATAAAGCTGATTGAACAAAATCAAGTCCTTATATGGAAAACTTTTTTCTTTTTAGAAGATATCAAAGATATTGCTTTTGGTGGCCTTTTGTAAAGAAAAGAAGTTCATAATAGTTTTACAGTAGAGATCTTTTCACTCAACACAAATTGTATTTGTGACTCAGTAGATATTCCCTACTGGGGTATTTTATGCATTTGAGAGCCCGCTGCGTAATATATCTAGGTACATACATATATATGTATAATATGATCACATATAGTACGTATATACGCCATCATAAAATCATGCAATTGCTATTCCTTTTGTGATCGAATTTGCAAATCTGTGCTAAAATGTAGTTTGTCCTTGGAAATGCGGCAGTATTAACGGTAACATTGGGTGTAAAAAACGCAAGTCAGCTTTAGCCAGTTTTTGTTGGTTACTGCGTCACCAACTCCATACCTAATATGCATTTATTACAAAAATTGTTTCTATGCATTTATTCCATGTAACATACATATATATATATATATGTGTGCGCACGCCTATATAGACCAAATGTAATTAGCTTGTATGTGCGCGTTTTAAGGTGTTGCTGCCACGCCAGTGTACCGTTATGATTCAACGTATATACATATGTGCACATACATACATATGTCTTGATTTATGCTCACAATATGCCACCAGCACCGCCACCGCTACCACCCGCTGCTCTGGTGACGTTTAAAGGTGCTAAATCGCGCTAAAAACAAAGTTTATGAAAACATAGAAAGGCATAAAAAACTCCAAAGCCGTTTTAGTTGCAGCTACACAACAACATACACACACACATATCGACTTGAGTAATTACGCCTTGATTATCACAAACGGTTTCATTGTGTTTTAATCGTGTGCATAAAGTTGAGGTGTAGAATTTTTCACTTCCATTTATTAATTGTCTTTTGGTTTTCTACTGTCTTATTTATGTTAATTGATCTAATCACTGATAATTAAATTTTTAAAATTCAAATAAATACATAATCTAATTTGTTGGAGTTACAATTACTCTAATTACTGCTTAATATGTGAGCTACAATTGTTTGGAGGCTACGGGAAAAAGCGACTGACGAAATTGATAAATTTTTGAAAAATTGGTGTTAGGTCAAAATTTGTGCTATTGAAAATATCTGAAATCTGCGAAATGCTTGAAAGTTCCATTAAAAGTTTTACTTAATAAAAAAATTCAAAAATATACATTTTCAGATTTATGTACTTTTATAATCAGCGATTTAATTAAAAAAAAATTGGAATACCTTGTTCAATCTCCAGGAAAATAGACGAATGAGAGGATGAATATATTTCTGCTTAAAATTATCTCGAATCCAAAACCAATACAAATTATTACTAATATTCCTTCGCAAAAAGATTTTTTTTTTGTGAAAAAATTGAAAATGAATTTTCCATTGGTGATCTATTTCGAGGTTCTCTGCTTTTTTTTTAAGAAAAAAAAATACAGAAACTTTAAATCTAATTAAGAATGTTTATTATCATTCGAAAGAAAATTCTTCGGCATTTAATTTTTGAATGTTATATATTTTTAAAATGTTGGCCGCGGTTACGTTTCATTTCCGGCATAAAATAGTCAGTTATAATCGCGCGATAAAGGTCGTTTTTTCTGGGTACTGCGTCGAGTACTTTCAGAGCTAGAGTGTTTTCAACGCCATCGTATATCTTGTATAGCTCATTGTTCCATCGAATTCGACGAGTACCGTTCAGGAGTGCGACGGCGAGAGTTGCCAATGCCCAAAGGACTATAAATCATACATTTTTCTCTCTTACACTTCTAAGGCCGACTCATCAGATGATATTATTGGCCATGCTTCCATACCTTATAGCAGTACGGGAATAATAAGGGACTTTTAGAGTTTGGTCTTTGTTTGTCGAGAAGGACTTTACTATTCAATCCTACTCAGTCTAAAGGAGTTTCTCTCAGCAATAGTGAATCTGCGTTGGCCAAGTCCCGAAAGCGAATACTATTTATTTGATGGCATAAGATATTTCGTATTATCCTTTGCGCTTTGCTTCCGTATCCAGTCTGGGTAAAACATAACTACATGAAGCCAATGATTTCAATATAATCGGCATATACCAACAGCTACACTCTTATAGAATATGGAACCTTCTCTATTTAGTTCTGCATTTCGAATTATTTGCTCCAGGAGTAGATTGAAGAAGTCAATCGATAGGGATGTCTGAAGCCTTCCCGATTCTGACGGAGCTTTTGGGTATTGCTCAACATCAGATCACACAGTTGTATTAGCTTTATGGGGTTGCTAAGTACACACATAGCAATATAGATGTAGTTCCTTTTCGTGTTGTCGAAGGAGATTTTAAAGTCGACGAAGAGGTGATGTCCTTTCAAGGGTCTTTTTCAAAGAATTGGCGCATGGTGAAAATCTGGTCGATAGTATAAATTCCAGGTGTAAAGTCACACTGATAATGTCCAATTAATTTATTAACTGTGATCTATTCAAATACAATGACGGTCTCTCAATTATTTGAAATATTACATTTCTAAGGAATATCTATAGTAACCAGATTTCAATCCAACCAGTGGTTTTAAAAATGTAAAGAAATCGTATCAACAATAACACCAATAACAAATTATATCAAAACAAAATAAAAAATTCGAATTATTCTCTTTGGTTAATGTGTCAGATTTTCAAAATTTTGCACCGCTTAAAATACTATAGTACACAACATTAATACACACACACACACACAAGAATCGCTTTTCACGCTCCGTAAAAATGTATATTGGGCAATACACCTGTCACGAAATATTCGCAGTCCAACGTCGTTCGTTTTATCATTATTAATTAACCCTTTTTAACCCCGACTCTCCTTTACAGTAATATAGCGCAGCAAATTTTTCTAAACTAGCCTCATAACAAAGCGAGAAAAACATAATAAAGGGGGCTATGTAGTAGCAATTAACCTTTTCCAGCACTAATATATTAATTAATTTGAAATTAATCATATTAAGAACAGAACAATAAATAAATAAGATAAAACTTGGGGCTAATCAAATAATCCAATATTAACGCCTCTTGACCTTAATAAATCTAATCCGTCATGCACTTGCTTCTGCGTAAAAATTAGAAATAAAAAAAAAAAAAAATTGTGAGAAAATAAAATATTTGTCGGACCGGAAGTGACCTCCACGCTCAAAAGCTTAGAACCTTAGAACGTCACTATGTCTAACATATATATGTATATATAAATATGTATGTATTATGTATATATGCACATATCTATAGGCGTACCATGTACATATGTACTCTTCTGTGTGCCAACCTCTAGTGAGAATACATTTGTTCACTTGTAAATTAAAGTAAATTATGCTTTATCCTAACAAATCAACTCACACTTGATTGATAAGCATCGCATGGCAAGGAAGAGCAGCGGTAAACCGTAAAATTTGTGAATGAATTTAACTGACTCATCAGTAGCGTGTAAAATAAGCAGTACAGTACAGCGCTTTCAAAACTGTGAGTTATGGAAAATAAGTTTGCCATGGGCGCATTTGTAGTGATGGAGCACGCTCTCAGCATTTCATGGCGCTCGCAGTATTTCTTAACTTCTTTCTCATAATTTTTCACACGATTTCTCATTTCTCAGCGATTTTTTTGTGCGCGCTCAATTGCTCTACATTGTCGTCAAAACAGTGACGTCGTCTACGTGCTTCCGGCGCGCCTCACTGCACTACTGATCGTAAAGTCTCTCTGCGATTGCGTTGAGTATAATGTTCATTGCTTACTAGCTGCTGAAGCAGTTTATTGCAATCGAAGTCGCTACAGCGTTWCTTGTTGACGGTTGTGTATTACGTCACTAACTATGTGCGCTTGTTAGCCGCTCTCTTTTTTATTGGTTTTATTATTTTTGTTTCGGCTTTTTGTGACTTTATGGCTTCATGGCTTTTCGCAGTGGTCCATATTATGAAGAATAGTTTTAAAACATTTCATACTAGAAAAATTCGGTTTAATGGATATCTTTGTATTAAAGACGTTTTGTTTTGGATAGATAAGGTTAGGAAATTGGTTATAATTGAGGTGCTTTGTTTTGTTTAGATTGGATTGGGTTAGGTTAGGTCAGGTTTGGTAGAGTTCGTTGTGGTGTGCTTAGCTTTGGTTGGTTAGATTACGTTTGGTTGGTTTTGGTTGGATTTGTTTAGATTGTTTTTGGACAGTAGTTTGAATTATTTTGGCCTGAATATTTTACTTTAGTTTTTTGTTAAGAATCTAAGAATTTGACGTTGATCCTGCAAATAGTTTCGGTGATATAAGCGGTTCGATCGTTTTGAAATTTTCACACTATTTTCTTAAATGTATTTGTCTTTGATTTTGGTATTAATCGAAGCAAAACCAGTAATAATTTCGTTTTTTTGAAGGGATTTCGTCGAACAAAAAATACTTCTTGTCAAAGTTTTTTTTTCATATAAAAAACGAAATATTTTAATTCAAACTCGTAAAAAAGGTGCCTTCGTGTTGACAGCAGAGCTTCTCGTAGAATTATTAAAATTAAGAAGAAAAAATTACGTGTACATAAAAGTGATAATTGTATAAGTTCGCGAGAAATCTTAACAACCGGCTGAGTTTTCAAAGTTTTGTGAAAAAGGGTGTTTAAAGTTTTAAGTCACTATATAGCTGACCTCGAGGCGCAACATTTAAATCGTGTATCTCCAAAACTATTACTCGGATGAACATGAGAATTTGGGACAATAGAAAGAGATGTTATAAAATTTAATAAGACAATTTAAGATATTATCTTTTTGATGCTGTGCAACTCATGTAACCCTTAAATTAATCCGAATTGCAATTTTTTAGCAAAATTTTTTGGTAGCCGCAAATTGCTCGAAAATTAAAACTTGGTCTAATCCTTCGATCATTAGCTGTATTTAACAAAATTAATAATAAGAATTTTTGCGTTTTGAATTCGTGTATCCAGACACTTTTTTCGGATTTCCTCCTTGAGATAGAATACGGGATCAAGGGAATCCAAAATTTTTGGTTTTCGAATTCGAGATTATTTTAAGTCGAAAATTGTTCCTTTCCCAAACATCTTTTTTCGGATGTCTTCCTTGAGATCGGATAGGAGTATAAGGAAATCCGAAATTTTTCATGAATCTCCACATATTAAAGAACATTGAATTCTGTAAATAAAAATTTTTTGTAAATTTATTTATTAAATAAAATTCATCTTAAAAAATACGTCTGTTTTAATTTGCAAATAAATATTATCTGAATCTCAGGTTCTAGTAGCATCAAAACACAAATTGTGTTATTTTAGCGAAAGTAAATATACTCTGAAAATTATTTATTATTTGAATCCGTCAATCGAGGTGCAAAATATAAAATATATGTATATATGCAGAAATCTTTAAATAAAATAAGTGAACTATCCCTCGACAGTTGTCATAAAGCTTCCATAAATATTCTTATTTTACGTCGAGCCATCATACAGTACTTCATTGCCTCGTGATAGTTCATGCGCTCACAATTGTCGCAATTGCAACCATTACCGATCACCTATCAGCCAGTGTTCAATTGTTGTAACTTTTTGCTCTAACTTACACTGTTGCTATTGCTCTTTATTGTTGTGGCACATTTTGGTTAGTGTTACACATTTTTGCAGAATTAACATTGCTACATTGCACTTAAAAGTGGTCGTTATTATTTTTGCTATTGCCAACTGGTTTTTCTCAAATAAATTGTGCAGAGTGCTTGAAGAACCTGAGAGCACTTATTGATCACCTGTTAACATTTGCACTCCAAGTTCACTCAGTGAATGAGTGAAGCTCAGCTTGTGTGCTCCCCATGTTCATTTGGCAGATAACTCCACTTTTGGTGTGCTCACGCTCTCTCGCTCTCATTTTTAGTAGTTGTGGCTGCGCAAATTTGGCATTTTCAAGTTAATATCGCCCTCGCTGTCACTTATCAGCGCCAGTAAACAATTGTCTGTCAGCACTAGCGCAATGTTCTACGCTTGCCAGTGCCTAAGTCAAATTATTCGAATGCTGACTTAATTTTGTAACAAAAACAAAAAAAAAAAAAAAACACAATAAAACTGCTACGATTAAGTCCGGCACGCTATAACTCTTAATACTCTATAAATGTAGTCTAAATATTTTTCGAACTTTACTCGATTGAATTGAATGAAGAAACTTGTTTAAACAGCTGATTTTGCTGGCAATACGAAGTAAACGGTGTTATTTAGTGTTTTATAAGTGTGAAATTGTGGCATAATAAAATTAAAAAATTAATAAAAATATTTAAGTGTGACAATAATCGTAAAAAATTCAATAACGTTTTGGAGAAAATAATAAATATTAAAAATTATTAAATAAAATTAGATGAGAGTTTTTTCTTTTTAAATCATTATTTAAACATTTCATAGACTATTTTTGCAGCTACTCGAGCTCAAATGTGCGTAGTTTTTGCAATGAGTATTAACTTTTAAGTTATTAGAGACTTTTCGCACGATTTTGTGCAGTAAAAAAACAGTTCAGCAATTTCTAACAGCAACAACACAAATATTTATTTTGCAATTAGACCTTTTAGCGCTGAAAGTCTACGACTTTCTCAACCAATGATTTTTTTTTTATTTATTTTTATACTTTTTTCTTTTTTTTTCTTTTGTTTTTATTTTTCTTTTTTTTTTTCTTTTGTTTGTGTTTTTATTTTACAACACCATCTCCCGGTGTTTCGCTAACAAATTCGAAATACTAAGAAAGCTTGTCATGCTAATTGGCATTTTCAGTAAATACATTTCGCGTTCTGCATTTGTGGCAAGCAAAACTGGTCATGGCAGAAAATGAAAGTAAACAGTTTCAGCGTTGAACACATATTTTTGTATTTACTTAATGTTTTCTTGCTAGAATGACTTTTTATATTTTGCTAGCAGCAAGTTCGTGGCTTAAGTCTTTTGTTCTTATTATTACCGGTATATTATAAAGTGCGCAGACTAGTTTGGGATTTGTTTAAAAATAGATAAATATAATTAAATATTTATAAATCAATAACAGTTATAAGCTTAAAATGTTTTTCATAGTTTTTTTTTGTACTTGACTTTATTGCAGTAAATTTCTGTCGAGCTAAATAAATTTATAAAAATATTATTGTGGAATAATCATGAAGATAATTTTTTTCTTCTCAGAATTCTATAATCCAAAGAAAAAATTATTAATTTCATTTTTGGATTTTCAAAATTTGGGAGAAAAACAATCGCAACAGTGCCGACTGTGTCAATAATGATATTATTGAGTGTGAGTTAAAGGTCTAAAAATCACAATTTTTTTCCTAGAAACTTCAAACTTTATAAGTTACCTAAATATTTTGAAAATAGTCTACGCAATTCTCAATATTGGTAGACGAAAAAGTCTTTTCGTATCTTTAATCAAACTTCAACTTATTTTATATTTATAATGAACTTTAATGAACCAAATATATATCATTTTGGTCGTCTTCATTTTACCATTTTTCCGCTAGAGACTTTATTCCATCAATGGAAAACTTTTCTGGTTTCTCGGCGAAAAACTGCGACAAGTAATTTTCGCAATCTTCTCTTGAAGTAAACTTTACTCCATTAAGGGAGTTCTGCCTTGACCGAAACAAATAGTAGTCCGATGGTGCAAGGTCAGGACTATATGATGGATGCATCAAAACTTCCCAGCCAAGCGCTCCCAGTTTTTGCCGAGTCATCAAAGGTGTGTGTTTTCTAGCGTTGTTTTGATGGAAAACGAAGCCCTTTCTGTTGATCAATTCTGGCTGTTTTTTTTCGATTGCTTGCTTCAAACTCGTCAGTTGCTCACTGTAAAACATAGAATCAATCGTTCGACCAGGCTTGAGCAGCTCATGGTGGATGATTCCTTTCCAATCCCAACAAACACTCAGCATAACTTGTCCAGGTGTCACTCATTTGTGAGCTTCACCACGCTTGGACCATGACCTCACACATTATTGTCCTATTTAATCCAATTTTCGTCTCCTAATACCATATGCTTCAGAAATGGTTCGATTTTATTTCGTTTCAGTAAAGAATCGCAGATGGTTCGGTCCACTAAATTTTTCACAGACATATCATGTGGTACACAAACATCGAGCTTATTTTTGTAGCCAAGCTTTTTTAAATGGTTCAAACCCGTTCGATGATGAATGTTAAGTTCTTTAGTGATGTGATGGCTGCTTATGTGACGCTCCTCAATCAATCAATCTTTTTCATAATTCCATCGACTTTTTCAACACAGTTTGGTTCATCTTTCGCATCGAAATTTCCAAAACTGAAGCGAGCGAACCATTGTAGTGCTACACGAACTAATATAGCATCGTCTTCGTAAACTTCACAAATTTCATTGGTGGCTTGCGTGGCATTCTTCCCTTTTTCATACAAAAATTTCCAAATGTAGCGAATTTCCTCATAATATTCACTTCACTCATTTTTAAACAACTGTAACTTTTTTCTTTTGGTTAAATGAAGCTTAAAGTCTCGCCTTTCTACCACTATATGTATCACACAGTGTGTTTGATAGCACTGGAGATGTACGACTGCAACGGCATCTATTGGCAAAATACGAAACGACTTTTTCGACTACCCAATAAGTAAGCATTTTTCAATATTATTAAACTTTGTTGTTGCTGTTATGTAAATGTATTAAATGCCTGTTTGGTTTAGGCCTGGAATTTGCAAGAAATAAGTAAAGAAAATTAATAATATTTGAAATTTAAAGCAAAATCTGTAGAAAGTAAAACTTTGAAAAGTTAAAGTCAATTAATCACAAAAAAATTTTAAACAAAAACGAAATGAGAAATAGGCCTTGCAGCAAAGTGTACACCAAATTATAAAATAGTGTAAAAAATAAAAAACAGAAAACGGCCGATTTCAAGCCAAAAAATGTTGCTGTCATCATAGGCATAAGCACTGTCAGCAAACAAAAATAAAAAAAAAATTAAAAAAAAACTTAAGCAACGGTAAAATTGGCGCATGCGCCTTTATGTACAATTTAACGGTGTTGCAGATTATCGCAGTATGTTGAAACGAACAAGACGAGGTGAATTAAAAGCGGCGAAAATATTAAAAGCAGAAAACGTGAACATTTAAGGCGGCTAAGGTGACAGTGGGAAATAAAGAAAGATATGAAAAAGAATGAAAATTTATTTTAAACTATTATTTTATAAGAAATATTTTAACACTATAAAGCAATTCTGTATTCAGTTGGCCTAAATAAACTGTCAGAATTGCTAAACGAAAAACATATAACAGTTTTTATAAAATGAAATCAGCAGTAAATAGTAATTAGTTCAGTTAAATAAGTGACATTTGAAGAAAATAATAATATCTAGTGTTTCGTCGTACCCTCTACTATTTTTCGGTGCACTTTTCTATTTGCCCTTTACGCTCTCTCTTGTCTCTTCTATATAATCATTCAGATTTTTCTTTTCTTTTTATAATTTCTAACTTGCATAGTGATTCTCCATTAGCTGCGCTTTTCGCTAAAGCATTATTAAGGTAAAGAAAAACCCACAAACTACAACAACAAATAATTTTACAAAATATTTTGCATTGCAAATTGAAAAATTTCCGTTTTTGCAAAGAAAAAATGGTGACAAATCAGCAGTGAACAAGAAGCAAACAGTTATGGCAAATTAACAACAAAAACAGTTAAGCTGCGATTAACACTTTGCCATACTAGAGCGTGGCAATTGCTAAACCAAAAGTGTCGCAGAAAGGAAGAAAGAAACAAGGAAACGTAAATAAAAAATATCCGAAAAAAACAAAAAAATTATAACTAAATAAAATAAAATTATTAAGAAAAAAAAATCAAGAAAAGTAACACACAAAATATGTTAATTTTCTAAAACAGCAAAAAAAAATTAAAAAAAAACATAAACATTATAATTTACAAGTGCAAAAATAATTGCAAAGCTTGCGAAAAGTAAAAACAAATTGCCGAAAAATATGAAATAATTATTAAAGTTTTTTCCTTTTTTTTCTTGTGTGACAACAATTGAAAGCGAAAATTGTGAAAGAAACCAAATAAATTGCCACAAAGAAGTAACAAAACTAAGATAAAAAAAATAAATTATAACAACAACAAAAAATCCGCCAAAAAAGATAAACATAACATTGACTCACGTGCCCCCATTGATCGTTCGCACTCTTGCCGTCGCCGCAGCGGCCACTACGAAAGAGCTCTGTTGATCGCGCGCACGTGCCTTCTTCACTCAATGATCATCGCTTCGTTTGTGTCTACTGCTTGTTTTTCCCTCCTTTTTGTTGTTTTTTCTTGATTTTTTCTGCGGCACTTTTGCTGCTGTGCTGCATGCAGGTGCTGTGGCAGCAGTCGTTTGAGTTTTTTGGAAGAAAAAAAAAAAACAGCAACAAAATATAGAGAACAACCGTTAGTGCAATAAGCAGCATCGCGCAGTAAAGTGCAGGTGAGTTCAAGTTTGTTGCTTAAGTCTTTTGTTACTCCACTTGGAATATGGAGCTGCGCAAAGCAAAGACAGAAACAGAAACATTTATCTATTGCTGCTTCACTTTTTGCTATAGGATATTAAAATAATTTTTTGTTTGTTTTCATTTTATGGATTTCGTCGGCAATTTGTCAATAGAGTCTGTGGGGGAATGTAATTATGATGTTGAGTTTATTTGTGTGCGGAATAGAGAATTAGAACTGAAATTGGCAAAGCATTTAAAATTAGTCTTTGGAGTTTGTAGAACTTTTACAGTATTAACAGTTGTTGTTAATCTATCAAATGTGTAGTTTTACTTATAAATATAATATTAGTAAACTGTTTTAAAGAAAAACTTTTCATTCGTTTGCTAAATTTAAGCGAAAGAAAAATAAAGGAAAATATTCCTGGATAAGTAAGAATTTAAATTTTTTTTGACTTGATTATTTTTTTAACTACTGAAAGGAAAGAACCATATATTAGGTTAGGTTAATCTGGTAGACCAATAAGCCACACACAGAGTATATTTGGTCACCAAATAGAAATCAGTTGCTAAGTCCAAGAACAGTAGTCGTCTTTTAGGATTTTGTCAGCGCTTGACCCGAATTTTAACAGATTCTGAATCATCACTGTCAATACTACGCTGCATATAGCGTAGTCTTGCCAATGTGGCACAAGCGCACAATGTATGCTCCACTGTTTCCCTGGTGCCTTGCTCTAGACATTTCCGGCAGTCTTCTCGATCTGTCAACCCCATTCTGCGGGCGTGTGCCGCCACCAGACAGTGGCTACTTAAGAATTTTCCCTATGTTATTATAAAAAAATTTTTAATCTTTTCCATGGAATCGAAGTTTATATTTGACTCTGATGACTTTTGCTTTGTAGGAAGACCGATTCGTTTCGTGGTTGCGTCTGAACTGACTCTCCTTTATTTTTTCTCGCATTCATGTCGCAAGTTACAACTTTTAAAAAATACATCAGGGTTGCTTATTCGAGTAACATTAAAATAAGGTMTGATACAATTTCAAAAGTACAACAGGATTGCTTATTYAAGTAACATCAAAATAAGGTAACGATACAACATAATACAGTAATCACATTTACATTGCTACAGCTTCTTATTCTATATTTTTGAAAACATGAGATTGTTTTAATTATTCTTTTAAGCATATTTTAATGCTTACTCTTTATCAAACGTAGACGTAAATACTTTTTGGAAGTAAGATTAGAAATATATTATCTTTATTTTATTTCTATTTTCGATTTTTAAAATATAATATTTTCATTGCTGTCGAACGACAACACACTTCTTCAAAGTTAATTTTTGGATAATTTTCTCTGATCTCCTTAAATTCAATTTACTATTAGAAATAGCAAGAACGGTCGAAATGTAGACAAAACTATAGACAAAATTTCTGAAAAAATTCCATTTAACATCCGTCTATGTTTCACTGCACTGATTTATGTGTACATATGTAAAGCTGCTGTTGAAAGTTTTATTCCACATTGTGGTCTCGGGACACCACTTTAACATTGAATAATTGCTTTTATGCATTTAATTTTAAAAATAAAATGCCATGTGAATAAATTTGACCCGGACTGACTAAAATACATTTTCACATATTTCAGCACAAAACTTTATTAAACTTGATTCAATTTTCCATACTCTCGTTATAAAGCCTCGGCTAGGATGGCCTTCAGCTGTTGGGTTTTCGGTTTCGGCTCAGGTTTGGTGTGCATTTACTAGATCGTTGGAAGGTTTCGTCGTTATATTCATAATCCCACGTCTAGTCACTACTCGTCGTCGTTTTTGCGAAAGATTCAGGTCTTTTGGTGCGGCATTCTGCTATCTCTCTGATTTGACATGACGATTTTCAAGCACATTTTTTTTTAACTATTTCGTTTTCCACGTCATTAAAGGGGGCTACCTTTTTCAACAATTTTTTCTAATACAAAAAATGAAAATTTCCCGACATTATTTTTTCAAATAGTTGTAATTGAAAAAATAACCCTTTGTTCAAGTCTTTGAGAATTGTACCTCAAAGACCTGTGTAAAATTTCATGAAGATCAGTTGAGTAGTTTTCGAAAAATCTTGCCAACCGAATTCAAAAGCACAGTTTAACAATACATATTCTAGACATGTTGTAGAATTTAATGAGACAATCAAATAAATAGAAGTTTTGACACTTCCGCAACATACCGTAGGTTTGATTTCAATGGAAACACACAATTTCTACCAAACTCGTTGATCAATTTTTTTCCATGGAGAAATCGCCAGACACACTTTTTTTTCTAAAGTTTTCGAAAGAAGAGACGACCCATATGTATATGGGTATCTACAACATTTCTGAATACTTCTCAATTCACCCTGTTATTTTTTGTTAAGCTTATTATTATCTGAATGGAATGGTTGAGGAAACGAAAGGAATTCAAAATAGTCCTTTAGTTGAAATAGTTCTATGTGTTCTAATGTAGTTTACATTGGCTCGTAGCTCCATTAGTCAATGTTGCTCTGTTAATTTGCTTTATACAAGTGGGTTTTGAGCGTGCTCTTATCAATGTCGCTTCCCACTGAAGTCTGAAGTGATTTTGGTTTTTAACAGATCTTGAAAAACCATTTGATCTCATATTGTGGATAATCGTTCATCACATTTGGATTTCTTTCAAGAATGAGTTTTTACAGCTATTCGCTTGTTGTCGAGTGAAAATTCTAAAATTTCGCACATAAATATTTTATGCTACATTAAATATATATATCCCAGAGAACAAGTGTATAAGCTCGTTAACTTAATTATCCACATACTATTTTTATATGCATATTATTATTTCAGCATATATTTGCATTTTCACAAAATTTCGCATACTTTTTTCATGTAATTACATTTTTAAACTTGTGCTTTATTTTTAACTACGAAGAAAAAACCATTATTATTTGCATAAAATTATAATTAGACTCAAAGCGGCGGTGTGCGCAATAGCAGCGCAAGGTCAAAATACCGAATAAAAACATAAACGGTAAAATTATATATATGTATATATTTATAGATATATGTATGTACAATAAAAGTAAATAAAAAAATAGAATAATAAAAAAATTGCTTTTGTTGGCATTGCAACGCGCCGACTTTTGGCATTTTCATCAAGGCAATAAGTCAAAGTGTTAAAATAAGTGAAGCAGAAATCGTGGTATCTGATTCGAAATCCCCAAAGATTTATCTGCAAGCGAATCGCGCATTGAGTCACCTTTATTTGACTTGCTGCCGCTGCCCTGCTCCAAATACATTCATAATTTGTTTGGATTTTGTAAATTAAGCAGTGATTAATAGGCTTTGTTGCAAATATAAATTTGTATTCTTTTTCAATTTTATTTCAACAAATGTTCAACAGTAAAGTTTGTTACGAAAAATACACATAAGTTCAAAATGTTTGCATTAATAACATACATACTACATACATACTCACTTATGCCAATGGGTAATTAATATTTTCGTAGCTGCTAGTTTTCGGGCAAATCAATTCGCTCATAATTCTCATCAAGGTTCGAACTTTCGATTTCATTTGCGAAAGATCCACATTTATACTTTTGAGCATATGTACTATATAGGTATTATATATATATACATATGTAAAAACATCTATATAAATACAAATATGAGCGTTGCTGTATACACCTTTGCCATTCGCACTGCACTTAGTTTATGAAATATTTATGGTGTTGGATGTTTTTTTAATAACTGCGGCCATATTTCATTAACGAAACTATAAAAATGTTTACATGAAACTCTAAGTTAACATTTTTCATAGCTTTGGGAGTTCTGAAAATTTTATGGTATTCTATATTTTTTAGTAGCTAGAGGCGTTGAGCTTTTGGCCTACTCAACTCACAACAATTTATTGGTAATGTAGAATATTAAATTTAAAAGGCACACCTAGTGTGAAAACTGGAAATAATAAACATATATGCATTTATATAATTTTTCCATAACATAATTTTTAACATACTTTTTGAGCGCGGCAGGTCAATTCTGCAAGTATTACCAAGATCAAACTGCTTCAATTTGGCTGTAGTTGGCAAGTTGAAACTAAAGGATTTTCTAATAAGAGTGATATGAGTGGACATCTTGGAGGCCTTTCAATGCCACAATTTCTTTAAATAATTGAACTATTCTTGCAATTGGTTGTTGCACTTGCTGTGTAGCACATTGCCCGGTCTTGTTGAAGCAAAATGTTGCAAAGATCAACTTCTTTCAATTGCGGCCAACAAAAGTTGGTTATCAATTTATACCGCTCCTCATTGACAGTAACGGTGCCACAAACTTCATTTTGAAAGAAGTACGGACCAATGATTCCACCAGACCAGAAGCCAGACCTAAAATCACAACAAACTGTCAATTTAGGTGAACGTGTAATGGTTGTTCATGAATAATTTGTGGATTTTCATCGCACCAAAATCGACAGTTTTGTTTGTTTACCATACTATTCAAATGAAGAGGCTTACCTTCGGAGAAGATCATTTTCTTAAAAAAATCTTTTTAAATTTTTTCCGAGGCAATATCAGCAAATTCATTGAACAATTTTTTTCAGGCCATGACAGGCTATGGTTTGAGACAGCTTGATTTCTCTGATGTTATATACACAGATTTTAGTAAAGCTTTTGATAAAGTAAACCATTCAATTCTTTTGAATAAACTTGATCTTCTTGGTTTTCAACCAATATTTCTAAAATGGGTTGCTTCTTATCTTAGTAATAGAATTCAACAAGTCATATTTAACGATACTCTTTCCGACATAATCAATGTTCCTTCAGGCGTTCCTCAAGGTAGCCATCTTGGACCAATTCTGTTCTTGTTATTTATTAATGACATATCATCTGTTGTTAAGTTTTCAAAAGTTTTATTGTATGCTGACGATGTAAAACTTTTTAAATTATTCACCTCGAATAGCGAAAGATATCAGTTGCAAACAGACTTAAACAACCTAGTTTCTTAGTGTGTTAGAAATGACATGCCATTGAACCTTAAAAAATGTAAAACGATGTGCTTTTCACGTAAATCTGTAGACCCTACTTCATACATAATACAAAACTTACAGTTGGAGCAAGTATGCAGTTTTGTTGACTTGGGAGTAACTATGGACCCCAAACTCAATTTTAATCTTCACACATCTTTCATGGTTTTTAAATCTAAAGCTCTTGGTTTTGTTAAACGTTGGTCTAAAGAATTTAGAGATCCGCTTACCACAAAAATTCTTTTTACATCTTTGGTGAGGCCTATATTAGAGTATGCTTCCGTGGTATGGAACCCTTGTTATCAAGTTCATTCTGAGAAACTAGAGTCCGTTCAAAAACAATTTTTACTTTTTGCCTTAAATCATTTGCATTGGGATTCCAATTTAAATCTTCCCCCTYACACTAACCGTTTAAAGCTTATADATCTCCCTACACTCGATAGTCGTAGGTCATCAATGGGTCAGTCTGTAGCCCATCTCTCTTGTCTGATATTAATTTTAACATTCCCGCTCGCTCTACCAGGAAGTTTAGACCTATACTTTTAAAATTTTCTAGAACAAATTTCGAGTTAAACGAACCATTCCGCCGCATATGTCACGATTTCAATTCTCATTCCAGCACATTTGATCTAACAGATTCACTCTTTACCATTAAAAAAATTATTTTATCTACTCTTAACAAGTAACATTTAAAAATTATAAAGTTTAATCTAATTCTTAGTTTTGGCTGTTGAAATTTTTGTTTCTGTAGCGGAGCAGCTTAAGATCGCAACGCTTAAAACTCCCTTGCCTTWTATGACTCGGCTAATTCCGCTCGTTCGCGGATTGCGCCCCTCGCGTCGGTTGGGCGGGAGGAGGATGGAGGAGGTTGGGTATTATTATTGGGTAAAATAGCAAGCACAAGTGGACGATTATTACCACCATAAACTGAAGAAAGTGTACGAAAACTTGCAATTGGAGAACAATTACTTTGATAAAAAAATTGAATAATTCGTAAGCGTTGTTCCTGCATATGTTTTTTCATAATGATAACATAAAAATTACTGAAGACGACGAAAAACGACAATTATAAATCATATTATCCCTATTGCAAACCGCGGTATAAGACAAATCATCCGATCGCATTGTTGTCTGCTAATTTCGTGTATATTTCTCTGTATGATGGCATACCAGTATTTTGATTATGTGAACAATGCAATTTTGTTGGTTCCAATATCATGGAATTTTTTTTCGAAATTCAACTTTTTACAAAGCCTGTCATTTCGTTAATAATAAGTTTTTTTTTTAAATAATATAACGAATACCTTACATACATACATATAATCCTACCCTGAACAATGTATCTTAGGTTTGCGATGAAGTCCGAAACACCTAGAAAGAAGCGTCGTAGAGCCTATAAAATATATATTGAAATGATATGTATGATTATATAAGTCGATTTAGCCATTATCTAAGAAATTTGCTATGGATTATTGTCCAAAGAGACGGTACAATTTGGACTACTTTAGCATATATCTGTCATACAAACTGACTTTTTAAAATCATGTTTTTGTTTAAAAAAAAAAAAAAAAATTGCATCTTCTGTATTTGTGAAGGGTATAATTATGGCTTCGGTGCAACAAAAATTAACATTTTCCTTCTGTTAAAATAATTATTGCTAAAATT
This sequence comes from Bactrocera latifrons, assembly GCF_001853355.1. Taxonomy (NCBI): domain Eukaryota; kingdom Metazoa; phylum Arthropoda; class Insecta; order Diptera; family Tephritidae; genus Bactrocera; species Bactrocera latifrons. The sequence goes on from NW_017537589.1 coordinate 1,244,141, forward strand.
AAATGAGTAATAATTATAAACTGGCAATATAGTGACAATTGTCACAAAGGCCTTCCAATGGCATCATTGAAATGTGGTAATTGTCGTTCTCTTCATTAATTTATTTGACATTTATTTGGCGAAAAGTTTATCCTCTTCCACGATTTATGGTTATTTTAGACTAGAGCTCTATTGCTTCAATTTCCTGGGTTTATATCATTTACTGACTCATTTTAATGAAATACTGGCACAACACAAATACACTACTGAAATTCTCGTTATAGAGATTTGCGAACACAGGATTCCGCATCTTTTAATGAACAAAAAAACTAGAGCAAAGCGTTTATTAAACAATTTTTCAGATCCAAAAGGCTTCTTTCTATACAAACCCATACCAATAAAACGGACTTTAATGATTAATTTGACAGCAGCGCCACCGAACGTTAACGCATCTTTAAAATAATAATTAAAAATTAATTTGAAATCGGTTCAAAAGTAGGACTTACAAATCCTTTGACAAAGTTATTTAAAAAAAGTTTGAAATTTCATCTAACTACCGGTAGTTTTTTGATTTTACACTGCGAATAAATAAAAATCTATTATTTTAATTCTTCTTTTTACTCATTTTTCCTATGTCTCTTATATAGTACAGTACATATATGCATATATTTTTTATATTTTTGACACACACAATTTGAGATTTTATTTTATTGCATTTTCATGTAATTTATTAATTATGTGCAAGCAGTGTTTCTATTTAATTGGCAACTGTGTTTTTCTGCTGGCAGTCGTTAATTATAGCGCAGTTATGCCGAGCGTCAAATTCTAGGTGTGTACCTATGTACATACTTACCGACACAACGCCACTTGTGCCGCTGCTGCCAGCAACGAAAAGCTAAAGTTTAAATTTAATTATAATCATTAATCAAAGAATGGTAAATTGATTTGTGCGCCTGAGAAAAGGCAAAATCCAAACAAAGAATTATCGAAATAAATTAAATATTATTCGAAATAACATGCATAGTCAAAATAACCAAACCGAATTTCAGTTTTCGAACATAAAAATCCTTGGCAAGCCAAGTGTTGGCTGGCAGCAGCGGTAATTTTTAGAAACCGTTGCACGCTTTTATTGCCACAAGCAATTTGAGTTATTATTTACACGAGTGAATTTGGCAAAAATCAAGAGCTTTTGTTATTACCGCATGTTGTGGCACAGTAGTTGCTCTTGCATATGCATACATACATATTGCTGCAACAATTACCGTACACGATTATGCGCTCAAAATCAATAAACAAATTATTTTTTGGCTGCTGCCTACACGGCTATGTTTGTTGTTATTGCTAATAAAAAGCTGCTTGTTGTTGCACGTGAATGGTGTTACTTCGGCGGCTACTGGCACTTCTGCTGTTATTATTTATGCCTTAGGCAACCGGAGAACTATAATTTTGTTTCAGTTGCAGGAGTCTTGGTGGAAGTGTTGTCTGAAATGACTTCAAGTTCAATCAACCGTTGATTGACGGTTAGAATTTTGACCACAAAGAGACAGGTTATATTAATTTTTAATACCAGTAGAATATTTTTAAAGTATTAGTTACTTTTTAGGCTTTATCTGAGCTGAGTAGCATGTAGGCTTGTTTAAAGGTTTACACTAGCTGCAGTTAATAAGCTTCAATGACCTTAAGCGGAAATTATAAATAACTTATTTTCAATGTCAAAGATAATAGGTGTGTTGCTTATTGTTTCAAATTCTTGAATACAAATACAAAAGTGTGTACAATATGCGGGCGGCAACTTTTCATAGACCACTTTGCATATTAATCAATACACCTACACACGCCAACTGACATACATACATGAGCGCTTAACCAAAAATGGGATGATTCTGATAAATATTTTGGCGCCTGCCGAGACACCTGTCAATGTCAAGTTCTGATGGCGTATATAAAAGTATTTTTTTTTTTTGTTTGCTATATTATATGTATTCATATAATCTGTTGCATATTGCTTTTCTGCTTTTCTTAAATGTTTATAAAGTATATTTATTTACAAAGGCGCAGTAAAATATTTCTTTCCGAAATGAGTAATTTAGTTTACTAAATGCGACTTGCCTTTGTGGAAAGCTAATTTATGACTTTCATATTGCTTAATGCCTTGTGATGTTTTGTATTACAGAATATATGCGATTTGTTTCATTTAGTCAATTTGTTGTGGGTGGCCAACTTGCACGACTAAGCGTGAACTTTGAATAATTTTAGTACTAATTTCCTATTAGGCTTTTAATTGCAATGAAATGCGCATTTATTGCGCTAATGAAATCAGCATTTGATCATAACTAAAGTTTTCTAATAATACTATTTATTGAATTACAAGCGCATTAGTATTAGTTCGAAAGGCAAGTTATTGCGCTTTAACTTTGTAGAGATAACATACTTTCGTTTAATATCTGCTTTCGATTAAGCGTTAGAGAATAGCGACTCGAACACATTATTCCAGTCCCTCAAACGACCTTCTTACCTGAGTCCTAAAAATAACCGAACTTTTCCATTAGACTCATTACAAAGATTTTTATGTTATTTATAGGTATGTTCTTCAGCATCTCAGTTACAGCTGCTTGAATGGCTGGGATACTATCATAAAATGCTCTTTTCATGTTCGTATTCAGTTTTGGAAATAGAAAATAGTCACATGTTGATAGATTATTCTAATGCGGATTGTGGTTGATGAGGAAAATCCGTTTTTTTCAACAAAATTTCGTACGCTTTTTTGTTCTTAATATAAATCATGTGGAAGTGCATATGTGCGCATGTTCTTTTATCCAAACCTTTAGTTAAAATTCTCTATATAGTGTGTTTACTCTTCCTTAAGGGGTTACGTGGTTTTCCTCAGGTAAAAACAAGCCTTCTTTAAACAATTTTTTTTCATATAAAAAATCAAATATTTTATTAGAATACTATACATTAGAAAACATACACTATTTAAAAAGAAATTCTGAAATTTTTGGAAAAAAATTAACCCTCGGAAAAAATATGAACCCGCGTTGGGAGGATAACTCCTTACAGGTTCATCAGAAGTGAAAAAATATCTGTTTTAGCTAAAACCTTAACTTAGAACTCGGACGAAGGAATGAAAAATAGAATTTTTGTCAGATATTTTTTTTTTACAAAAAATTGAAAATTTCAGTGAAAATTTCGCGACATATTTTTTATTTTTTTCAAATAGTTGTAATTGAAAAAAATTCCTCTTTCAAGTTTTTAATAATAGTATCTCAAAGACCTGTGTAAAATTCCTGAAGATCGGTTGAGTAGTTATCGAGAAATCTCAACCGACTTCGAAAACACAGTTTCGAGAAAAAAGGACGCACTTAGTCTGGAGCGTAGAAGTTCTCAAGGCTGTATCTCCGAAACTAGTACTCGGAACAACTTGAAAATTTAGGACAATATTTTAGAGGTGTTGTATAATTTAATAAGATTTTTTGAAAGCCGTGAACCCATGTAATCCCTTAACCGCTCAACCAACTTATTATAGTAAAATTTACATCGATACCAATTATTTTCCGAACTTTTAGTCAACAACTTGAAAAAGGGTATATCTAATGCTAAAAATTCAATAGATAACGCTGTATTTCTTATGATTTAACTATAAAGTTTGTTTTTGGGAAAAACCTTGTATACATATTGTGCCTCTCTAGGGAGTATTCGCAAACTCCTTAGTATCGAAATGAACTCTCAAACTTTGGTTTGCTGTAACATGTTAACGTTTTGTTAACAGGACAACGTTAGCGAGTAGAAACATTGCGAATCGAGGAACGTGTAAAAAATATAAAGTATACTGCGATAGTATAACTATGCAGGCCCACAATATTCATCTATCTTCTATTTGTAGATCTAAATAACACGGTTCATAGATAGAAAATAGTTGAGGCTTTGCTCTGCGACCTATGGGCTATTGTACTCTCTCCTATAAAACATATGGTCACAAAGGTCCATCACTTTTAACAATTCCAGGAGCTTGCTGGGCGCGATTGAGATGATGTGATCTCTTTCTAAATTATACAGGGTGATTAATTCACTTTCATTACTAAAATACAATTATTTAGTTATACTGGTGTTCAGATGCTGTTAATATATAAGTTTTATAAAAAATTACAGCATGCTTGGGAGGCGAAATTTTATTCAAGAAAAAAAGTCTGGTCGTCAAAGAGCAAAATTCTTATTTTTCATAAATACATATTTTTTAGTTAGAAAAATTCGCTTTTCCTGCTTTTTTACTAGTTGGTGCGTAATTAGGGCATTTGTTGCACTTTTTGTCTATAAGTATTCGCTGAATACTTTCTTCAACGCATTTAGGGGCGTCTCATTGCTAGCTAGAGTGCTGCCACCTTTTCCGTGTTTGCCACATGTTTGCACGTAATATTATGTTTCTGACAAGTGATAAATGGTTTTCGTCCTCTCGCATGAAACTTGTTCACCTCACTTTTTTTTCAAAATTTTAAAATACTTAATTTGTTCTTTAAAATCTATATCTTCCCTCCTCAAAGTAGTTTCCGATCTTCGAAGGGTTGTTAAAGTAAAGAGAGAAGAAAGAGTCTTCTTTGAGTAAATTTGTAATATCACTTGCAACGAAGCCTTAGCAGAGTATTGCAGTATCAATTGCGAAAATAGAAGCTGTCATCTTACTTAGCGCCGGGAAATCAGAAGTAAAAATGTTATACAACAATGAGGTAGGCATAAACTCTGTGGACAACCCGTATTGATGTTAATTTTGCAAAACTGTGCTTCGCCCAGGTGGACTGCTAACGATTAGTTGGTTGGTAAAAAAAACTCTCAGTAATTATACTATAAACTATAGGAAATTTGAAGAGCATCATTTTTTACAAGAGTCCCTGTTGTGCCAAACAAAATCGAGTGCAGCTTTGATATCTAGTAAAATCATACCCGTGGACTTGATTTGGTAAAATTGGTTTTTATGATTAGTTTTATTCTAATTAATTGGTATTGTGTTCAGCGTGGAAGCCAGCGTGGTGGGAGAAATTCATTGTCTTCTATGAAGATCAACGGTCTTTCTTTAACAACTTTTTCAAATATTTTACTTGCTGTTTACAGCAAACTTATTTTGTGATAGGATGTCGAGTAGGCTTGTTGGGCTTTAATATTGGTATAACCTTTGAAAGCTTCCACTGAGTCGGAAAATAGCATGAGCAAAGACATTCGTTTATAATTCTTGTGTAACCTTTAATCCACTTCGAGTCATAGATTTTGTGTATATTATCTAAACCTGGTGATTTAGTTGTCTAAAATTTTTTTGATATTTATATTTTTTTGATTATATATTTGTTAACAATGTCTGTTCAGGGTTTATTATTTGAGAGCCTAAATCGTATAAAGTTGGCGATATCAGTTGACTTCTGCCTGTCTGATTATTTTTAAATGTATATGCTAAAATGACCGCCTTTTGTACTGGTGTAGAAAAATAGCTAGAATTTTGTCTTAATGTTGGTATGCTAGGACGTTGCTTCTTGATCACTTTAGATAGTTTCCAAAATGAGGTAGAATTATTTTCTAAAGTCGCTAAATGATTGTTCCATTTTTTTATTTCTGAGAACAAACATATTCTTCACAATAAGTCAAGTCAATTTGTATTAATAAAAATATATAAACTTTGCAAATCATATTTCTAAAAATTGCCAGAATATTGCAGAAATGTACGAGTATTCACAAATTTTATAAACCGTAACAACTAAAACGAGTTAACGACATATATATTGCAAATAATTTCAAGCCAGTAAATGGTAATAAAGCTAATCGAAATGCGCAAAAGGAAACGCTGAACAAAATTCGACACTATCTAAGGTAATTGGAGCCACAAAGAAAACTCACCAACTTTTTTGGCTAAATCAATGCACATGAACTATGCAAACAATCAAATATACAAACATACATAATATATAATGCATATGTATGTATATTTATATACATGCAATGGACTTGCCTTCCATGCCTTCATTGCTGAATTTCGTTAGTTGAATGGGCTTCAGTGCAGCCGCTAGAAACGCTCTGATTATTTTCGAATTTTGCACAACAACAAGCGCAACAACAAAAACCAGAGTTAGGTGACGGCAATCAGTGGCTACTACGACATCAGCAACAGCAACAACAATAATAAAAATTAAAATTCCGCAAACACTGTAGCTGAATTGCAAATAGGTAATATTGCATGCCGTGAAAGGTCTGAAATTTGGCGCAACCCCAAACAAAAAAAATAAAAAAAATAAAAATAATAATAAATAAAAATATTAAAAAAAAATATATATCTATAAAAATATTTATAAAAAAAATTATAAAATCGTATACGAAAATAATAATAAAAATATAGAAATATTAGCAAAACTATGCAATCACCAGCACATACATATATATTACGGTTACTTTATGCTTTTGGATATTAAAATGCCATGCAAGAATGTATATTTGCCACAGTGACTGCATGCCACATGCCACACTTCCACGCTTGCGCCTGCTGCTCGTTCATATGCCATCGATTATCGCTTTGGTGGGCTTCACCGGTTCTGTCTCTTGCATATTGACCGTCTATGCACTCAAGCAGTGTTGTTGTTGGTGTCTCTTTTGCCTTACTACTTGCCTACTTTATTTTTTTAATAGCATTTCGTAGTTGCACTTGCAAATGGCTTATTTTGTTGGTTGTACTTTTAGATCATAATGTTCCAGCAGCTGGCTGGATTTTACTTAGACACCTTTTTTTATAACAGCAACAAAAAAGTCGCAGTTTTGCAATTATTCGCCTAATGGTTAGTATTTTATTCCCCACTTTTGCTTCTAAGTACCGTTGCTTTCAGCATTTTCACTAGTACCTGCCAAAGACCGTTATTGCTGATGGCATCTACAGTTAAAGCTGGTTGCTGTTGTTGGTACATTCTTCCAAAAATCAACAGCAATAAATCTAATGCTAGAAAATTTCCATGAAATTCATACTCATTGTATTTTTACTTACTTCTATCCCCAAGCAAGCAATTTGGCAACATATTTTCATACACCCACACATACAAATAGAAATTACAATTTTTACATAATTGTCTTGATCCTTGTTCGTGTGTTGAGTTATGTGCGCCTGTGGTCTTATGGTCAGTTGGCCAAACAGTATGAGCCACTCTAATCGCTCCAATAAAAATAAACTACATGCAAAAGAAATGATCTCGTTTTGTTCAACTTTTTTTTTAAATACTTTTGTTAAGCTTTTTTAAAATATATTTATTAAGCTTTTTGCCACTTTAGTTAAGTATTCGTTTTATTTAGTTCACTCTCTCGCTTTGTTTGTTTGTTGCATTGCTTAGTATGTCGTTCAACGTTTTACTAATTAGAGTCGAGTATATTCTTTGGTGTTATTATTATTATTATTGTTTTTGTTGTATAGTTTGTTGTTTATTTTAGCTACCGTATGTAATATTTGATTAAATAAACGTTTTGTGTGCCTGGCAATTTCTCACTTCTCTGACACTCTAGGTGTTGATATATTGATGAAATATACGCGAGCGGCATACCTGTAGGCTTGCTTCGCTTGTTCGACCGATCTTCGTGACTCGAGAAGAATTTCGAAATACTTACATTTGTCTGTAATTTTGTAAGCAAAGACAGTTCTTTCAATTGTAAAAGAAAATAGTTTTCTTCAATACATATTTATTTTTCATATACCTTTCGAAACATATTCCTTTCGAATAGTTCGTGCTTAAATCAAATAGATTGCCGCTCAAGCATTTTAATATGCTAAAAATCGGAAAAAAAATTAGAAGGATGAAACCTATTCTAAACGGAAGATAATATGTATAACAAGGTTGGTTTAGGTTAGGTTAAGACGTCGATCCTAACAGGGATCTTACTTGGACAGCTTTATACGCCGATCAGTCGTGGTACCTAAAAGCTGCTATATAATAGATCATATTACCCACAAGAAAGTCTGATCATGAACTAGCCTGATGATATTTCTAGGGAGGACAGACACTCTTTGACTAAGCTCACCGCTAGTATAGCCGCTCTGCTGTCGAACTGAATTGTCTTCTTCTTTATTTCAGTAGGCATCGTTTATGAGGTTATAGCCGAAAATTGTCACCTTCCTGAAAGAAGCTGCACTTTGTATCCGAACTTCTACCGCTATCTTAAGAGCAGGCACTTGAATGAAAACACTAGAGTGGTCGGTTAGCGTTAAGCCGAGGGTTCATTACAGTAAACCCCTACCTTCACTCCTAGCTTCGACTTATCCGCGAAAAGCTCCTTGCGGCTCATCTCGAGCGACTTCTCTCCATCCACAAATACCTCGTCGGTATGTGAGCAGAAAAAAAGTCTCCACGAACAGCCTCTGTGGCGCAGTGATTCAATTTTTAGGGAATGGAATTGAAGAAGGAAAGAATTTCGGCATGCCCTTGTTCGGACCCTTTCATGCCCCCAGATAACCTGAGCTTCGGAGCGCACTTGAAGTTTCTTAGTAAGTGTAGCCTTTTCGCTTATTGACTCGACGAGTTATAGAGTCAAAACATCGTCTTTGGTGAGAGTCCTGACCTTTTCTCTCTAGCTCCGCTACAACAATATGATATAATCGATGCCTTTCTTACCCTCTCGTTAATATTTGACCTTCATGGATCTATCAAGGATAGAAGGTGCTTCACATTATTAACAGGTTGAAGACGTAAACCTCCGAAAGAGGGGAGAAGCCCGTTTAGGATCTTATATCTTCCCTATCTCTTTAAGTATTACCATTTTAGTTTTACTTGGATTGACGGCTAAGCTGCTTTTATTCGTTCCCGTTGGATACCACGTCGACGTATACTTCAGTTAGCTTGTAGACGGTATTCTCCAGTTTTTTAAGTAGATCGTTCTGGCGGAAAGAAGACTACATATACTTGTATATAGGATGTTTGAGATTCGATTCCACCTCAAACAAAATTAAGAAAGAAATTCGATTTGAGGTCGGGAAGTATAAGGGATAAAGAGCCCTTTCACCTTTTTCACATAACTTTAAAGTTTAAACGTATTTGTCTACTTTCTTAAGCGAATATTTTCTGTGTGTGTATAGAAATTCTTGAGTCCCTGAATTGCGATGATGATTGCCATATTGACAAAATTGATACATACTACTATGATCAAAAAATTGTATTTACTTTGTTCATAATTTTGAAATTTTTATTTATTCTTCAACATCTATATCGTTCCTTTCGAAGTATTCCCTCTTGGCCACAATGCATTTGAGCCTAGAAAAAATTGTCGATGAATAGGCTTTCATGCGAAAATAAATTAAAAAGTCTTACTATTTTTTGCCCACAGTAGTAAGTGAATAAAATAGCTATTTACAACAGAAATTCCGCTTTGGCTTGAGTAGCTGGAGTGATCGGCAGCGTTATACTTTATTTTTCACACCCAGTCAAGTTAGACTTCGTAAACTAGTAATGTCGAAACATAATAAACTTTGAGTACAAGAATAGTATGACTAAGCATTCTGATTGATGCTTTTCATATTACAGTTCGGAGCTGGAAAAATTCACTTTACAAATAAATATACAAGGTTTGTATATTTAAACTAATATTTGCTATGCCGTCGTTCTTTAGAACAACTGTTCAACGTCAGTAGAAATGTATGATTTAATTAGGTGTCAGCTGTTTGTCAGCAGTCTTAAGCCTGAGTTGGCATTTCTATTGTTCATACCAACGTAATTTCTCGGCTATATGCCATTTTGTCGGTTATAAATTCACAGTCATTTATTTGCTCTTTGACAATTCCTAAGAATTGCCATTAAATACAATTCAAACCTTATAAAATTGGTTTGCGTTATAATTGTCGGTGAAATACTTGTGTTTTATAACAGACTTTTTGCTAACAGAATGTAAAGTATGATATATAGTATATAAAGGCACGTAGAACGAACCCGTTTACGTGAGAAACAAATATATTGCAATTATATGATTTGTCATATCGAATTCCAAGCTGCATTCAAGCACAATAACTTGTCTATATGTGTCAAAGCAACATACATATGCTATGTTTTCTAAATGCTTGAAAGGTTTGGGCCAAGCAATGGCTATGTTATTTAGAAAAGCAGTTATTGAAATTATAATTTTTTTCTAAGTGAATAGTGTGACTGATCGAAAATTTTATATTATATACTTTTACTGTAAAAAATAAGGCCCATACAATTTAATTTTTTACAATTTATTTTTAAAAAGAAAAATAATTATATTTGAAGGTTACTAACTCCCAATTGACTTACAGTGGAAAATGAATTGTCCTTCTCTTCAAAGTTCACTTCAAGGTTACAAAGGTTTTTTTCTCAAAAAGATATTTTATTTGTACGTAGGTTGCCTTCATATTTCGGGATCTGGCAACTCACAACTTTATACAAACTCGGAACGTTTTGATATACGATTGCTATTTGTGTTGTTTACAGTAACTAAAAAAATTCTTCTCTACCTTAAATGAAATTAAAAATCGAAAAATTGCGCGCTATTATTTTTTTACAACTTTCGACATGAATAAACGCATGAAGAGTGCGCAGAAAAACTTAGTTCAGTGTCCAGTGTTTATCGATGGTATGGTGAATTTGGGGAAGATCGTCCAAAATTAGTTGTTGTTCCGGAAACTATTGATGCTGTGCACAAATGTACAGATCTCAATACACTATTAATTGTTTTTGATTTGCCAAGCGCTAGAGACTGGCGAAACACACTAACTGTAATATTTTTGATAATAAATAGCCAGTTGAGTTATTCACTACTATAAAAGAGGTTCAAAAACGGCAAGAAAAAAATAGTCCCATATACATATGTACCGGCTATACCACATTAATGAGATGTCCGAATAATCCCTTGTTTCTAAATCAACCCATTAACATTGTTGTTGCTTTAAGATATAAAATTTTGTGCTTGAGAGCAGCACGTGATCATAGTGAGTAGAGAATCGAAACGACTATATTGATATAATGTTGAATTTTACTAGTAAAGAAATACATTAAAAACAATATTTAATCAAGTTTGACACGGACTGGCAAAAGTAAACATTTTCACGTATTTAAAAATCCTTATAATGTTTTTAAAAGCCTCATGGCTTTCCCTAAAGCGGATTTTTCCGTTTCGAAAACGAAATAGTCACTGGAAGCCAAATTCTGGCGAAGACGAAGCTTGGGCATTGTCAATTGTTTCGTAGCATTTATGTAGGTCCTTTAGTACTAGTCTGGTAGTAATTATATCCAAAATATTAACCAAAGGTTTTGGATCGATTCCTAAGAAATGTTACGTTGATATCCTATGTTATACCTCTGATGCTTACATGACAAACTTTCAAACATTGTTCCTTTAACTCTTTTAATGTTATTAATATAGAAGAATATACGACTCGCAAGAGATAAGTTTTCGATGACTTCAATGGTGATTTTACGTGCCACTGATATACTAATTTTCGTGGTAAAGTAAACTCCCCAAAACACTGCTACAACATTACCAATCATTGCGTATAATATCATAGAAACACACCCTATTTCAAGCATACTCCATTTAATTTTTTTTCTCGTTTTTTCGAGTTATAAATAAGCAGTTACTAAATGTACACTGATTGTTATATAAGGATTAAACTTCTTACAAAAAAAAAAAAAGATTGTACCAATTTAGAAGAAAAGTTTAGACCTGGTCATATTCGGTCAGCTGGTATATATTTCTGTAAAAATGATAGTCCGCAAAAAAGGGATCTTAAGAGAAAACCTGCCTCGGGAAATAACTTTATCATGTACTGATAAATACTCTGAGACGCCAATCTATTGAGAATTCCTTCATTTTAGCTGCACTGTAAAAATATTATATTATTAAAATCTGCTATTTTATATTCTAACTGAAACGTATATCTCGAACCCATTATTGTCGCACAAATAATGAATTTGCCATACACAAGTACCTGCTGCGTTCAGCTATTTACGTAGAAATGTCTATATTCCTTTTTTTATTAAAAACAAAATACAAATATTTGTTATGAAATGCACCCACCCATTTCTATAAATACTTGTATAATACACACGCTGAATTTTACATGTCTTATTTATTTTCATGCACATTGAGCACGTTGTGCACCTTGAAATGATGGCAAAACACAAAAAAAAAAAAAACACAAAGTAAATATTTCGAAAAAAATAAAATCATTTGCTTGCAATTAAATTGCAGAAAAATAATGCCAATAATGATTACATATGCATTCATATATAATAGAAATAGATTGCAAAACAAATGAACAAAAAATAATTAATACGAACCAATAAACACAGCATCAATCAAGCGCACCAAGCGTGATGCTCTAATTTGACAAAACGCTCACATTGCTGCAAAAGACATAAGACCCACTGCTTCGCTATACCATACATTTATGAATGTATAAATATGGTTAAGTACACGGTTATAGTTAAGTCTGCATGTACGTTGATGTGTGTGTGTGTGTGCAGTTGAGTTGCCACATGCAGCCGCAGTCGGGCGATGTATTTCAATGCCAAGCGGCTAGCCGCAGAGCAGCGCCACCTCAATGGACGATTCGAGTCATTTGAGTGCTTGGATATTGGTTGCTGCTAAATGCGATCATCAGCGAACGATGTGGTTGGCGGTTAGCGTTTGACGTGCTACTATGCGCAGAGCGTCCTTCGTCGCACTCTTTTATCATTAGAGCGCGCTATAAATATATATTATATATTCGTACATATTTTGTATGTTCTTATTTTTGCCAAGATGCTTTGCGGTGATTTTGGTTTGCTTTGTTGTGCCATTACGCTGATGCTGATTTGGTCCAGAAATGGCGCAAAACGTAAAAATAATAGCGTGCAATTATCTGTAACAGATGCATATAGGGAGGCATTTACATACGTGCGCATTGTGGCACTTGCATGCCTGGCGGAAAACAATCGAGTCTTAAACTGGAGTTCGGATTTAAAGCACTAAGCGCTAATTAGCTTGCAATCATGACATTTTCAGTGAAAACAGTTTGCGAATTTAGTTTTGCGATGTTCTTGGATATATTTATTCCAATTATGGCGACTAGCGTGAACATGTTCCAAAATTTGCATAAAATATAACATAACATTTTTAATGTATTATGTATTACTATCCCTTGTTATATTGGGTAGTCAAAAAAGTCTTTTTTTTTTCAACTTATATTTTTTTATATTTATAATGAACTTTAATGCATCAAACTGGTGGATAGAGACACAATTCCACTAGTGTAAAACTTTTCTGGTTTCTCGGTGAAAAACTGTGACAAGTAATTTTCACAAGGTTCTCTTGAAGCCAACTTTACTACATTAAGGGAGTTCTGCATTAACCGGGACGAATGGTAGTCCGATGGTGCAAGGTCAGTCTTATATGGTGGATACATCAGAACTTCCCTGCCAAGCTCTCCCAGTTTTTACTGAGTCATCAAAGATGTGTATGGTCTAGCATTGTCCTGATGGAATACGAAGCCATTTCTGTTGCTCAGTTCTGGCCATTTTTTCGATTGCGTGCTTTAATCTCATCAGTTGTTGATAGTAAAATGTAGAAACAATCGTTCGACCAGGCTGGAGCAGCTCATAGTGGATCTTTGCATCTTTTTCAATCCCACCAAACAGTCAGCATAACCTTGCGAGGCGTCAATCCTGGCTTTGCCATCATTTGTTGAGCTTCACCATACTTGGACTATGATCTTTTTCACACATTATTGTCGTAGTTGATCCACCTTTCGTCTCCTGTTACCAATCGCTTCAGAAGTGGTTCGATTTCATTTCGTTTCAGCAAAGAGTCGCAGATGTTAGTTTGGTCCACTAAATTTTTCACAGACATATCATGTGGTACACATTGAGCTTCGTTTTGTAGTCAGCCTTTTTTAAATGGTTCAAACCCGTGCTACTTTTATATCGAATTTTCCAGAAGGAAAGCGAGCGAACCATTGTTGTTCTACACCAACTGATACATCGTCTCCATAAGCTTCACAAATTTCATTGGTGGCTTGCATGGCCTTCTTTCCTTTTTTATACAAAAATTTCAAAATATTTCTTCATTAATTTCACTAATTTTTGAACAGCTGTAATTTTTTTTCCACTTCTCCGAATTTAATTTTTGGTTAAATTAAGCTTAAAATCTCACTTTCAACACTTTATGATATGACACAATGTGATTGGTAGCACTAGAGATATACGACTGCAACGACATGTATTGACAAAATACGGAAAAACTTTTTCGACTATATAGGTTATTATATCTGAAAGCGACTTTAATATTTTTTTGATGATACGTTAGTGTGCATTTTAGGTGACGATATGTACAGATATATATGTATATATTTCCAACCAACCAAGTATTCTCTTTAAATACAGAAAACCGTCCAAAAAGATTCTTAACTATTTTTTACTCTCGTTCGAGATCGAAATCAGTCTCTCTAAATAAATAACAGCTGCCTTTGCGATTTTGTCGAATTACTCCTATATGAACAGAAAAATAATATTACCATTTGCAATTCCAGCAGGGTATGCACTTCGCTGCAGTTGCTGCTCTGCAAATGTCTTGTGTGTCTGCTATCTGGTAAATTTGCGGACGCTTAACGCTTTGCCACCTTTATGGCCAACCAATGTGAACGTCACAGCAGCCTTGTTGTTGTTGCTCAATGTTAAAATGCCCAAGACTTTCAGAATATTTATGTTTATTTTTAACAATTCTTTAAAGCGTAAATAAATAAAAAAGTGCTAAAGGAAAAATAAAAATTAAGAATAGTAGAAATACTTAGTCGCCGGTACCAAAGCCATGTTGTTGGCTTGGTCCAGTGACTCCAACGCCTGTGGCGCGCGGCGAACTTACATTGAACTTAACATTGACTGCATGCGACTTACAGTGAACTCGCATCAAGTTATGCTGCACATACATGTAAACACATATTTTCGCTGTTGTTTTAATAAATATTATATAAATAAATAACTTTGCACACACACATACAAATAGTTAACTAGTTGTTGTTTTAGTCATTTTATTTTAACTTTAATTTGCTATTTAGTTGCTGTGTGGCAGCCGTACCTATATCTGTACACACACATCCATGCATACATATAGTACTAGTGCCCGTTGGTCACTGCGTTACGAATCTGTTTAGAATGAGGTCTCGGACATGACATTGTACCTTGAAATTGAAAACGCTTGTCAAATGGAATTGATGTCTGTTTCGTGTTGACTAAAGATACTCGCCAAATACGTGCATACATATATGTATGTGTGTGCTCATAGTGGCATACCTTATTGGCTTGTAACCCTGTACTTACACATACTCACTTGCCAACTTGTACCTTAAATGGTATTCAACTAATTTTCGTTTTATTTATTTTGCAATTGTATTTGTATATTGTGTTGTTTCGTAATCTGAAAAGTGGTTTGATTTATGTTGCACGGTATTCTTGGTTCGTGTTTTTTTTTTGTTTTTTGCTCTTCTCGTTTCTCTGGTCAACACCCATTTCTTGTGAAAGTCTGTCAGTGTTCTTTTTCAAATTAGATATTCATTGGTGCGGGTGTTGTCAGCTGTGTTTATACGTAAATATATGTTTGAGTATTTTATAATGCGACATATCATTGCCACAATCCGTGCAAGGCACGATTTTCCACTTGAAAAGGAATTTGTTGTTTTTTCTATTCTTCTGAAATAAACACTTAATTCGATTTGTGTGGCAATAATGCAAAATTGTCATATTTTATCATTAAATAATTCTATTTAGAACAAATGATCTTTAAGACGCATTGTGGTTGAATTTATGGTAAACTTATGAATAGCGCATAATATGTGGTCGTATTTGATTTATCATTGAATAATAATTATGTGGTGAAACTATTAAGAGTAGTATATATGACTTTGGTTTCAAAGAAACTTCAATTTGGAAAATTTCAAAGACATGAGAAATTAGATGACTTATGCTACACTATCTGATCAAAAGTGGCTGATAAAACAAACAAAAATAGAAATTTTAAGATTTTGTGGTATTAATTACAAGTTTCTATTATCGCCTACAAAATAGACACCTTTTTGACAAGCTTGGCAAGAATTACTCAAAATTTCCATACACTTACTATAAGCCTCGGCTGAGATGGCCGTCAGTGCCTACGGTGAATATTGATTTTTTCGGTTTCGGCTCATTTCGGCTAAATTTTGGATAATTTCTATGTTATATTCATAAACCTAAGGCTTGTGACCAGTAACGAAACGTTTAATGTTTTGAGCTATCTTTTGCGGTCTCTATTCGAAGTCTTCCCAACTGCTGCCCTACAATAGTATAAGGGGAACGATGCCTGGTTTCAATGAAAGTTTAATATAAAGAATAAGCCCCAAGTATTTCAACCTGTATCGATTGAAGAATAGAGTCTCCCAGCGAGAGGGGAGTAATATCAAGGTTTTGTATTTACTAGTACCATAAATAAAACTAGTTCAGATTTATTTGGATTTATGCCTAATTCATTTCTTTCTGACCATTCGGTATCTCTTGGGCTTTCTTTCGCCAAAAGAGCTACATTGTGTGCATAGGCAGCTTCATATCTAAAGTTCCATCAAAATCTCGTTCACCACTAGGACCCAAACGCCACTTTGCGGGGTGACTCCGCCACTCTTTATGGGATTATCTTCTACTTCAAACTTATTAAGATTTACAATTATAATATTGAAGGACATTCGAAAGTCAGAAAGGTATCCATAGCATATTCTTTGCAATATAAAGGCTCCCTCCAGCTATGACTTTACCGAGTGCAAGGCATACTGAGCACTCAATAGCCCTTAATCGCTCGTCTGCAAGGTCCGAAACTACTTCTTCCATAGATAGGTTTAGGGCAAAATGAGTAGTTGTAGCGACTCCTTACTATTCGCAGCCGGGGTAAGATTCTTTAAAAGAGTACGCCTAAATCTTTCGCAGAAGAATCTTTTGGAATACCTTTTGGCCATCCTAAGTTCAGCTTTACATAGCTTTATACACTGCCCTATCTGCATTAAGTCGGCGTTTACGGGCCTTGTTGAATAGTCTTGAAGATCTGCCACGCTCATCGGTCGCGCTAGCAGATATCATTGAGTTTATTGAAGAAGAATTGATCGAAGCTTCTTGCCGTAAAATTCCCAATCCTAAAGATTCTCTTGGTTTCTTTGACCGAACCTGCATGTTGCGCTACTCTCCTAAAGTTGGATCAGCCTTTATTTGTAGCCGTTTTCGGTTCTCTTTTCTCTATTTTATTTATACCAGTTATTTCTTTGGTTGGCTGTTTGACAAGGATTAAAAAACTCAAGTCTTCGGAGTTAAGGAATTATACTCACTTGGAAGTCAGGAATAAACCATTTTTGTGAATTTTTTTAAAGGAATAGTTTACTAATTAATTGAAATATCTAATTTATTATAACTAAATAATTTTGAAAAATTTTGCATTGCTTGTTCCCATAGCCAATCACCAGGAACAAATACGAAAGAAGGTGTCTGGCGATGAGGAAGAATTTTCTGCTTAAAATTATCTGAAATTCAAAAACCGAAAAATTATATAAAAACTTATTGCAATAGATAAATACAGATAATGATTGAATGACTCATCACAAGTTCCATTTTTGGCTAAATGACGGTATCAAAAAAAAAAGTATAACTTTGTGAAAACTTTACACTTCAGAGTAGCTTATACAATCAGATTTATTGTCAAAAATCGTACTCCTTCGCCCATTACATGATATAATATAAAACTCGTTTTAGGTTTTGAGATTACATAAAGACAAAAAAGTACTTCATTTCATACAAATTCCTTCATATCTCCGAAACTGTTTGCCACAGCAATTTCTAACTTCAAGAGAATATTTTCAAGTAGTGTACGCAGACTCGTTATATTATATGCGAAAAAAATCGAGTTTTTGAAATTTAGGAATGAATATATCTCCTTATGATCGTTGCTTCCCCTGTGAGATGGATTCAAGAAATAAATTTCGGGAACACATGAATAAATTGTGGTTTTTAGGCGAATATCTACAATTCAAAAGATCTAATAGGGATAGGGTAGGTAAAATCTTTCAAATTTTCAGGTCACGCAATTGAAACGTAAATGTTAAATGTTTTTTCTTAAAACTGTTTCGGAAACAAATTGGTCACTTGGGAATGCTTTTCAGTTGCATTTTCAATATTAAAATGTATGAAAACTCTCGATTCCTTCATTTTATTGGTTGCATTTACAGTTACAGTTACATATTTCGAACTAGTTTTCAATTTTTTTAAAGGAACTTTTGGAATATTTTTTATAAACTGGTAGGTGATGTCTCACTTTCAATTGAGAACCTTGACAAAATTAGTTTCTTTATAAAATTATTTGCTTTTGGTCTTATTCTTATTTTCCTAATAAAATGTTAAAATGTCAATAAACGAATTACAATCTTACTCAAATGATTTCTAATCATATTTGTCTGGTGATTGTTCATATTTTTCTCCCAATAACAACCATTATAAATAAAAACTCACTTACACCAGTTTATATATATTAGTATATGTACATTTATCTACTACTTTGGTATATCTCTGCTCAATATTGTTTAAGTGCTCTTTTCAATTCGTCAACCATTCACTGATTTTGGATTAATTGGATAAATTGTGTTGCTTCCGCCACGCTTGTTCAAATGTCAATGCATGTAATACGCCTTATCAATGCGCTGAAGAAATAAAAGCGGCAAAAACTATAAACTAATAATTGTACAACAAATAAACACAATTGAATTACAGTTAAAATTGTGTTATGCAGTTAAAAAGCGCTACCGACTATCAAGTGGCTAACGATTCAATTGGCCAATCGATCAGTTTTAGTCACATGACAATTGTTTGTGGGTTTTCTTTTTTTCTCTTTGTCGCAAATTTATAACAATATAATAAGCTAACAAACACATGTCATACATATTTTGGCCGATGTCAAATGATAACTGTACAGGTTGGCATTTTCAAGTGACCGCAGCAAATCGCATTACTTAACTGCGTAGATGTAAAACTAAGTAACGAAACATATTTTTTTAAATAAGTTATTAATCACAATTGAAATCTGTCTCAAAAGTCTACATACATTTCCAATTGTGTCGGCGAATGGTTCTTTACGCCTTTGTTCCTCGATGGTTTGCGTTTTTAAGCTGGCTACTTGCGCTTCAATTGCTTTTTTTCAGTTAATTAATCATTTTAAAAAATTGCATTATGCCTGATAGGCATAAAATGCTTGGGAATTGTGGAACGTAATCAATAAAAGCCAATATTAATACACTTTCGATAATTGGATTGTTTTAGTTGCTCACGCCTCTGTTGGTGTGGTTAAGGTCATGCGACTATTACGGTCCTTAACTTGAAGTACACTCAATTAAAAATATCAATAAACATTTCCTATGCACTTCAAAGTAAATAATAAAACTGTTATTTATGAAGTAATTGGGTAATAATTAAAAATTACAGTCTACTAACCCCCGTGGGTGGAAGTTAAAAGCTGCTAATGGTTTTTTATACGTCGCTGTGTGGGCTTTACTTTCAATCAGTTTAATGATCTAAATCATGCTGGTTAATAAAATGTTTTTTGTAATTGTTTTACAAGTTTGCAAGGAATCCACAAACAAAATTGACCGAACAAAAAACTCTTTTCGAAGCCGAACAACCAGGTTCAGCTTTTTGCTTTGCCAGGTTTAGCTTTCTGTTTTGATTCAGGATCATGGTGATAGACTCAAGTCTCATTCATAGTAATCAATCGACGCAAAAAATTCACTTTATCCTTTTTAAAACGCTCAAAATGTTACTGAGAAAGTCGCATTCAAATATGTTTTTGTTCCATAGTTAGCGAATGCGGCACCCATTGTGCACAAAGCTTCCTAAAACCTAAAATCTCACTTAAAATATAGCTCACAGCGCCTAATGAGATGTGTAGAGCCTCCACTAAATGTCTCTCAGTCCATCGATGATCTTCCAAAACCGCATCCTGTGTTTTGGCTATAATTTTTGGTGTTGATGTCCTTGTGGATAGTCGCCAAGGCTTGTATGACCACGTTTAAATCTATCTACTGTTCTAATTGTAAGTTTCATTATACACTTTAAAAATTCGTTCATGAATTTCTTTTGGTGCATCGTCTTCAAAAAATAAGAACGTTATCACTGGATTTTCTATTTTGTCCATTGTAAAAAAATACTGTGACAAAGAACGAATTGACATATTGAAATGAAAGTTCACATACGTTTATATGAAGAGTGTACCAACGAAACAAAAATAATTTTGGGCTAGTACAACGCTCTCTCTTATCAAATGATACAACTTATTGAACAACCTTATAGTGCATCCTTCTACTTTTTTATAAAATCCTTGATTTAACGTTTTGACCACACGATTTTAAACTACGAGTCATATTCGGAATAAAAAATACATCTGTGCCTGTATAAGTCTACTTATCGATTTCTGTCACGATATGCCGTGTACCAATTGTTTTCGAATTCCGCAAATGGAAACAAAGGCATGGCAAATGACTCGCTATTAGTTATATGTATTTTTCGCTAATTAATCGGCAATTAAGAAATAACGGCAAAAGTGAAAAATTGCTTGTTTATGCCAGTATAACAGTAAAATACATGCAACAAAACGGAATAAGGAAAAAATAAATGGCTAAAATTAATTTCATAAATGTCTTAAGACATTATTAATTGGTCGAGTGTTAAAAACGGATTACAACTTTTTTCAATGTTTTGTATCTAAAATGCTGAATGGACTTTATTTGTGTAATTAGTTGCTTTGAATTCAACCAAGAATACATGCTTGAGAAATATAAATCTCAAAGTAATGCGAAATATGTCTATTAGACTTATTTTTGTTGTTTTGTGAGGCTCAACAAAAGAACACGAATTTTAATGTATTTCTTAAGGAATTAAAATAATAATTATAACTGTATTTGATGTTTGAAACGGTATAACATATAATATTTTAATTCATGTTTAATATTCTTAAAGAGACTTAAAAACAGAAATTCCAAAAATTTTTATTAGAAGCAGATCTTAATTTGTTATATACCACAGCTCATTATATTGAGAAATATGGTTTTGTTTATTTAAGATTTGATTATTAGCTATAGATATTTTGTGATATATGTATATATAATATAAAAATAGGTTCTTTCTTTATTATTTTTATAATAGATAAATTCGGTTTGCTCTAATTCGAGATTTTGTCTAAAATTTCCGTCCGATTCATGCTCATGATGTTTAAAATAAAAACATGGATTAATTACAATATTATATTATTAGATATTTTATTAATAAATTCTGTATACATAATTCCTGGAAAGTAATGTTCTTTCACAAAACTTCAATATCAAAAGACTTAAGAAACGAACTCGATCAAGAATTTCTTTGAAATTTATTCATTATCATTTGTTTATTTATATATGTAAAGTACATAAAATTAATTAAAACATTTTTTTCATAGCGTTTTATGTACTTAAGATATAGGGGGGAAGGCCGTGTCCTCATCGCCATGATTGTGGTCATCTGAAAAATAAAACAATGATGTATTCTTGTTTAGCCCGAATGTCACTATCTCTAGAAGTTGTGAAACTGAATAAAATATTTCTTTAAAAATAGCGGTTATAGTTTGATTTTTTTAAATATTTTTTTAATTTTGCCGAAGTTTTTTTAATGTTTAAAACTTTCATTATTTCTTGTTTCATTTGCTCTGCTCATTAGAACTCTAGATATAACGTCTATCACATAAAAAAAAAAGTAGTTTCGAGAAAAAGGCGTTTTCAGCTTCGCCCCCACAACTCAAAACTTCAAAAAAATTTCAATTTTGAAAATTTCATTCAGCGATTTTTATTAATGTTTTTTTTTTTTATATATTTTTAAATATCTAAACTATCTAATTATGAAAAAATTCGATTTTTTCAAATGTCGGCGTCGAAGGTTGAGTTTTTCACAGAACTAGGAATTAACAAAAGACTTAAGACACAAACTCGAGATTGAACTTTCTTAAAAGCTATATGGCTGCTCATTTTTGTTCGAATTATTGCAAAATAAAAGATGTAAGGTAAAAAATTGATTTTCTCAAGCTATCTGACCTCCATATATTCCATACATATACATTATATTGGGTAGTCGAAAAAGTCTTTTCGTATTTCTATTCAAACTTCAACTTAATTTTTTTCATATTTATACTAACAAATAAATAATGAAATGTGTACCATTTTGGTCGACCACGTTTTTCCATTTTTTTGCTAGAGACATTATTACATCAGTGTAGAACTTCATTAGCGTAAATCGAAATTTCCAGAACGGAAGCGAGGGAACCATTGTTGTGCTACACGAAACTTCACAAATTTCATTGGTGGCTTGAGTGGCATTCTTCCCTTTTTTATACAATATAGCGAATTTCTTCATTATTTTTACTCATTTTTGACCAGCTGTAACTTTTTTTCAACTTCCCCGAATTTAATCAATTAAATATAGATTAAAATCTCAAATTTCCAACACTATATGATATGACACAATGTGATTGGTAGCACGGGAAACTACGACTGCAACGCCATCTATTGACAAAATACGAAAAGACTTTTTCGACTACTCAATATTTCACTTACAGCTACTTGTTTGTTATACCAAATTTTATATATAATAATTTATACATACATTTGCATTTGTATCCAGTACAAACTAAATTTTCTACATTGAACTTGAATTAATGCTAATTAACCGTGTGAAACAAAGTTTTTCTGACCAAAGTGTTGTAAATTTTTTGCTAATGTCATCTTATTTTTGTTTAGTTTGAGCAATGCATAAAACTAATTTACATAGTTTCATAAAACTGTTTATAAATTCAGCCACAACTTTGCCGCTATTCATATCGCACACCACACAGCTGCTAATGATATATCTATTACCCAATTGGTTGCTTAAATGGCAACGCCATAAGTGGCAACAACGACACTGCACACAGTTTGAACTTGGCCTTTGTTCGGCCAGCCAGATGAATGTGCATATAACGGCCTAAACAAAAGTCAAGCTGCCATTTTGCTGCTTACCACTAGTGGCTGAAAGTACTAGCATATCACCGGCCAAGCACCAAATAATGCTTAGAAGGAGAAAATAAACTAACTCTGCAATGAAAAATTAAACTCAACTTGCAATAATTGCAATTCACTGTGGGTATTTTATGCTAGGGCGCGCCACATACTCGCCTTCCATCGCTGTCACTAATATAATGCGCTTAACCATCAACGTGTTAGGCTGGCGTGTATATGCTTATATACAGTTATGCTGCCGCAGCATTGCCAATTCATATATACATCATTATCACCTGCCAGTGAGCGGTTGCCTCGTCACTAGCTCCGCCAAAGCTGCCATTTACTTGGTGTTTTACAATCTTTCATGTGATTTTTGTTGTTGTTTATAATTCACAATTCATTTGTGCAAATCAATCGCGCGATCTGAGCAATGTTACAATTTGCTCACCTTCCGCACCTTCTACGTACATACGTGTATATAATAGACACGCCAATTTTTCTGCTGCCGTTCAATGTCTTCGGTGGATTTTATAACGGTATTGATGTGTGCGAGTTTCTAGTTTGTTTTACAGCCATTCAATTTATTTTTAAAGAATTTCAGTCAATCAAAACTAATCAGAATTGTACCGCTCTGTGATTGGATAGACATATATAAAAATGTTATAGTCTTGCTAATTGTGTTGCTGAGTAATGAAAAGAGTCTTAAAAGTAGCTTTGGATCAAATTGTATTTCCATTTATTGCACGCAACAATTTTAATTGGCGCCGCAACACTGACACCTTAGCAAATCACGAATATTATAATATTGTATGATATTGTAAAAAAAATATTTTGTAAACAAAAACAAGAAACAAACTTAACTGAGGTCTGCCTTAGCTAAACTAAAACTCACAGCTGCATTTTTCTGCCATAAAATATAGTTTAGTCAAAAAAGTCTTTTCGTATTTCTAATCAAATTTGACTTAATTTTTTTTTTTATTATGAACTTTAATTAAACATGTGCCATTTTTCTTTTTGCTATTTTTCTGGTAGAGACATTATACCATCAGTGTAAACCTTTTCTGGTTTCTCGGCGAGAAACTGAGACAAGTAATTTCACAGACTTTTGCTGAAGCCAATTTTACTCCATTAAGGGAGTTCTGCATTGACCGAAACACATGGTTATTCGATGTGTAAAGTCAGGACTACATGATGGATGCATCAAAACTTCCCCAACTCTACCAAGTTTTTGGCGAATCATCAAAGATGTGTGCGGTCTATGATGGAGGAGGAAGCTCTTTCTGTTGATCACTTTTGGCTGTTATTTTTTTTCGATTGCTTGTTTCAATCTCATCAGGTGTTGACTGTAAAATGTAGAATCATGTATGACATGGCTGGAGCAGCCAATAGTGGATGATTCCTTTACAATCCCACTAAACACTCAACATAACCATTCGGGGCGTCAATTCTGGCTTCCGGGCAATTTGCTGAGCTTCACTTTGGTATTTTTCGCAATTTATGGTCGTAGTTGATCCACTATATTTACCATTCGCTTCAGAAGTGTTTCGATAGCCAGTATTTTTTTAATGGTTCAAAATCGTTTGATGATGAATATTAAGTTCCTTAACTATGTCATGGCGGCTTATGTGACGGTCCTGGCCAATCTTCTCCATAATTTCATCGACTTTCACATCGAAATTTCCAGAACGGAAGCGAGCGAACTATGGTTGTGTTACACGAATTGGAACAGCATCGTCCCCGTAAATTTCCCAAATCATTAGTGGCTTGTGGGGCATTTTTTTCCTTTTTTTTATATAAAAACTTTAAAATACAGCGAATTTCTTCATTATTTTCACTCATTTTTGAACAATTATAACATTATTTATATATCTACATATACACATTTTAAAGGGTCCGACAATTTCCTCTGGGTGCTACGTGCTTCGTGGCAAACTTAATGTACCATGTTCAGGGTACAATTATATGTGTAACTTTGGTATAGTGCAGTAATGTAAAAGTTTGCACATGCGCACAGTCGAAAACACTGCATTTTGCGCAATTGTGCAGTCTTTTTGCCTTTCAGGCGTTTTTCCGCAGTGCCTTTCAGCTATTCAGCTGTCGAAATTCGGAAGCAGCTCCCATTGAAATCGCATATTGTACATTTCTATGGGTATTTTCATTGAGAGTGCATAGACATATACACACATGTATCGCATATTGTTATACTTTAATATTTTGCGTTTTCATAAATCAATTGGGTAGTTTTCAGTTCATTGCCGCCAGCTTTCGGTTATTGCACTTCAAAATTGAAAGTGTGAACATTTTTTTTTTTTTTTTTTTTTTTTGAATAATAGTATATTAGAGATGGTAAATATGAAGCCATATTGTGGTGAAAATAAATTCGGAAATAGTTTCCTCCTTTCATGAGTAAGTCGTATCAAAAGCTCAACAAAAAAAAAAAAAACTCAACTTATGCCCGACAAGTTATATGCAGTTTTCTTTTATTTATGCAAAATATGTGCATACAATTTTGTGTCATTTGAATTTCCGCTCAATATTTCTTATTATAATCTTCTATTTTATTATTCCGTTAAATAATCTTAAACCCCACAATACGTTTTAAGCTGTAGGAAAAACTGCTACATATATATATGATGTACAGAGTTGGGCCTAAAACAATGCCCTGTAGTACACCAGCCAGCCCTTATCTGTCGTTCATCAGATATCATATTTCCTACTTTAACCACAAACTGTCTATTTTTTTTTAAATGAGACTCCAATATACAATTCTTAAGGTAGTATTCTTTTAGTCTTAGCCTCTCTTGCTTCATTTTATCAAACGCCTAAGCCACGACTAAACATGTAGCCGAACTGTACTCTTTGTGCTCAAATGATTTTCTTATTTCGTTCCTAATTCTATTTACTTTTTCAATCGTGCTATGTTTTGCCCGAAATCCGATTATATTATTGCCGTGGAGAAAAGTAGACATCTTTGATAGTAAAACTTTTTCAAATATTTATTATTTATTATGACTCTAATACTTTCAAAAGGTGAATTCTTAAAAAACTTGACAGCTTAAAGTTGTTCTTTGATTTACAAAACAATTAGCCTTTTCATCGTCACTTCGAGCCCAATTTCCACACAAGTCTCTTGTAGACATGTTAAAGCCGACTGGTGGCTTCACGGACTTTTGGACTTTTTAGATACAACTTCTTTATATACATTTTAGTGTTTAACTCTTTTTCGTCGCGTTTAAGTGCTTTCTTAAGTTACGTATAGCAGATTTTTGATTGAAGCTTAGTGGAATGGGAGAGATTTATCTGCTTTTCTATTTACTAGTAATTTGATCTAAAGTGTATATGTATAATAGTAATATTATAGTTACGTTCAGTAACAGTGAATATTAGTTATATACCGCATACAGTTGAGTTGGTAGTTGCCCTTCCGCATATTTTATTAATTACTTTCTTAAACTCTTTTTATAGCAGCAAAAAATTTCCAAATCAGAAAAATGATCTTGAGCAGTTGTTCTAAACTGTTTTGTAAATTTAAGAGTTTAAATACTATGTATATATTTCAAGAAAATACTTATACTTGATAGCTTTTCAGACTCATCATAATTTCAAGTATTAGTCAAAATGAAATTTAGTAATTTCACAACGAAGGTCAATTATACTAAACATACCTTTTTTAAATTGAAATGAACGTCATTGTTTCCATTTCTTTATTTTGCGTTTTACGATTTATGTCAAAGCTTTGGCTAATGCTGCCAATTACTTTGAACATTGCTTTTCAAAATGTGCACATAACCTTCAGTACTGCCTACTAAATTGTACTGCCTTGGCATATCCTCTCATGTTTATCTTCAATAAGTATCTCTCCGCTGGGAATTTAATTTCTGATTGGAAATTGACATGCATTACTCCTATGCTTAAAGGTGGTAGAAAGGATGTTGTCTCTAATTACAGGCCTTTTTCTAAACTTTCCACTATTTCGAAAATTTTTGAGTGCTCTGTTAAAAATAAATTATTTTTTGCAGTAAAATCAATAATTAAAGTCAATCAGCATGGGTTTGTCTCTGAGCGCCCCACTGTGTCAAACTTAGTGGTTTTTAGCGATAATTTTATGTTGGCATTCTCCGCTAGATTTCAGGTAGATTGTGTCTGCGCAGATTTCTCTAAAGCCTTTGATAAAGTATCACACCATATTCTAGTTCAAAAATTATCATCTTTAGGGTTTCACTCGGTCTTCTTGCAATGGATTAAATCATATCTGCACAATAGACGATGCGTTGTCAGTGTCGATGGAGTGTCATCTGATTCATTCATCGCGTCGTCGGTAGTGCCACAAGGGAGCGTCTTGGATCCACTTCTCTTTGTGCTGTTTATCAATGACATTTCCTGTTGCTTCTCTTTCGCTAACTTTCTTTTATATGCAGATGACTAAAAATTTCATATCAAAAACTCACAAGATGTATTCAAACTCAATTTGATATTGATAATTTTTATGATTGGTGCCTAAAATCGTAGCTTTTTCTGAATCTAGATAAATGCTCTGACATCTCTTTTGGTAGGGGATCATCTTATCTTTAATTCTAATTGCGTCCTAAAATGCGTTACTGAAACCAAAGATCTTGGAGTAATCTTTGACAACAGATTTTCTTTCAGTAATCACATCAACTACATCACTTCAAAATCATTTTCTGTGCTTGGCTTTGTCCGTCGAAATGCTTTAAATTTTTCCGACACCTATACGTTAAAATTACTGTATACATGTTTTGTTTGGTACATTTTGATTTACGCAGTGTTGATTTGGAGCCCGTATTGCATATCGTCAATTAATAGGATCGAGCGTGTTCAAAAGATTTTTCTTAAATTTGCTCCCCGCTCCTTAAATTTTGTTGACCCAATACCATCGTATAGTACATCTCGTTTATTGCTTTTATATCTTAAATTACTGGAAAATCGACGGTCTGTTCTCTCCCTTTCATTTGTCTTCAATGTAATTAATGGATGTATTGACTGCCACTATTTATTATGGAAAATTAATGTCAATACTCCTCAGCGTTGTCTCAGATCTATTCCTCCATTCTATTATAAAAACAAAAGTAGTAATTTTGCTGAATATGCTCCTCTCAAGCGTGCTATGCGTGAGTTTAACTCGATTTCCGAGAAAATTCTTCTAAATTTTTTTCACTCTAGGGTATCCTTCATTAATACCCTCAATTCTGTTTTTTAGTTTCAGTTATCTACTTATGTAATTGTAATTAAATTATTTTTAGAGTTCTAATTTGCATCCTAATTCTCCATTAGCCTGTAAGAATTAGTGTTCATAGACTTAACTAAAAAAATAAAATCCTGTTATAGTAACCACCTCAGGTATACTGGCAACTCTAAATCAGTAGCTTCACACAATGGGGATGTAATTGCTAATAGTTTTCCATCGAGAAAATCTGTGCTTTAGCGAACTTGATCACTAGTCTTTTTGAGTTTTTCATTTTTTCTTTTGCTTTAAATGATTTTGATACTAAATAATTTTGATGTAGCTATCGCTGTCTTTTTTTTAATAAAATTTTGATGAAATTTTAACAAAACTGTTGGGATGTAATAACAACAATACGATTTTTCGTTAATTTTTTTTGATGGTTATATAGTTTTCATATAACTTCTAAGAGTATGGTAATGGTAAAAAGTTACCAAAATACATACAAATATCTAAAATGAATAAGATCCGACTATGTTTGAGGATTATCGATTTATCGTAAAGTTCTGATGTTAAGAAATACTGGCGATTATCGAAGTAATCTAACTAAAGTTGCGTTTTTTGGTCAGAAAATAGATATGGACCTAGTGTGATAGTCCAAAAACAGGATATTTAGAAATAAAAAATATTAATAAATTTTTTGGAAATTTGTTTGGCATATTTATTCTAATTTTAATAACAAACAATATTATTTTTAGTAAATATAAAATAAAATAGTATTGGAGTTGCATGCGATCTCTAACAGCGCTAAAAAAGGTTCTCTCCACTGTTGCAGGGATTCCGGCCTTCCCCGTTAGTGGTTATTGTACAGAGAAGTATGAACAAAACATACAGAAAGACTTTGATTGCGATAGGATCATTGTCTCGTGATTTTATAAACTGATGGAGCGCATTGAAATAAGTTGTTCTGACTCAAATATTATTTGAGATATCGATTTAAATTTTGAGTATGTTATTTTTGATCGACATGTGAACGTTAGTTATGCCATTAAGAAATAATAATCTAATAAAACTTCTAATTAACTTCTATGATCTAAAAAAAATTTGTTCTTAAATTATTTCTTTAACATTTTTTAACATCATCTGTGACATAGGATTTCAAATAGGATATTTTTTACTGTTTTTAGATGTCTAATTAGGAATTGCTAAAAAACATAAATAAGATTATCTATGTAAATAAAGGGCAATAATATTTCAACACCGTTCACAGAAATATTTATTTCATTACCGAACACATATGAATCGGTGATTTTCCCACATAAATTGAGTCAACCTCATCCACTTATTGACAGCGAAGTGGAGCAGTTTGTTAAACTGTCATTTCAGTCATGACATTGATTGTTTCCCACTAAATGGCTTGGCGATTCAATTCAAATTTTTTCATTGCTCTGCATAATTTTCCATATATTTATATTCAACTATGAACGAAAATCAGTATATGGTATTAATGTTTATATTTATACATATAAACAAACTGAGCAGCAACCCAATGAAGTTTAAAACAATTAAATCCTATATTAGCAACTACAAAACATTCAAAGAAATATTGGGGGCGAAACAGCATGAGAAATCAAAGGAAAAAAAAAATTGAAAAAATGGAAACTCATGACAACTGAATGGCATTTGACAGGCGAATAGTTGCTTATAGGCGCGTCCACAGCCACCAGGTGCCAACGAGTAATTTGCTGTTGGGTGTTAACATTGCGTTGCACACTTTTCAAGTTCATTTAAATTAAAGAAATATAGTACACACAACTGCGCATATTAGTTTATTATAGGCTTCATAGCAATGCATCATATACTCTACTGAGTTGACTTATAGTATAGCATATGTAAATATGTATATAAACCTTGCTTACTGGGTGTTGAGATAAAAATGCAATACGTAGTAACAGCGGGGGTCTTGAGAGAATTAATTTAATTAAAAGCATACATAATCGCATTTAATATGACTTGACTCAACATCATGCATATATGTATGTATATATGTTTGGCATTCAATTAAAATGCGTTTTATATTGCTGACAAATGCTGGTATTTACTGAAAAACTACTTCGGTGCGGCATATTTTGCTTAATCAAATTAAAGAGTCTGGGCTTGGCCACACACTGCGAAAGCAATTTTGCCAATTATTGTCATTAGTAATAACAATAGAATCCTTGTCGGCAGCACGCATACTAAACCTTGCATCGGAAATAGTTTTGATGATGAGTTTGCCGGAAACTATGACATTTTATAGAAAAATAACCTCTATATACATATGTATATGCATATATCTCGGTGTACGCAGGTTTTTCCCATCGCACATGCGTCATTGTAGTTGTTACAACAAATAGTGAACAAAAGAAAATTGGATTTTCTATGACTAATTGTGGTTTATTTTTTGTGCGTATGATTTATTTTTATACTCTGGGTTTTCTAAAATTGTTGCATCATATGTGACTAAGGTAGGCTATTCTGTCGGTATGAATCGTATGTACATCAACTATTGCATGTCTATGACGGAATGACTGAGTATTAATTGTTAAAAAGATTGTGAAAAGTTATTTTTATGTTTATGAAAAAGTTAAAGAAAATCGTTAATATTTTATATAAACAAGGTGCGTTCCAAAGTAAACGGGACTTTTGGAATCTAGCGCCTCCTGGTATGTCGACTAATATAGAGTTAGAATCTGCTATCTTTATCGATTATCCAGTGAGAATTTCATGACATTTCATTGATTGGAAGTGAAGTTACTGCTTTCTAAGTGTCAGCATGTTTGTGTTATCGGTGCGAAAATGATCTTCGACAAAGAGTCACATTAAATTTTGTTTTAAAATTGGTAAAACTTTTACCGAAACGTTTCAATTGATGAAACGAGTTTATGACGATGATTGCCTATCCCGTAGAGTGCACGAGTGGTTTAAAAGATTTCAAAATGGTCGTGAGGACATAAATGTCGATCAAGATGTGGGTCAATCAAAATCCGTGATCACCGAAATTCCATCGAAACAGTGCTTGAATTCATATCCAAAACATCGATTTGTCGCATTTTGACCGAACATTTGGGCTTACGAAAGGTGTGTGCGCGGTTTGTTCCGCACAAATTGATTGACGACCAAAAATTGCTCAGAATCCAGCAATCGAAGGACGATTATTTGACCAAAAATCACTTGTTAACCATTAACCACTCCCGTATTGACCCCACATCAGGTCACCGTGCGACTTCTTCCAAGAAAGATAAGCGTTATGCAGACGTAGAGATTGTAAAGGCTTGCACCAGCATACTGCCGGCCATAAGGGTCAAGGAGCTTTTGGATCGTGCAAGAAGCTGAATTGAAGCCAATTTATTTTATTCAAAATAGTCTCTTATTTTGAATAAAATAAATAGTCTTTTATTTTGAATAAAATAAATTGATTTTGCCGAAAAAAAATCCTGTTTACTTTGTAACGCTCCTTGTACTTTATGATTTCAGTTCAAAAATTGCACTGCTCTGTGCAATGTTTCGAAAATATTTCTGTATATCTCAAATTATAATAGACCTTTTTATCAACCCTGCAGTCATTATGCTATTTTTTATGTTAGGTGTCGAGTCGGGTTTGTTATGAATGCATTTGCTGCGTCCTTCACTCATAATGTAGTAAAGTTGCCACAATGCCTTGACGATATTAAAAATATCTGAGGGGTTCTTCCTAAAAACTAGACTGCCTTGTTCAAGAGCAACAATCAGTATAACCCATATATTAAATTAGTGTTCTCTCGTATTAGCTCTGTGTTCTGGTTTTGACATATTTCTTTCTTTTTTTGAAGTTTGAAGTTTTTTTTTTTCAAATGATTCTTACATGAATTTTTTGAAAACATGCTCAGATATTATTTTGGTATTTGTGAATTATATAGACTTTTATCAAAAACGGATAAAAGGTATTTTATGTCCGTCCCCTGGTTCTAAGCTACCTTTCCACGAATTTTCAGCCAACTAACACTACTTTCTTTTATATACACTAGGGAGTGTTTTTTTTTGAACTATGCATTTTTTCAATCCCATTATGAGATTTCTTTGGAAATAACCAATCAAAACTCCCTGGACCAAGAAATGTAAAAATTTTCCATTGAAAATACACGAAAATCGTGATTTTTTTCTTTAAATTTCTATTGCTCAGAGGCATTTTATGGTATCGCTTTGACTTTAGACACATATTCCTCTGAATTTCACACTCTACAAAAGTGTCCACGAAATTCGCAATTTTTTTTTATATATCTCGTAAATGACAAGAGCTATAGAAAAAGTGTACATGACAAACTTTAAGGAAATTTTATTTGCTACAAAAATAAATAATAATGTAATAAAAAAAATATTATTACAATATAATAGTTTTAAAACTAGAGTCGAGTCTTCGACAAGCGGGATTTTTTTATTTTTTATTTTAGCGGACTTTCATGAATTTACGATAATACTTTTTATAATTATTTTTAACATTTAAATTACAAGTTGAAATTTAAGAAGTAACCATTTATTTGAAAGTGCATTTATCGCCATCAGAAATTGAGCAATGCGCACACTAAACCGCGTTTTGTTGTAGTCAATGGAGTGCCGGCGCATAACTAGACCTGACTGGCAAATGCCTAGAAGTACAACTAAATCAACGTCGGTGCGCGCACTTTTCAATAGAGCTCTCTACTTTTGCTTGTAGAACACTTTGTGTTCATTTGCTGCACTGGTCCGTGCCGTCACTGCCTTAAGCGCCACCATCGCCACACAACACCGGCCACAGCATCAGCAGCAACGCCTTGCGTGACCCTCTGAACTGCTCTACATTAATTCGCCAGCCTTCTTTGCTGTGTTCGCCTTCAACCTTGCTTCGTTAAGACTGTTCGCGTTACTTTTTTCTTTCTTAAACAATATCTTAGATAAAATTAGCTTTGCTTGAATTTATTTATTTCCATTTTCCTACGACTATTTCACATTGTCCGGTTGGGGATAAATATTTCAGTGTGATCGGTGGGCACTTTTCGATAAATTTTTTATTTGCTGCTCTTGTTGTTTTTCTTCTTATTGTATTTGTTTCCAGTTGCTATTGTTTGTGTATGTATATTTTCTTGTCTTGTATGTTTGCTTCTTGCGCAATTCTTTTGTTTATAGATTGTTTTATAAAATTAAAACAAAAAAGGAAGAATTGATCATAGCGATAAAATCTTTATTTTCTACTCGCATACTATCTTATAGGCCAAATTGTTGCTAGATAATATTTGACTTATTTTGCTGTGCCTATTTGCTGTAAAGCACTATAAATTTGGGCTGCCATAGGAGATGAAACTATGTTGTAGCCGATCAGTAAAAAATAAATTTTTATTTTTTTTTTCAAATTACTTTAATTTACTACACGTACATATGTACAATTTATCGAGCACTTCTCGCGAAAATAACAGCGAAATTAAGCCGATTTTCGTTTTTTTCTTATGCAACTATACTATACTATATGTCCAGCAATTCTGGAACTTCAAGTAAGAAATATAAATAAAATACCTGAAACCGTAAACGTATGAATACGATTCTGCCGAATGAGCATAGAAGGTCTAATAAAAGGAAATCCATTATTTTTGAATTTAGTTGACGGTTTACTTTAATATAAGCAGAGATATTCGAAATGGACATTGTTTTGTTCGATAATTTGAAGATAACTTTCCGTTCCATTGGAAAACTGAGACGGTAAATTTTCACACGTTTCTTTTGGAGCTAATTTTTTACCAGCACAAACATTCAACACACATAGTAAGAGGTAGTCTTCTTTGATACCAGATGCAATATATAACTTCAATGCATAAGAACATCTCAGTCAATCTTCCGAAATTTCTGCTCAGTCACTTTCGATGTAAGTGGGTTGGCAATGTCTTGATGAAACATAACTTCTATCCTCTTGGTAAAATTTGACCGCATCTGGGCGATTTAAGTGGTAAAGTTATTGACGGTACAGGTGTGAATAAAGAGTTTGGTTTTAGAGGAGCAGCTCATGTGAGACAATTTCCGTCCAGTTTTACCAAAAATACAGCAAACCCTTCCTGACAGTCAATCCTGGCTTGGCCACCGTTATAGATTACTAAAGCCATCTATGGAATAATAATAACAAAACACCAAAGTATTATGTAATTATACTCTCGCAACAAAGTTGCTAAAGAGAGTATTATAGTTTTGTTCACATAACGGTTGTTTGTAAGTCCTGAAACTAAAAGAGTCAGATATAGAGTTATATATACCAAAGTGATCAGGGTGACGAGTAGAGTTGAAAGTCTATCTGTCCGTCCGTCCGTCTGTCCGTCCGTAAATAAAGATATTAAAATGAAATTTGGCACAAAGGATCGCACTAGGGAGGGGCATATTTGGACGTAATTTTTTTGGAAAAGTGGGCGTGGGCCCGGCTCCTACTAACTACTATAGCTATGTCAACCAAACTGTATAGAGTCGTTTCTTTTGGGCATTTCCATATACAGTTCAAAAATGGAAGAAGTCGGACAATAACCACGCCCACCTCCCATACAAAGGTTATGTTGAAAATCACTAAAAGTGCGTTAACCGACTAACATAA
>NW_017537590.1:0-16771 GCF_001853355.1 Bactrocera latifrons
GGTTGGGTGGCCCGGGGCCCATGATTATTATTTCTACACACTCGATTCACTTGTTTAGAAAACACTTGTAGGAAAAACGATATGGTATAGTTATAAAACAAAGATTTACTAAGCAAACACGTGCACGTAAGACGGATGTGTACHGAGCGAAATACGCAAAAGATAAGCCGAAACACGTCTACACAGAGCGAGCTTTAGTCGATGACTGACACTAAATGTACAATTGAAGTAAATAATGGTTGATGATCCAACTTATAGGTTCATAATTGCACGACATTGAGTGGAAATTAAAATATCCGCATTAAAGTTTTTGAATTCTTCTCCACATTACTTCCCAAATTATTGCACACATAGAGCCATCGTCCATAAAACTGTGTAAATGATGTGTAAATATGATTAACACATTAAAAAAAAAACAGAAGAAATGATTTTTTCGGCAAAATCAATTTATTTTATTCAAAATAGTCTCCTTCTGCTTCAATACAGCTTTTTGCACTGTTCAAAAGCACGAACGACTGTTTTAGCTCGTTATCCGGTATGGCCGTCAGTATGGCGGTGCAAGCCTTTTGAATTTCCTCTGCACACCGCTTTCCTTTCATGGACAAATGCRTTTTCTCGAAAAGGAAGAAAGCGCACGGTGTCATATCAGGTGAAGTGGTTTATGGTTAAAATATTATTTTTGTAAAATAATTGGTCACAAGCGTCGATCGATGAGTCCGCGTATTATCGTGCAACAAACGCTAACTTTCATTTTCGCGATATTCGGGCCGAATATGGCCCAAATGTTCGGTCGAAATGCGATAAGTCGATGTTTTGGAGATGTTCAATTCAATTTCCAAGAATTTCAATGACGATTTCGGCAGATGTTGATCGGCTGTTAGTCAAGTGTCGATCAAAATCAACTGTTTTACGAAGTAGATGAAATTGAAATTGCAATTGAGAAATAGAGCGGGTGTTGATATCGTATAATAAATATAAATATTATAAATATATATAAAAAACGCATCAAATGTATAGACAATAAAAGTTTTTAATATGCAAGGAAGCTGGAATGAAAATGATGAATAACAGCATGCAAGAAAAATGAATAACAATCGAAACAGCGTCGTAAAAAAATTACAAATTTGAGAATCGACCCTACTATCAAAATAGAAACATGAAAACACTACAACGTCAGATTTGACAACCATTTTTACGATCCACAATTTGATGTGTCATACTTGGATATTTAGCAACTGCCACTGTGCGATACGTTAGCAGCAATCGTGCATCAATCGTGTACTTCATTACGCATGAAAGAAATGAAGAAGAAACCACGGGGAACATCCGATTTGGTAATCGACAGAACTAATAATATATTAGCAAAGCGCTGGAATGACAATTCAGTGAAAAATATGACAACTCCAAGGTTATGAGTCAATTTGACTTCCTTGTGGAAATTGCAGAAGCTGTAATAACTCAATCCATTCCACGACGATCTGGTGGACTGCAGTGGAACTGGCTACCTCCAATGTGAAGAAATGTGATGTACCTAATACTTCATTCAAAACCATGCTGTTTTGAGTTACCACAACGTGAAGAGAAAACAAAATATATTCAATAAACTTTTAAAAAGGCTTTGGTTAGTTATAATATGAATTAGCAATGAAGCCATTAAAATAAACTATGTGTTTAAACAAAATTAAAATTTCTATTTCACTAATTTTTTTCAGAATGTACTACACACATTTGCCCAATAGGCATTTCAATACCCTAGTGAGC
Organism: Bactrocera latifrons; assembly: GCF_001853355.1. Classification (NCBI taxonomy): domain Eukaryota; kingdom Metazoa; phylum Arthropoda; class Insecta; order Diptera; family Tephritidae; genus Bactrocera; species Bactrocera latifrons. The sequence continues at coordinate 1,762 of NW_017537590.1, forward strand.
ATATCGCATTCAGCTCCAGGATCTTAGCGGGTTAAGAATATTATTTTTTTAGTTTTTTACAAAAACCGGTTATGATTAATTTTATAGGTATTTCTTATTTTCTATCTTGCTGGAAAGCTTTGAAAATAAATTTTCTGTTTATTTAAAATGTCTCAGCTTTGGCATTAAAAATGGGAACTTATTAATCAAAATTTTGGCCTGTCTTATAGAGAATGTATATTGGTTAACATTTCCTCTATGAATTATAAGAAAAAAAAAATTAAGTCGATATCTTCAAAAACTTGCGAGATATGATTCTTCGCGTGAACACTGTTGCGTTAAGTATTCTACTTTAAGCATTTGTCTGTAACACTATTTTAGTTTTTGCGCTCCACATTTTTACTATTGCAATTTTATCTAGCTACCTGTACAGTAATATCTCGATTTACGTTTTGGGCGGTTCCGAAAGATTGCGACGTAAATCGAAACGACGTTAATCAAATTTGTAGTTTTCCATATGATTATGAAAAAGGCAAGGTTATTTGTTGTTTCAAATAAAGTACATAAATGCACATTTAATTCAATTACATACTAAGAAATGTATTGTATGTATATAAAGTCCATACGCACATAAAAAGGGTTAAAAACTATAGCAATTAAGAGATAAAAAATTCGACGTATGAAATTCAGATCCTTTTTGGAATATCTATGATAAATGTACATTTGTGTGTAAAAAATAATAAGTTACAATATGAATTCACTCCAAACTTGAGCAATAAATAAAATAAAAGTACTTAAATTTTAGAATATCTCACTCCTCGAAGTTTTTATTTGGTATCAATACTTCAGACAAAAGCTTTTGCAGATCATCGTTGGAAAGACTTCTTTGGCTTGATGAAGTAGTGTCCGCTGATGAAATTTCAGACACGAGCATTTTGATATCATCGTCTGGAAGACATCGCTGGCTAAATGTCTGTCTTTGGGTTGATGAAGTAAAGTCCTCTGAAGAAATTTCAGACATGATAATTTGGATATCCTCGTCTGGAATATTGCGCTGCGATGTTTGGTATTGGCTTGACGAAGGAGTATCGGATGATAAAATGGGCTTGAAAAATGAATCAATCCGCTTCTGTGACAGAAATAGTGTCTTTTGTGTAAACAAATCTTTGTAATGTTGCAAGCTATTGTTAATTGAGTTTCGTGTTGAGATAACTTGCTCTTCATCTTTGTCGAATCCCTCTAATTTTCGACCATCGAATTTTCTAATAGATTATTAGGAGTATCTGTCAATGCCAATGCTTCTGCGTTAGTTAATGGTTCATCACCTGTTTCCAAGATATCAATAAGGCCTGTGAAGCCAACAGTGTGCGCTAAGTTAATTAGTTCTATATTTAAATCGTTGGAATTCTTCTGATCCACATTGCGATGTAGTATATTCCGGCCATATGTTTTTGCATGCATGGCTCATCGTTGTCGCGGATACTTCTTCCCAGCTTTGTTTAATATTTTCCACTGCTCGCATGACATTATATTTGACCCAAAAATTGCGAACTACATCAGCAGATGCGCAGTGAGATTCTTTAACAATTGCATCAATCAAGGATAAGCGCTTTTATATTCGGCGGTCAGAAGGTTACTTTAATATTGTCATTCATTTCATCAAGCGGGATAATGTGGCTAGGGGCATTATCAATTAACAGCAATGCCTTGCACGCGAATCCATTTACTTCGCAATATTTGATAACTGTTGGTCAAAAATGCAACTTAAACCAATCATAAAAAAGTGTAGCAGTCATTAAAGGTCTTTATTGGATTTCCAAACAACAGAGACATTTTCTTTTTTAATATTTTTCATAGCTCTTGGCGTCTCAGACTTTTATATCAACAAGGGCTTAAGCTTCATATCACCTGCAGCATTTCCTCCAAGAAGAAGTGTAAGTCTGCCTTTGGAAAATTTTGGCCCGGCGGCCGCTCTTTCCTCTTTTGATATAAATGTCCTTTTTGGATTTGTTTCCAAAGAAGTCCCGTCTCGTCGACATTAAAAATTTGCTGAGGTGAGTATCCTCCTTCATCAATGATTTGCTTTAGCTTTTTCACAAAATTTTTAGTAGCTTCATTGTTTGCGATTGCAGATTCTCCATGGAATTTTATATTATAAAGTTGGGATATTTTTTAAAGTTTTGCAGCCACCCATCGCTCGCGTTGAAACAAAAATCTTCACAATCTGCAGTTGTTAACTTTACATCATTGAATAAACTAATTGCCTTCCTTTTAATAACTAAAGTAATTACCGGAATATTTTTTTTCCCAAATCACTTATCCAAAGAGTCAGTGCCTTCTCCATCTTTTCCATCAAAACGTTAGTAGTGGATTCCAAACAACGATATGCAGCAGTGGATGCACTTGTGATAATCTTTTGTTTACTTTTTATGATTGTTGTTACGGTTGTTGAAGGCAAACCCATAACGCTAGCTATATTAAAAGCCTTTTCGCCCTTATCATGGCGGTGAATATCTTCCATTTTCTTTTTAATAGAAATAACATTTCGTGTCTTTTTTAATTGAACTGCACGAACACTTTTAACTTCACGTTTTGAACTCATTTTCACTCTTTTATGCCTGTTATCAGCAACACTTATAAAAATCAACTGAACGAGTTCATGAAATACATAAAATTCAAAATACATAAATGTAAGCAAGGGATTCCCCAAATTCATATTTCATACAGGCGACGTAAATCAAATTGACAACGTAAATCGCGTACAGAGGTCACTAATATTTTCACGACGTAAATCAAGACAACGTTAACGAAGCGGACGTAAATCAAGGTATTACTGTATTTGCATTCTTATTCCACCAAGAAAATGCTAAACACCTCATAGTTACATATGTAGGTATATATGAAAGCTACTGCACATGTGCTATATGTTGTAGATGGGTGGATTTTAAAAAGATTCCCTTTTTGTAGCAGCTTATATGAACAGCTATGATGGTTAAGGTAGAAGACGTGGAAAGAAAATTTGGAAAAAGAAAAAGCAAAATATATCATTTCAATCACAAAATATTTAACTGTAGTTACGCGTAGGAAAGCGCATTTCGAAAAAATCTGATTTACCACCACAAGAGGCTTAAGCAGAAATAGCTTGTAATAAAAATGAAATTTACATAAAAATCACGTGGACTAAGCTTGAGCTGGATGCTTACAAACGATGCGAATTGTATATTCCTTGGCCTTTCAATTTTCTTCTACGCTGCGTTTTTATGTATCTGAAATTATCCAAAGTTGAAATCTCTATTCTCCTCTTCGACTGATTATTTTACGGTATTCGAATACTAAACATTATTCCGCCCGCTTTTTAGCGAAGGATTTCACCTGGGTTTTTATTCATTTTCAGAAACAGAAACAGAAGAAGCAGAGTTAGGTACAAAAATGAATCAAACGAAAATATTGAGTTCGCGAAAAAACTATTGCGACCATAGAGTTATTCAGATTCCTTTTTTATTCCCTTGAGATTACTGATACAAAATTATTTAAAGGGCAATTTAGACGGAATTCAGTGCGTGACATTCTTTTCGTATTTGTATGTCACAGGTTAAAAAGGACGAAATCACCAACAACAACCACGCCTACATCTAGTAAGGCACAATTCGTTCAGTTTACAGGACACAAATCAGGAATTAAATTAACATAATAGCAAAAAACTTTGCACAAATAATTGCTGCAGCGTGTGTCACCAACGAAATTATGATAACGTCGTTTTTCTAACAAACCTTATGCCGAATATGTCGGTCAGTGTCTGAGTTATTGCGTAGATTTCGATCCTCTGGTTGACGTTTTATACATTAAATTATTTATTATTATTAAATTATAAGAGTGTAAAATGTAACGATCCGACGGAAGAGAAGGACGATGTGACCAAAGATGCCTTTTATGAGTGCTTGGAATGCACTTATGAGACCTAAACGCGCCACGATGTCAAAATCGTGCTTGGCGACTTCAACACCACAGTGTTAAAAGAAGGTATCTTTGGCACTACGATCGGTAAATTCAGCCTCCACGAGGAAACGTTCCAAACGGCTGATCGACTTCGCCGGACCTGAAATATGGTTACCTGTTGTACTAGATTCGAGCATAATAAGATAAATCAAGCTACCTGGCTATCTCCGGGTCGAAAAACCACCAACCAGATCGATCATATTGTGATAGACAGAAGAAACGTCTCCAGTGTTTTAGATATGCGTGCGCTCCGAGGTCCTAACATCGACTGGTCCTAACATCGACATGGTCCTTTGCGCGTTGGCCACAGCGAATATAAGATTCGATGGAACGATGGGCTGTACGAGATGACAACATTGACATAGTCCAGCGAATTAAAAGACAGCGGCTACGCTGGCTTGGTCATGTTGTCCGGATGGACGAAAACACTCCAGCTCTGAAAGTATTCGACGCAGTACCCGCCGGGGAAGCAGAGGAAGAGGAAGACCTCCACTCCGTTGGAAGGACCAGGTGGAGAAGGACCTGGCTACGCTTGGAATATGCAATTGGCGCCACGTAGCGAAAAGAAGAAACGACTGGCGTGCTGTTGTTAACTCGGCTATAATCGCGTAAGCAGTGTCTACGCCAATTAAGAAGAAGAAGATTATTCTTATTATTGTTTCTGCCTTTCTCTCTTAGTAATGTACATACATACATATTCGGTCTCTTATGTTTTTCTGTTATTGGCTTACTACAATTTATTACTTTGTTAATGTTTGCTGATAACCAGAAATAATAACATTATGATGAAAGATGAAAGAGGCTCGACAATAAAAAATACCCCTCGAGGATTTTCTTCATTTTTACACATCTTGTTTCTTATTTATCTGATAACACACAATTTATGAGTTATTGTAGCTTTAACAACTCTAGTTTATCATAACAGGGTACATTAAGTTTGTCACGAAATTTGTAGTACCCAGAAGAAAGCGTCGGAGACACTATAAAGTATATATATGAATGATCAGTATGTTGAGCTGAGTCGATTTAGCCATGTCCGTCTGTCTGTCTGTCCGTCCGTCTGTGTATACACGAACTAGTCCCTCAGTTTTTAAGACATCGTTTTGGAATCTTGTAAGCATCATTTTTTTTCAAGAAGATGCTTATTTATCGGAAAGGCCGATATCAGACCACTATAATATTTAGCTACCATACAAACTAAACGATCGGAATTAATGTCTTGTATGGAAAACTTTTACTTTTGACAATATATCTTCACAAAAATTGCCACCGGTTATTTTCTAAGATAATTATGTAATATACGAAGAAATAGTTCAGAGCGGCTTGCCATAGCATATAGCTGTCATACAAACTAAACGATCGGAATCGAGTTCTTGTATGTAAAATTTTTGYATTTGACAAGATCTATTCACGAAATTTCATATGAATTATTTTTTAAAACAACAATTAATCTCCGAAGAAATTGTTCAGATCGGTTAACTATAGCATATTGTTGCCACAAAAGTTGAATGATCGGCATTAAATGCTTGCATGGGAAACTTCCTCATTTGACAATATATCTTCACAAAATTCGGTATGAGTTATTGTTTATAGATATAATGTAATGTCGAATGAAATTGTTCAGATCGGATTACTATTGCATATAGCTGCCATACAAACCGAACGATAGGAATCAAGGGCTTGTAAGGAAAACTTTTGCATTTGACGTAGTATCTTCAGAAATTTGAGATGGATTACTTAAGGTAATAACATACTCGCCGGAAAAAGTGTTCAGATCGAATTACTGGAGCATATAGTAGCTTCCATACAAACTGGACACACAGTTACTAGAAAATACACCTGTAAAGGGTATATTAGCTTCGGTGCAGCCGAAGTTAACATTTTTTCCTGTTTTTATATGGAGATGAACAGGACTACAGAGCAGCAAACAAAGCAACATTTTTTGGCAAATGTTACGAAAAGAAATACAAATCACTTCATATTGATATCATTAGAAAGTTGAAATGTGGTTGCACAATATGTTGGCCTTTCGAAGAATGACAAAAGATTATCTGATTTTAGAATGCTTAGTCATCAGTAAATCACTTCCTATATGATATAACGAAAATTAGTTTAATGATAACATATTTTGAAATTTAGTGCCAGAAAATAATAGGAAAACAGTAATTGGCAATAAATACCAAATCAAATACAGTCGCAAAATTAGAAAGCAGCAAGCGTGCGACCACAAAATGGCAAATGTTAATTTTTTTATGGTACGAAGTAAGACCGTAAATATTCAGAAAAAATGAGTAGCTAAAAATTACTTGGCGATTACGAGGCTCCCACCAACAATAGAGAGCGAAAATGGGGATATAGATAGATGTAAGAATCATAGTACAATGAGTAATAAAGTTTGCGATAAGTATCGGTTTTGCTGTCGTTAGTCACATATACGAGTAAGAAACGTTATTTAAGAAGTATTTAACAATTTAAATTTTTTTCATTTCTTGCTAGCATTTACGAGGAGCAATTAGGGTCCATTCTTTATTGTGCGATCGCATTCCTATTTTCTTTATTAAATAATCAACCACATATAATATTCACATGAATGTTTTATAATCGTGCTTAAAGCTCCCTTTGAATTTATAAATTCCACTCAATATTTTTTGAAGTTTAGTGTTTTTAGCAGCACTTAATTAATTAATTTAGTCATTTTCAAATTAATACATTTCATTGGATTAATATTTAGTAAAGTAGTGTAGGTTTGTAAAGCCGATTATGACCAAAACTTCGATAGCCATATTTCTAAATTAATATTAAATAAATACAAATTTTAACCACATAAACAAATTTAACCGCGTCTCGGTGGATTCAATCTTTGTCTTACCCAATAAACAGACAAAAGCATAAGCCGACTATTAAAATTTAATTTAAGAATGATATGAGAATTCTAGTAGGAGTGTCATTGTCAAATTGGCAGACATGCCAAATAATGACTATTGTAGAAGCTATCAGAAGGTAGAAGAGGAGGAGACTATTACATCTCCTATACGAATACAAGGGCTCGATATGGAATATAATCGCAACTATCGGTTTAAGGTTTCTTGACGGCGTCTCTGAGGCTGCACATATACAACTTTTCATGGGGCTGAACTTTACCAGAACCATGGTGTGAGTTAGAAAAGAGACAATAGAGTGTGCTGACTCCCACTCATATCATAATGGGCGTTCTAAAGGCCCTAATAAGCAAAGGCAAAGGAGACCCAGGAAGACCATCAGCATACCGACCTCTATGCATGCTAGATACAGCAGGAAAGCTACTAGAAAGACCCCGAATCATAGCCGCCATAAACGATGCTGGAGGCCTATCAGAGCGWCAACATGGCTTCAGACCAGGCAGGTCCACTATCGGAGCTGTGGAAGACGTCGTGCGCAGCGTGGAGGAAGCGCATCGAAAGAACAACTTCTGCAGGCCAATAGTTCTCCTCGCAACACTTGACATACGAAATGTATTCAATAGCGCAAAGTGGGAAAATATGATCGACGCACTGGAAAGTCGCTTCAAAACGCCCCTCTACTTAATGAAAATGATACGAAGCTATCTTAAAGACAGGAAACTACTGTACGATACGAGTGACGGCCCAAAAAGTAAAGAAGTAACCTCTGGAGCAGCGCAGGGATCAATACTTGGACCAGATCTACGGAATTCTAGCTACGACGGAATTTTAAACGTTGAAATGCCTGACGATTGCTACCTCGTTGGCTATGCAGACGACATCGCCGCCGTCATAACCGCGCGTAATACTGAAATGGCCAGGCGTCGACTGACACAAGTTATGATACGAACACAGACATGGTTGGACTCACACGGACTCAGTCTAGCTGCTGAAAAAACAGAAGTGATCCTGCTCACTAGGAAACATATCCCGCTGGAGGTAGACATGCAAGTTCATTCAGAGACTATCCAAACGACGAAACCCCTAAAATACCTAGTAATAAGAATGGACAACAAATTGACGTACTGGGCTCAAATCCAACATGCTGCAAAGAAGTCAGCCAATATAACCATGGCGCTATCAAGACTTAGGCAAACACCGGAGGCCCAAGGCAAGTAGAAGGAAACTGCTCATGGACACAACACAGTCAGTGCTACTATACGGTAGCGAAATATGGCCGCTACATTAAATATAGAACATAGACGAAAAGTGCTCGCCAAAGTGCAGAGAACAGCAGCCCTGAGAGTCGCCTCGGCGTACCGCGCTGTATCCGAACCCGCAGTGCTAGTGATTAGCGGGGTCATCCCAATAGACCTACCCGCAAAGGAGAGAAGACAACTTTGGCTATGGAAGAAAGACGGAATAGAAATACACATGGCCACAAGACAACAGGCGAGGATGCAAACTCTTGAACTCTGGCAAGATCGGTGGACAGGAGAGAGCAAAGGAAGATGGACCACCAAGCTGATTAAAGAAATAGAGAAGTGGCACAATAGAAAACACGGCGAGGTAAATTACTACATAACACAGATGCTGTCCGGTCACGGGTATTTCCGAAAATACCTATACAACATGGGAAAAGCAGAAAGCCCAGCATGTATTTACGGAGACGAAGCACTAGACGATGCAAACCATACCTTTTTAAGTGTCACCGATGGAAAGAAGCCCGAAGAACTGTAGAAAACAAGCTCGGAGAACTAAGAGCGGAAAATCTTTTAGAAAAAATGATATCTAGCAGCGAAAACTGGGAAATAATTTCTTCGCACGTGGAACATGTTCTACGAAAAAAGAGACATGGACGCGGACTCCCAATAGAAGCCTAATAGTTTGACGCTGGCTATAAAATCGTAGGCATCCCTGGACGCAGGGAGAGTAGAAATTGACCTGTAATGGGTCCATCTTGGAAACCCTGCCCTGAAGTAATGCGAAAGCGGTCCCGGGGTAGGGAAAAATTCCATGATAGAAGGGGGGAGTGTTTTAGTGATTACACCACTCACGTCGGATGACGATCCCTATATGTTGCGAAGGCATTTTAAACCCTCCTTACGGCCTAAAAAAAAAAAAAAAAAAAGGCTTAGGTGCGTCGTTAGACAGCAACTCTACCTACCTACATACCCATATATTTCCCAGTAGATATCATTTGATTACTTTTGGGTTAGCAATATTGGTAAATATACCTTATTGAAGATGGTTAAATGAAGTTCATTTATAACATTTTTTTACCTTTTGATTAATTATATCTTTTTACAATCCTTACATTTTATTTCTATCATTTTGTTTTTACTCCAAATTTTATATCAACTATGCATATATCCCTAATAACGTGCCGCTTGATAGTACTTAAAAACTAACGACAAGCGTAAGGGAGTGGAGAAGAAGATAACACTTATAATCGTTGTACTTATATGTGACCTGGTATACGGAAAGGGGGCTTAGGTGTCAAAAAATCCAAAAAATTAATTTTCACTTTTTAGTTGATTCGGATGGAAGATGAGATTTTTAACAGCTGTTTCTCAGAAAACTAGTTTTCGCACGTTAGCTCCCTTTTCGTAGACCAGGTCACATATAATATATGCAATATAACACAGCAAGGAACAAAAACGTATATACAAATGAATAAGTATGAAAACGTCTTTACATACACTTGGTAAATAAATAGGTTTATGTCAGGAAAAGTAATAGCAATATGTAAAGTGAGCACTAAAACTTCAATTTTTACGAGAAAGTATACGAAGATAAATTGAAAATAGCAAAACTTTAAAGAAAAGTTTAAGGCAWCAAAAAATGCCTAAAAGGGAAAAACACTCATACTTATATACAACCAAGCAGTAAGACATCAAAACGTTCGATTTTTCACAGAGTTCTAATGCGAAAACATAGTTGACCCTTCTGTCAAAAAAAAAAACAAGTAAGGATGGAATACCAATCGCAATAAACCAGGAAAGGTTAGACTAGTCTGGGATGCAGCAGGTAAATGGAGTATCCCTAAATAGCACGCTGCTAAAAGGTCTAGACCTAACAACTCCTCTACACTCAGTGCTCTTTAAGTTTCGACAAAAGAGAATTACTGTCACAGCCGATATAGCTGAAATGTTTCGCCAAGTTCGTGTACGAAAAGAAGACCAAAACTTTCTACGTTTTCTTTGGTATGAACCAAACTCTAATGAGCCGACTACCAAGCTCCGCGCAATATGTAAAAAATAAGAATGCAAAAGATTTTCAAGAAAAATTTCCTCCTGTTTCAAAGTSCATTACCGAAAATCACTACGTAGATGATATGTTGGTAAGTATGGACACCGAAGATGAAGCTATATTAGCTCAAGACGTTTGTCATGTCCATGCACTTGGATGCTTTCAGTTAAGACATTTTTTGTACTATTCGAGTCGGGTATTATTTGCCCTAAATGAGGATCCGCTCGATGAGCTATCTCCCGATGACCGTGAACTACCTACGGAAAAGGTTTTAGGCATATGGTGGATTATGTCCAGTGACCATTTGGCATTTCGCGTGTCCGCTAAGTATAGAGATTCTGACATATTTCTTCATCAAAGGCGGCCTACAAAGCGCAAGGTTTTGAGTTTGGTCACGACTATCCATTTGGACTCATCAGTTTTTGCGTAATATATGCCAAGGTTATCATACAAGAAATATGGAAAGCTGGATGTGACTGGAATATTCTAATCCCTGATGACCAATTTGTCAAGTGGCTAAGATGGCTAAAACTAATTCCGAAAGTAGAGAGTCTAAGAATTCCAAGATGCTATTGGGAATTGTGTTTGGCGGAGTTCCACAAATCGAATTGAACACCTTCGTTGATGCAAGTGAAACCAGCTACGCAGCAGTTTGTTACCTTCAATACTCGTATGGCGATACGGTTGGCTGTACAATGATCGCAAGCAAACCAAGGGTGGCGCCATTGAAGCTAATATCCATACCTCATTTAGAACTGAAGCCAGCACTTCTAGGGGCTTGCGTCGCCAAACATGTTATCGAATCGCACTCTATCCACATTGATAAATGAGTTTACTGGTCAGATTCCCGAACGGTATTAGCGTGGCTACGATCCGATCATCGGCGCTAAAAACAATTCGTACCCTTCCGGGTTAATGAAATTTTAGAGCTGACCGACGACAAGGAATGGCATTTGTTCCATCTGAGGAAAACGTTTCCGATAAAGCAACCAAATGGAACGGTGATCCAGACTTTTCTAAAGACAGTCGATGGGCCCTCATTCTTGTACCTCTCGCCTGACAAGTGGCCTTATTATTATTAGAGACACTTATCAGGTGAGTGACGGGAGGATATACAATTGTTATTCTGAAGAAGAAGTAACATCTTTGGTTGATAAGAGAAAAGGACACGTTGCAAGGAACAAAATATACGATAAAAATGTTACAAAGCGTATAAAGTCGTTTCAGACTAAACAAGGTAATTTCCAAAGTAAACCGGACTGAAGAAAAAACAGATCAACTGATTTTTTCGGCAAAATCAATTTATTTCATTCAAAATAGTGCAAGCCTTTTGAATGGCCTCTACGTATGCTATCGCTTTCCTTTCATCGGCAAATGAATTTTTCCGAAAAGAATGAAGTCGCACGGTGCCATATCAGGTGAATACGGAAGTGGTTAATTCTTAAAATGTTATTTTTGGTCAAATAATCGATCAATGACTTCCTTCGAATGTTGTATTTTGATAAATTGTTGCTCATCAGTCAATTTGTTCGRAACAAACCGTGCACACACCTTTCGTAAGCCCAAATGTTCGGTCAAAATGCGATAAATCGATGTTTGGGAGATGTTCAATTCCATTTCCATGAATTTAAATGCTGATTTCGGCTATTTTTTGATGAATTTACACAGTTTCGATGTAATTCCCGGTGATCACGAATTTTAATTGGCACATATGTTGGTCGTCATTTATGTCCTCACGACCACTTTAAAACGTTGACCACCGCGCACTCTGCTACGGGATAGGCAATCATCGCCATAAACTTCTTTCATCAATTGAAACGTTTCGGCAAAAGTTTTACTAATTTTAAAACAAAATTTGATATTTTCTATTTGTCCGACTTTGTTTACTTTGGAACGCACCTTGCAGTAGTCAATACACCAGAGTTCATAATAGAAGATGGCAATATTTAAATTCTGACTGTAATATTAAGAAGATGTGTGAACTATACGTCATAAAATGTGAAAAGGAAAACGTAACACCAGTGAAAAGAAAAAATATTACTATTATGTGTTCTCTACAAAATTTAGTTTACATTTTAAACAACCACCAGAGGAGATGTATCAAACTTGTGATGCTGTTCAAATAAAAACTAAATCTTCAGACGATAAGGGAATTAAGATGGAAAAAATTTAAAAAGAAAATCACTTAGAAGATCGAATGGCAACATCGGAAAAACTGTTCGTATTTTCTTTTGACTTGGAAAAAGCTTTAGCCTTTCCCATGTTGAAAATATCCGTAGCTTAATATCCCAAATTTTTATGTTTATAATTTTGAATGTCATGAATTCAATAAAAATATAAGCCACATGTTTCTTTGGCGAGAAACTGAAGGATCTTGTTGGTCTCATCTTCCCTAAAAAAATACATAAAGACTTACGCTGCAAACATCGAAGAAATTATACCTATTAGGATTCGTGTACTAGTGAAAAGAGAAATATTAAAACCGCTTTAAGTTTATTGAAACTTGTTCAAAGCATGGAAATCAAATAAAAATACATGAAATTTTTGGTAAGTGGGCACTGCTATTTTCATAATGACTATTATTAAGTCATGTGCGAAACAAAATCAAATGATTTTTCCACCAGATGATTGGTACTATATAATCAAAACATGTAAAAAGAAAGCGTCGTTTCATCTGATCCAAACGACTCACCAAGATTTTTTGTCACGAACCCTTTAGAATAGTCTATCATTAACAGAGAAGTAATCGTCACAGGGCTTTCAATAAATTGCATTAAAACACGCTGAATAGAGTTAGAAAGGTCCAATCTCATACAAGAGATAGAGAATTTCAAGCCATTAATATAAGAAAATCTTTAGTGAGTAGGCTGCAAAGTTTGAAAAATATAGATCAGCCTTTATTATATCCTAAAAGTAGAACTGTGGCAAAAAAAAAAATGGAGAGATATGATGGACCAGCTAAAATTTATTCCTCCTGTTAAACACGAGTACTATAAGAACTTGTCAACAAATCGAAATGACGAATCCTCTCATACAGCTGATAAAAAATACATTATTTATAATAATGTTGAATCATCTCAAAGAATAATCCCGCTAACATAAAGCTGGTATAAATTAATTACGAAAATTATTTTATAACCGAACTTCCAACATTAATTTTTATGGAAAAGCTATGATAAAAATGTATAATTAATAACGTTTTCTGTAATAACAACTTAAAACGGAAAAGACTAAATTTAACTTTAATAAATTTTTCAGTTGCTAAATCGAATAACTCCATCAGTCACATAAAAACTGTAATATTACTGACGATTATTTGTTTTCTGTTCTTTCTTATTAATTTTACATACCGTAAGATGAAAGCTATCTGTGCAATTATGCATTCCACATTATATATTTTAATTCATATTAAAAGAGGAATTTTTAGAAACAATATACATTACATCATTGTGCTCCTCAACTCTTCGTTTTTAGGAGGTAATCGATGTGTTCTTTGAGCGGCTCAAATAATTACAATCATATAATTAAATATGTATGGATAATTCCATCCAAAGTTTACATGTCCTGTTGATTGTCATCATAAAGGCAATTTTTCCTGGAATCGTTTGAATTGAAATGGTAAATCATTGGAATTCCTTGTATTCGATAGCTGCATCACAGTCAGTAGGGTTCTATTACACAGTTTCGGCGCATGAAGATTGCCATACATAATAATAACAGACCCAAATTTGAGAAACAAAAGATGCGGCGGCATACCAAGATTGTCCAAAGAATTTAGAAATTCTGCTGATTACTTCACGGCTTTGTCTTCATTGTCAAGACGATCGATCGATTAGTATGAGCGCAAACATCCCAGAATTTGACTTTGAATCTTTCAGTCATTAACATCGGTATTCTTGGCAGCTAAAATTGCGCGTGCACTCAAGCAATCGTAGTAGATAATTTGGCCAATGTTCGGATAAACATTCGAGATGAGTTCACGTTTCGTTGAAGTGAAATGACAAAAGGCAAGGGGAATTGATATCAAAACATTGGAAGTATCAACCGAATTTGCCATTTGCAATTCTTAGCGAATACAATGTAAAATGTCATCGGGAATGTCATTTTTGTTTGTATCCCATAATTCACGCGGATTTGAAGGCTGATCTGTCGAAATGATCTTCAGTGGCATGCGAAGTAGCTATCGGATCGTCCATCGTTTGGTTCCAGTGATTCTCATGTTCCAGCCATTGCAATAGCTGACATCCTTCTCAAAAAGTCGCGCACACCATACCATTCACAATACGCAAAGACTGAAATGAAGTTTAACAGCGAATCTTAATCAATAGCAACCGAAGGTAGAAGCAATTATCGTTTTTCGGGTGGATTGTATAATTAGTTGAGAAAAAACCTGGATATCCATCTACTAATTCGCCCTGCTTTCTGCGTAACCATTTCTTCGACGATGCAGTTCATGTATACGTAATATCAGGGCACTTCGGAATAGGACAATGTGTTTCGGCTGGCTGTACTGTATTCTCTGGGTTGAAATACACTCGTTGGTCTTCTCCACATGAACTGCGACATGCACTACAGTAGGAAATTGTTCATGAATTGTAAAAGTAAATATCTGAGCTGATCTCATCTCAGTCAAGGCCAATAACCGCCATGTTGCTTTCTTTGGTGTTGTACTTGCAATCGTATTTGATCGGTTTTACCATACTGCAATACTGCACCGGAACAGAAATCAAAAAATATTATTTATCAAGCTGCGCTACATTGAAAAAAGATCGAGAAAAATCGCAAATAAATGATTTAAACTCAAAATATAGTACATTCAACGGACACCACAGGCCTTTTCTAGCTAGCTTTTTACATTGCTGTTA
>NW_017537590.1:17951-21901 GCF_001853355.1 Bactrocera latifrons
CTTTCTCTTAACCTCTGTTCCATTTTTAAAATAAGAGATGATAACTGTTGCAATTCCTGGGATCTGCATAGCTTATGCAGCCTATTGCTCAGTGTGGCACTTATGCTAGCAAAGGTACATATGTTACATACATATGTGCAATATCTCTAGCCTATGTTAAGTGTTAGTTTGTAAGTTTGTTTGTAAAATTGAACAAATGTTACTAAATTGGAGTTATTGAAATGCAATATTTAAGTGAGTACTCCCATTAGAGTAACTGTAATGCAATATTTATGTGAGTACTATTTTTGGAATTGTCAATAGATGGCAAAAAAAATGTCACTGACCGTACTTTCGAAATGTTGGTATTAAAGAAAGCAAATAAAAAATAAATTATGTTTACCTAATTTTAGTGCGGCATAATTAGAAATCTCTGCTCAAATATATGGTTTATTTTGAATACATTTCCTCATACTGCTTCAGCTTATACATATACATACGTAGTATTATTTTTATTCTTTAAGAAACAGTGTTATGTTACTGAAAAATGTTCATTATAACTAAAGGTGTTCACTACTACTAACCCTTTAATGGTAGTGCAATTTGTTTTTCAATATGAATAAAGGTTTAGTGATAATGACATTTTTTCCACTATCACTAAATTTTCAGTGATAATGGATTTTGCTGTTTAACTACCACTGAAGAAATAGAAACCTTGTTGTACTTATTTTTTATTGTACTATGCCCAACCCTGATAACAAGTATGTAAAGTGTAACGCAACACTCACAAAAAAATATACGCAGAGAAATATTTACTTTATACAAAATACAGAATCAAGAAGAATGCAACAGGTTATCAATTATTAAATCGATGAACACTAGTAGTAACATGAAACAATAGTGCCATAATTTCGCAAAAAAAAAAATAGTAATCAAAAACAATCAAAAGTAATCTTCGAAAGTAGTCAGATTATTTATCGATTACTTTTTATTATTTTTGATTATTTTTTCGAAATTTTTATTAATCTTGACTATTTTCCGATTATCTGTAATCATAATCAATTATTAATCGTCCGAATCTGAAAATAATCGTAATATAATCATTACTTCACCTTTCACAAAAAAAAAATCTAATTACTAATTATTATGATTAGTAATCATTACTTAACAGCTTTGGTCCAAACCTCCTGTTTACACGGCTATAACTGTTGAACGCAATATTCAAACTAATCTTCCATAGCGGTTTGCAGGTTATGTCACCTTTTAAAGCTCTCGAGCTCTGTAGCATGGCCGCGAAATTCAAAAGACAAAAAGGTCAAAACCGTACAAGTAAGTAGACTTTTGCACGTGAACTCAGTATATTAAATTTAGCCTCTTTRGTTATGTTTATGTCGGCGGAAAGTTAAATTGAAATTGTTAACCCAATGATGTATAATATAGTAACTTAATGAAATACTAATATTGGTAGTAATTCATTCATAATTTTGACGAATTCTGTCGCAATATTTTTTTTTAATATAAAGTTATGCTAACATCTGAATAAATTTGAAATTTATGATATTTAATAAAAAATAGAAAAAATTAAAAATTATTGAAAAAATTTACCTTTATTTGAGTAGCTGCCATTTTATGAATTTTTTTTTAGTTTTGCTGCTTCATGACATAGCGACATTCGTACTCAATTTTCAGATGACGACTAGGGTAGAAATCAATTCGATGGGACTCGGCCTCTTTTCCCCCCTTTTCTTCAAGGACGCATAACTCGATGAAAAAAATTATTTTTTTTTGCAATTTATTTTATGTACTCTTCTAAGTTTAACAAACAAATGATAACAAAACACGGAGAGTAAAATTATCTAGTGCTTTTTTTTTATTACTTGTTAAAAAAAAAGCTCGAAATTCGAGCCTCTAGACTAGAATACCCCCTTAATGCTTTTGCCATGGTCGTCATCAAAAGCGGGGTTGTTCTTCTTTTTTTATTGGAGTCGTTTTTTACATTGCGAGTGCCTAACACAGCTCTCAAACCTGGGGAGGAATATTTCTCCTTCTCTCTGTAGCTCGCTTTCAAACGGATTTTTATTGGCTACCCAGAAGATACTTGGTTTAAGGCCGGAAGTKGTAAGATGATGACCTTTGGAATATGGATGAATATCATTTTACCTGTATCCTGACTAAAGAAGAAATTCTATATTTTAAATTTTCAACAAGTGTCCCCTAATAATCAAAAAACGAATTGAAAACATTTGTAAGTACAGAAATGATAAACAAATTGATGCTAGTTTTGGAAATGAGGTAAATATAAGAATAAGTATGTCATCCATATGGGCAAGTAGAATTGTAAAAAGCACAAAATGAGAAGGACTATATAATTAAATTTAAAAATCAGAAGTCAGTAAATATAAAAACCAGTTTAAAAGGAAAAATAAAATGTCTTGAGTAATTCAATTTATCATTTATTGGAATGCTATATTTATTTATGCAAATAATTATTAACTAAAACAGTGTTAACGTCTCAACTAAATTTAAAAATAATATGTATAAAATTCTTATTTTATGGAACATAAAAACATATAATTAACAGAAAAAGTATCATATACAAAATTAAAACTTATCCTTATACTTGTTAAGAATTATCAGCAATTTTAAAGTTGGGACTACATATATACGAGGGTATGTGACGTATATGACTTTTATACTGAAAGATAGGAACAGGAAGCGTGTGAAACAACGTGATAAAATTATTATTGAACTATTATGATTTGATACAATACAATGATCATTGAAATTCGAGTGACTCTCAGTCCGTACGTCCGCGCAAGCTCAAACTTGAGCAAACATTGAGATATCGTAATGGAACGTGGTAAACAGGTTCGGAAAGTAGCAGGACTGATTTTCTTCCGCCGCGACTGTACTTCCGAGCGTGCGCGCACCGACTGGATGCGGTAGAGGGCATTATTAGTTAACGAACGAGCGGCTGGTCAGTTGTCTCCAAGCACCTGGAGAGTCAGGTGCTCGAAATATTTGCACACACCTTTTTGGTTTTTGGTACCACAAATAATGTAAATAACAGAAAGAAATGAAACAAGCTTATCCATGTGTGAGTATTGTGTTCGGGAGACACCAAGCAGATTGTTATTTAAAAGATAACCCTAACGAGTTGCACTGATTATATTTATTGAAATTCGGTGGGGATCCTAATTGTTTAAATGAGTTAAGCATCCACCCCTTCTACCCGGGAAAACTGGCGCACCCTAATAAGACAGCTTAGTTCACCACAACTGATGACACCAACACAACTCACCATATGTATACGCTCACTCATCAAAAAGGATGGACAAGGAGAAAGCAGGGAAAATTCGATCTAAACAATCCGTCTGCACAACATTCGTTCCCGGTTATACATTGCGCTGCGTCGACATATAATTCGCTTACACTTTTGTTTTATACATACGTTCGATCATACGCGGCGCCACAGAAATCTCTCCTGCGATCCCCGGCGGCCCGGTATGCAACTTACCCGCTCCGTACACCTACATACTTTCATCGTTCAAATATAGTTTCTTATTTTTCATAAATTTAAGTACATTAAGTGATATAAACAAATATTTTACATATTAAACGTCAGCATTTTTAATAAACAATTGTTAAATTGTTACTCTTGTGTCCAAATTAAAGGCAACAAATTATTCATGGTCTTTCGAGCCTTAACGAAAGGCACCTTTGGCTTACAAACAAACAATCGTATTAAAAAATAACTTTTGGTGGCAAAATTCAAATGCGATAAATTGGGTCAAAGTTATTTAGTTGAAAGTTGAAAGTGAAAGATATACATACATAAAGTACCGTGGAGAAAACCAAAACACAAAGTGCATTGACTCAAATAGAACAAAAAAATAAACAAAATAAACACAGCAAATTAAAATATACTTATACTTGGTAATACAAAATAACAAAAAAGGTGAAGTGACAAA
>NW_017537590.1:26336-31270 GCF_001853355.1 Bactrocera latifrons
GTTTAAGTCGATTACTTAAATAATTAAAATCCTTAATTTTAACTAAACAATATTTGTACAAACTATTTACGTGTTAAATATATTTATCAACTAAACTTCAGCGAAACGGAGATTTTTATTTTACTTGTGCGGGATAGCCAGTTAATGGAATCACAAATAAAGATATACTGGGTGCAAAGTTAATCACTAATTGTTTGTCGGTTCTATCGACACTGAATATCCCCACAGACAGCTGGGACCCTATTCTGGTAAACATGTGCACCGCAGCATTACCAGAAAACTCGTTACTTCTATGGGAGCAATCGCTCTCATCATGGAAAAAGTGCCCAGCGTGGCAACAAAAGAAAGATTTACTCACCACCCAATATGAAATTGCGGAAAGGTTAGAAGAAAAAATAATCAAAACCAAAAACATTAAATACGACCAAAATAGAAGCTTAAATAGACCCCAAGCTAGAAGCAAAAACAAATCAAACAGAATTTTTAACAATACACGATCGTTCATATCCGAACAGAAAAAACAAACGTCATGCGAACTATGCACAAAAGGACATAAACTTATATCTTGAGAGAACTTGAGAGAAAGACTCTGTACAAACTGCTTGTCCCATACACATAATCTTAAAAATTGCAAAAGGAAATTTAACTGCTTATATTGTCACAAAAGACACAATTCAATGCTTCATTACACAGATATCCTATCTCACCCCAAAGAAGCGCTTATACTCAAAGAACGACGGCTTTAATTGCAACAGCAAATCCCGAAAAGCAAAATTCTAAAAATTGCCAAGAAGTACTATGCTGCTCAAAGGCATTGAAAACGTCAAGGCTACACAGCGAAAATCAAAATAGGGTACTACTACCCACAGCAGTCGTCTCCATCGAACACCGAGGAGAACTGTTCAAACTCAGAGCCTTAATAGACCAAGGATCGCAACGATCATTTATAGCGTCTAAGGCACAAATCAACCAAACAATCAAACTTTGAAATTACGGGAATGGGCAGAAGAGTAATCCAAAACTCAAATAAAATCTGTCCCATTACCCATCCGCTGGGGGGAAAAARCGGATAAGCTTCCATATGGTTCCAAGCTATTATATAGAAAGCAGACATTGGCAGAAGGTCTCACACTTAAAACTAGCAGATCCCGACTGCAACAAACCATCTCAAATATATATTGTATTAGGCAGCGACCTTATACCGCAAATATTACTTAAAGGTGTTGAAAAAATATCAACCACCCTTCTAGCGCAAAACACTATATTCGGTGGGATTCTAAGTGGACTAGTTTCAGAACCAGTTACCACCATACGAACTGAAGTTGAAGATAATGCAAGCCTTAATTCACAATTAAGGAAATTCCAAGAGATAGGGAAACTTCCCCGAATATTAAATAAAACTCTAGAAGATCCGTATTGTAATGGCTACTCGACAGCCACAACTACTCGATCAAATAATGGCCGGTACGTCGTACGACTACCATTAGAGCCACAATTATTAAAACCACATACAACTTTTCGGCCCCGCAGAATCGCTTTCGCCAATAATGAAAACAAAAAGCCTATTCTGAACAAATCCTAGAGCGGTGACGGGTTACTAAACGCCACATTGGTGCATACGCACTAAAACATAATAAATACATATGTATGTAACACAGTTGTATCAAAAAGTCGAAAAATCTAAATTTTTCGTAAATTTTCAAAATAAATAAAATCTTAAACAAAATTAGGATCCAACGAGCACCATATGCCCAATGCGATACTTTGACGCACCTAGACTTTAGAAAAAGAAAGCAAAGGTCGTTCTTATCGTTCTTACATAAGCGCTCCTCATAAGGGTTCTTGGTGAGAATCTGTGGTACAACTTGAACATCCCACTTAAAAAAATTATAATTCTAATGAAGCCGTTCGCAATTACCGGCCACTCTCTCGCAAAATCCCTCATAGGCATTTCAAAGTCCCAACCCCACGGTTAAGGCGTACCCATTCTGGCCACATCTGAACCAGACATGGTGCTGCTATCCTTTATTAGCCGAAAAAGACAATTAAGAAACAATTGTAATATTCAACCGATAAAATAAGAAATTATAAACAACCGACAATAAAATTAATAAAAGCAAACAACTTTTTTGGTATAATAATACAATAAGTCGTCAAAGCACGCAAAATCAATTATTACTTCAAGCACCAAAATTTACACAAAGTACAATTGGCTATTAAAACCAAAATCGCTTCTTACAGCTAATATTCTGCGGCCTCGGTTACTCCACCAACAGTAAGCCGAAYTACATGCATCAGATTATACTATATATATAAAACTAGGAAAAATATTCGCCTAGGGGCCCAGGATGTTTAAATGAGTTAAGCATCCACTACTTCTACCCCGGAAAACTGGCGCACCCTAATAAGACAGCTTAGTTCACCACATATGATGACACCAACAAAACTCACCATATGTATACGATCACTCATCAAAAAGGGTGGACAAGGATAAAGCAGGGAAAATTCGATTGAAACAATCCGTTTGCACAACATTCGTTCCCGGTTATACATTGCACTGCGTCGACATATAATTCGCTTACACTTTTGTTATACTCTCGCAACAAAGTTGCTAAAGAGAGTATTGTAGTTTTGTTCACATAACGGTTGTTTGTANACAAAAAAAAAAAAAAAAAAAAAGTGCAGTGAACAACCAGAACAAAAAACAAAAACCAACATTATTATATATTAGAAACAAAAAAAGGAAACAAACGAAAGTGCTGTGCCGTGCGAACATACACAGTAAAACAGTTCCAGCAAAAAAAAAAAAACTAACCCAAACGAGCCCGAAATCTAAAAACAAAACATAAATCGAAAACAAATAATAAATCGGGCCCGATGTAAAAGCACCTAAACAAAAACGGAACAAACGGGCGCGAATAATTAAAACATTATTTTATACTGCAAACAAAACAACAGCGCAAGGAGATAACTGGAGCACAGAGAGAGGGACAAAACTCGAGAAGCCCATAAGCAGCTGGGAGAAGAGAAAGAGCATTGGCGTTGGCGACAAAACACGTACATAAATACATACATTCACCTAAAATGCCCCTTGTGAAAAAACAAAGTGAGGTATTTATTTCATTTATTCTAAATACATATATGTATGTATGTAAAAAATACGTTTTATATACCAATATTAAAACCGTATTTTAAAATCCGTTTCAACCGCGAAAAACGGTTACCAAACTGTCATAGTTTGGAGTTTACTTTCCGGAAAAAACCGAACATAGTTTGGTATAACCTATATGTATGTATATCAATTATAAATAATATCAATTTATTGCCTTTGTACTAGCTTATGTGTACTCAAACACACAAACAAATAAAAATTCAAGATTTAATTGCAATATTTTCCGGCAACACCCCTTCTGTTTAAACCAAACAATAAGCAGGATTGCATAAATTAAATAAGCAAAGGCATAAACATAAAACAAAAAGAGAAAAAACAAACATACATACATATTAGATATATGTTCAAATTGACAAACATACATACATACAAAGTGCATACGGGTGCATACCTGGACATTACTCACTTCGCTTTCGCGCTCTCTTCCCAGTGCGACTTTATATATATACTATACATATAATCATACGGCATAGAATCTGCCTGTAATTTAATACCCTACACCGAGTACTACATGCTGCTTTATTAAAATTATTTTATTTTAATTTGTTTTTCAAAAGAAAGGGTAGTTATCGTAAATTTCTTTAAATATTTTAAAATAACACTGTTTATTTTGGTAATACAAAATAATTATTTAAACTAAAACAAATAAACAGCCGAAAGCATTTGATGCTAGCGCTGCGTACTTTAGTTTATTTAATAATTTGTTTATTATGTAAGCTTTAATAAAATAAAATAAAAACAAATAAAAATAATTTGTCCACATTTTCAAATATTCAGCAATACCCTTGTTCTTTATCAAACAAAAACAAGAAGGACTGCACAAAACGTTACAGCAAATACTTTGCGCACATATGTACGTTAGCAAAACAATTCGTGCATATTTATGTAAATAGCACATTGATCTCTTCAACGAGCTCTCAATTGCACAAGATATAAGCACATACACGTCCAAGTATTAGGGTGCACCTCAATACAAATCTTTCGGACATCAAATATTTTAATTAATAAAAAACGCGATTTTTAATACCAATTAACAATTGAAATATATTTTCGAACTAAAATATAAATAAATAATATTATCTTACAAAATGGTTAACAAGAACAATAATAAAAATACATCTGCAGGAGCTACACGCCCAAAACAGATTGCTAAATTTATTTCAGAAAGTGACAGTTTAACAAGATACTGCCTAGATTTGCCTCTTCACCGATTCAAGAAAACTCTGAATCGACCTATCACAAAATTTGAAACAATCGGCTTACGCAATATTTGAAAACTGCTTAGACCAATATGAACAAACGAAAGCTATGATCTCCGATCAGTTAAATCTAATTAAAGCAATTGCACCTACTCCACACCCGAGAGTAGAGCTGCCACAAATGCAACAATATCAAGAGGCAAGTTCAGGCATCCAACTCAAGTTTCCCGCTTGTGACACAGAAACTTTTTACGGAGGTTATGAAGAATGGTCGTCCTTCCGGGACATGTTCACGGCCGTGTACATAAACCATTGTCAATTATCACAAGCGCAAAATTGTATCACCTACGATACAAAACAAAAGGTCAAGCAGGCGTAATAGTTAAATAGTTCGCTCTTAATGACGATAATTTCAAATTGGCTTGGGAAGCTCTAAAAGCTAGATATTAAAACGAAAGTATACTGGTCGATAAACAAGTAACGACACTAATGAACTTGCCAAAAATTAAGAAAGAAACAAGTGTAGAATTCATCAAACTAGAATCCACTGTTTCTAATTGTTT